>NW_009647214.1:1461482-1536168 GCF_000708025.1 Charadrius vociferus | reverse complement strand
TTTCCACACGTTGATGTTCTTTCAAATATTTACTGTGCTCTTGCCTTCATTTACAGAAAGAGTTTGTTGGTTTGGGTGGTTATTTTTTTTCAATGAAAACAGGTCATCCACTGTGAAATAGGATAATGAGAGTAAAAACTTTGTAGGTTGTAAAGTCTTTGGGGAAGTTATGATTATTTTGTTGCTTTTACACATAGCAAGGAGCAAAAATGAGCCCTTGATTCGTCACCACAACACGAGGAATAACGTGCATAATAAACAGTAGTAGTTCACCCCAGGGCACATTATTAGCACCAGCTCTTATTTAGACTTACACAATCAGAAGAGACCGTGCTGCTTATCACGTTTCATCCACTGCTACTGTTGGGCAGCACTGCCATGAGCGTGGTCCACTGGTTTTCTCTGTAACGTCTGTCTCTTCCACAACATCACCCCACCAAATTTTAGAAATGTTCTTTATACATCGTCAGGGTAAACAGTATTGTCTTAGTGACAATATGATTATTTCACTTAAAAAGTTCTTATCCATCTCTGTTACTTATTTACAGGTGATGTTTCTGTGCATTATGCATAGTCCAAATACATTTATCCATCATTTTACTGGTTTAAATAAGCCATGAATTTCTGATGTTGCCCATTCCACTCACTTGCAAGTAGGATATGATGATATTTGGGACAGAAAGAATGAGATGAACTTTAGCTAACCCACAGAAATAGACTTTTATATCTCAACTATTTACCACGATCTCCTTTTAACTTATTTCAAGCGGCAATTCTACACTGAGGCTGGTGGTTTCTAGCACCAAAACTTTAATCACCTGCAGGTGTTCCCATGCATGCTGGGTGCCCCACTCCCCTCAGCGGAGACCGAAGCAGCAGATTTGACAGGTTTTGGAAAGCATCTCAGCTGTTCGAATCTATATTCTTCCTTCAGGATTCATCATGTCGCTCTTCACACCCTATTGACTGAATTAATTCACTCTTAGACTGAAACTGAGATCTAAAATACCCACAATTGGGCACCGACACCATAGATGTCTGGGGTTAAGAGAGCTGAGTCCCAGCTCAATTAGTAGTTTGAATATAGTTGTCTATACATGGTGTCACTATATCTCAGATTAGAGACATTTAATTTTTTTTTTTTTTTTAAATTTGTGTCTGTCACCTCCTGGCACAACAGTTCCCAACTTTGACTGCACTTCAAATAAATGGATTTAAACTGTAGCACATTTGCAGCCCTGAGCCTGGCTTGCAGAATAAAGCTTCAAACCCAGAAGAAAATCTGATCTCTCCTAAGCGTGTGAAGGAAAACACACCCTCTTTATTGAACCTCATACTCTGTTCTGGCACACTCTTATTATAAACTGTTGTTGATTATCTAATTCTTCTGGGCATATGAGCAATGTCTCAGTGTCGGTTTTACATTAAAAGGATGCAGTTTAAAAAACAAAACAAAACCCTAAATACAGAAATAAAATATGTGTTTAATTAGGACTTTAATCTTTCCTGAGCTCATTAAAAAAAAAAAAAAAAAGTGGGGAATGGATGCCCATAGGGTCTGATAATATTTTCCTAGAGTGAAAACTGCTCCTACAATATGTATTCGTAAACATCCATTTGTGTTAGTAATTAACTTCAGTGTCTGGATATCCATTTATTTCTCCTGATTTCATGTTCCGGTCCAGATCATTGTTAAATGAGCAGCACCGTAATAGCATTGATGATAGAACTGTTTGGACAATTGTTTTTCAGTTAAAGCTGAGACATAGCTGCCCTGGAAGTCAGCATCTTTCCTCTGGGGCAAGCTGATCCCAATCTGCCCCACAGAAGAGCTTGCAGATCACTTGAGACCTTTGTTTTTGGGACAGATGAACAGGGCAGAGAAAAAAAACCTTTAAAAAAAAAGTTGAGATTTTGCGATCTGAACCCATATTTCAGAATATCAGATCTCACCAGAAGACAAAAAATAGAATTTAAATTAGGCTGTAACAGCAGTTCAGGGAAAAGATCCTCAAAATACAAAGACAAAGGCTCCTAACATAAACCTCTAGCCCCAAACTGATCAACAAAGCACAAGAGGCACGAGGAAGCGAGTGAAATACCTTCCTCCATTAAAGAAGCTTGATCAAAAATAACTGATGAAACCAGAAATAAATACTCCTAGGGCACAAATCTGGAGGGAAGAAGGAAATATATTGAGGGAGTACAGATCTCTGCGAAATTCCCACGTTGGCCTGAAAATCCCAGACATCTTTTTCAGCCACAGAGGCTGAAAAGGTTAGGGAATGTCCAAAGTAGAGCAAGCATCACACAAAGTGGAATTAATCCCTGAAAGCTTGTAAGAGTTTCATTGACAGGTGGTAAAGGTATCTCAAAGACAGGTGAAGAATTGAATGAAGGAAAGGGATATTATTCAGTGGTTCAGAAACTGAAATGCTGACACTTGGGACAAAAATAAACACACTGATATTATTCCTTAAAGTATCAAAATATGAGCATACATACACATGTGCATATGCTTATATCCTCTATCTGTCTATGGGTTTGTGGGTATGTATATCAATTCAGAATTGCAGAAATATGCATGTATTGCTTCAATGTAATTAAAGCCCATTTCTTCTCAGGCTTAGTGTAAAAGAAATATTTCCTATAAATAATTTATTTTGTGAAAATTATGACACTTTTAAAAATATCTCATTAATGGTTCAGATGTTGGAAACATTCAAAAGGCTTCCAACACACACACCCACAGAAAAAAAAAAAAAGAAAAAAAAAAAGCAGGGATTGTTTTAAAGCCATTATCTCCAGTCAAAAAAATTTTGTTTCATTTATTTCAGTTTACATACAGCTGAAAGCTGACATGGGGTAAAGGTGTTGCAGGAATCTCTGATCAGCATGCAGCATCTTAGTCTTTGTGTTTCAAGGTAAGTCAGTGAAGAAGAGAGGTCCAGCGCTGGTTCTCTGCCCTGAAGTGGCAGAGTTGGCTTCCTCCCCAGGGCAGAGTCCTTCCCATCTGCTGGGAATGGCCATGGCATGGGTGAGCCCTCAGACTGTATTTTTTTTTTTTTTTGGTGATTACTAGGCAGATCTCTCCCAAACCTTGACAGAGAGCAAGCCAACAATTAAAATCTATAGCAGATTTTGGAAAAATATCTCAGCCCATGCTCTGGCTCTAGTTAACTGTTACAGACAGAAGAGGGTAATGCTAATTTTCTGTGTAATATTGGCTAAGCCAATTAGGTTTTCAAACCTTTGTGCCTGAAGTTAAGCATATAAATTATTTTTCAGGTCTTTAAATAAAATTGGCTGGATTTTCTGAGAAGCTGAGAATCTTCTGAGTCAATTTTCTTTAGACTTCATTAAAACTTTAGGTGATCAGTGTAGCAGCATCTGAGTTAAACTGAGACTTATTCTTTTTATATTTTAAATCCCAATTTGGATTAGGAACTCAATTCTGAATTATGTCCTAAGCTTATTTCTAAACTTGCCAAGAGCAAAATTATTATGAAGCATCCCAGACAGATATCTTGTTCAGGACAGGGACTTAATCCATATAGGAAAACAAGAATTATCCTGCATATTTTAAAATGGAAATTTCAGCATGTGTTTTCATTTGAAACCAAAAGTTTTCTACTTTTTTTCTCAGGGGAAAATAAGCAGGACTTCCTTTCTCTAATACTTCATATGCTCCTCTGGGAAGTGGGAACCAGATGCATGCCTTTGCTCTGATTCAAGTAAACCAGGATGTCCCAGCTGACTTGTGTTATTGGTATTATTACTGAGATATTGGTATTATTGGTATCGGTATTGTTGCTGGGATATTGAGATCATAACTTGAATACATTTTGACTGTTTATTTTGACTACAGAACTCATTGCTAGACTTGAGGAGTTGGTCTCAAAATATGTAGCATGACACATGATACATTTCTGCAGGAAATTTAGCTTTGATAACTGGCCTTTTCCAGGCACAACATTTTATCCAGACTTTCAGGCTCTCGAAGCTGGCATTTTCTGACCTACTAGGTTAACAGCTTGGCATCACCCACATGCTTTGAGAGAACTGTCTTCAACAGGAATGAGCTCTGCTTGTTAGTTTGCAAAAGAGACACAGAGAGATCAAGTTTATACAACTGCTACGACGTCGTAATGTGATTCCATTTATATGTACATACCACACATAGCAAACTGGAGCCTAAATTCCTTATTAGAGTCTCTAAGTGCTATGATAAAATACGTAGAAATGATCACAAAGACAACAGAGATGCATAAACAGGATTATCAGAGCAGCCACAACTTCACTCAAGATTGAAATGTTATTGCTTGAGACACTGTATATAGGTGTAGTAATATGTGGTCACTGCCCCAAAAGTTACATCGACAGAAATTAATGCATGAATATGTAACACCCACAGTAACTAGTCATTGGAACAGCTTGCCAAGAATTAGAATAAACTCATCACCAAGATCTGAAAGTCAAATATATTTGTATCTTTCTGAAAGATGTGTTGTAACTGAATGAGATATGATGGCTTCATGCAAGAACCTGAAGGTGCACAGTGAGAGACTCACCTTGCACCTTGTTGAAAAGTTGTGCCCCTAAGACCAACCTCTCCCCATAGCCTGTGGAGGTAACTCCTCTTGTTCTAACATCAGTGTCTCAGATAGGTGGGATGGATAACCTTCAGCAGGGTGTCTTTCTCCTAATGTTGAGGTGAGCAACGACAGAGGAAATGAATCCTCCCTCATGATCCTCCTTATGGAGCCGTGATCCCTTCAAGATGATGGACGTGCTTGCCCCCTGACAGCAGTACCATTAGTTTTGGTCGGATTTGTGTAGCAGCAAGGATCACTCCACTTGGTGGTTATGCCCTTCATTGGTGAGACTGGCTGGAAGACAAGACCTCAGAAAATGAGTCAGGGACATTTATTTTTATTTTTCTTTTAATGTATATGCTATTTTGCTGAGGTTTTCCTTAACCAAGGATGGAATTGTAATGTGATCTGGAAGTCAGAGTAAAAGCTTGGAAATGTTGTTACTGCTATTTATATCACTGTTTAGTTAGCAGTACTGGAAGGTATTAATATCACCCTCTGCATTATTAGAGAGAAATAAATGTTGGAAAACATTGGTCATAACAGAATGAAAAAAGAATAAAAAAGTGAACAATTTTCTCCATCCTATTTTTTTTAATAAGAATGAAATCTATAAAACAGTCCAAAGTATAAGAAATACCATGTTAGAAACAAATATGGATATAAAAATAGTTATAAGAACAACCACCAGATCTTCTCTTAAGACAGAAAACAGGATAATTAACTCTGCTCCCATCCTGATGGCCTCATTTGAATTTATGCAATTTCCTTTATTTTCTCCTTTGTTTGCTCTATTTTCCTTTACCCGTGCGCTTTTATCATTTCTGTTGTTTATTCATGGCAGAGCTGGTTGCAGCTTTCAATCAAAAAAAAAAAAAAAAGAACAGAAAAAAAACCAACTGCACCATCCTCCAACTGGCCAACGTGGAGGTTGGAGACCACACGGGGATCAAAGCGATATGAGGACAACAGGGGTTTCATTAAAATGTTCTCCTCTCTGCCTGAGGAAAGAGCAGTGAGGACAGGGTGAGAGGGGGAGGGGGGAAGGGAAATCATCTGGCCCAAACAAGTTTAACTAAAAAAAAAATCCAAGCAAACCACCTGTGGTCTCCTTGGAAACTGGCTTGCAACCCCTCCAGCCACCTTTTAATGAAACCCCAGAGCCCCTTTATTAATTTATTAAAGAATCTATTTTCTGAAGATTCATAAACCGCGCATAACTCATATTCCAACACATCTCTGCTATGCTAATAGCGCGTGCTGCCATGAATAATTAATTCTTTAATTAGTAATAATTAGAGGTTGTTGTATAGGTCAAACCATTGGGCTGACAGCATGCTACTGTCAAAATGTCATTTGAATTAACGGGACTGTGGTCCTTTCTACACAGAATGATTCGTCATTTGGGGTCGGTTGCCCCCTCCTCTCCAAATTTTATTGTTTTAATGGTGAATTACATTAGAAGATGTGGAATATATAAAAAGAAACATTTAATAGCATTTATGGTACAAAAGAAAAGGCTGCAGACCTTCAGCAGACTCTTACAGTGGTGGATCTTGGTCTGGGCAGTATTTGTTCCCCCTGTGGAAAAAACGAGACAGGATGAAAGTAGTTGCACTGACATACACTAAGGCAAATCATGATTTTTTTGGTCAAAATAACTGCCCACTCTCTACATCCCTGCAAGGGCTACAGTTGAGGGTCTAGTTCTTCTGCTCAACGGATGACCAGAGGAATTTAATCCTTGGAACTGATATACCAATATCTCAATTCAATCCTTTGGCTGTTTATACCTTGAGGAATTTTGAACCATTGTTCTTCACTTTTTCAGGGGAATACAGAAGCCACTGCGACGCAAAGGTTTGAAGACTGAGTGTTAGTACTGCTCTACCCTATAGGAAACACACCATCGCCACCAAAAAAGGGGTAATAAGTTAACCCACTTGACTGGAAAGAAGGGTTTGGGCAAGAAGACAGTTAAGAAGGAAAGGGAAATCAATAAATTCATGAAAGACAAATGCTGAAAGTATTGATTCTTCATCTATTTATTTCTATTCTGGGTGCAGCACCATCTAGAGAAGGACCATGGGTCAAACCAAGACAGCAAATTTTCTAGAAGAGCTCTTCACAGACCCCTGGGACCTGAAAAGTGACAGGGCTTGTCTCAACTCACTGGAACTACCAGGGGAGATCAGAAATGGAGAACAAATGCATTGCAGATGACTAAATATGTGGAAACTACAACTGAATCTTGAAGTGTCTGACTTGGAAATGCTGGAACCTGGGAAATATGAGAAGGAATTATCAGATATGGTCCTTCTTATTATTCTTCTACAGGCATATATTGTTGGCTGCTCTCAGTGACAGTAAGATGGGTTGGCTGGACCTTCAGTCTGATCCAACACAGCCATTATGTTATAAAGCAATACAAGGAATTTGATGCACTCAACACCCCTTTGTCTGACTTTTTTGTGTCTCTTCTGAGGGTGTTAGCAGACGTCTTCAGATGCAGTGGGGTTATTTACCAAGCTTACACCAGCAAGTGAAGCTTTGGGTGAGGATCAATGAGTGGGCTTGCTATGGCTTGGCAGAACAATGATGAGATGAACAGAGGAGATTCTTTTCCCATTTGAATGGTTTAGTAAAGTAACTGCAATGGTCATACAAGATAGAAGAATCAGATGGTCTAGAGGAGGGCCACAAAGATGATGAGGGCTGGAGCACCTCTCCTATGAAGACAGGCTGAGAGAGTTGGGGTTGTTCAGCCTGGAGAAGAGAAGACTCCAGGCAGACCTTATAGCCCCTTCCATTATCTGAAGGGCACCTACAAGAAAGCTGGAGAGGGACTTTTTACAAGGGCATGTAGTGACAGGATGAGGGGTAATGGCTTCAAACTGGAAGAGTGGAGATTTAGAATAGATATTAGGAAGAAATTTTTCACTCTGAGGGTGGTGAGACACTGGCACAGGTTGCCCAGAGAAGCTGTGGGTGCCCCATCCCTGGAGGTGTTCAAGGCCAGGTTGGATGGGGCTTTGAGCAACCTGGTCTGGTGGGAGGTGTCCCTGCCCATGGCAGGGGGGGTGAAATTCGATGATCTTCAAGGTCCTTTCCAACCTAAACCATTCTATGTGCATCAGGCATGGTGGGGTAAATCTCCTAGGCAGAGTCCCACACTATCACATTTTCACTGATCTTAGTTCAGCTCAAATACTCTGCACGGCTCTGCTGTACCCGACAGACCCGTACGTTAAGCACTGATGGAACAAGGGATTTGATTCATGCATTTCATTTCACTTGAAAGATATGAACCTGAACGGGTTGGTGTTGTTGCAGTCATCACAGAAATGCAAACACACAGCCTTAATCATAACCAAAGTGAATGAAAAGAAGTCCCCTAACTCACAGTAGAATGGATTGGAGCCCAAGAGCCCAGTCTTTTCAATTCCTGCTCTGACTACAAAACACACATTCTGTCTTTACAGGAACAACTGTAGCAGCCTTTTTATTCCTCTCTTCCTTGCCTGCTAACAGAAGAATTAATAAATGGAGGCTAAGCAAATGCAAAAAGGGCTTGAGTATGTTTTCCAGTTAAAAGGAGATTAAAAACAACCCTTTCTGTAAAGAGGAAAAAAAAATATGACAAGAAAATAAACCCATAATAATATAGGCAGTGTAGTGAAGTGGCAGCTATTTTGCTGCCAGTCAAAAAATTGTGTTATCGGAAACCTTTTGTATTATTAGATACTGATGTTAAAAAAAAATAAAAAAAAAAAAAATGAAAAGAAAGTCACCGGGGATTGTACATAAAAGTTGTTTGCTGTTGACAGTGCAACAAGGTCAAGCAGGATTTTACATGAAAGCTCTTTGAAATCTACATCAAGGGGTCTGGTTTGCAAAGGGAAACAAGCATTGTGGTGATGGTGAATGTTGTTGCAGATCTGCTGCTCGCAAAACAGGGGACAATTCATGTTCTCCTTCCAAAAAAGTACAAAGGCTCATTGGTGTGCAAATGATTTAAATTAACATGTTAATCAGATTTTCAGAGTCAACAACTTGTGACTGTGTTGTCAAAATAACCCCAACGTATATTAATAGCAATTACAGAGTATTGGCAATGGTGTTCAAAATATGACAGAACTCAAACCTTTGTCACTAGAGAAAGCGCGGTCTATTCCATGGTCATTTAAGAGAGTTATTAGTCCAAAGTTAGACAGAGGTTGTTTTACTCATACTTCTGTCTCTAGTATACTGCAAGATCAACTACACATTAATTAGTCTGTTTGCCTCATTTTCCCCAGCTGGGAAAAGCAGAGTGCCCAGGAACTTGCTGGGGAAGAGATAACTGGTGTATTCTTCTCATACAGTTTATTTTTTCTTCTCATACAGTTTATTTTTTCTTCTCATACAGTTTATTTTTCATCCCTTGTGTGCCTTCTCCTGGCAGAATACAGTCTTTTGTTCTCTCTACCTATTCTTGTGATGGGTCTTACAGTTGTCCCCCACAAAAATACCCAGCAGCACACGTCTTCGTGGAGCTGCCATGAACTCTGTGAACCACAATCTGCCTCTTCTGTTCCTCCTTCTGTCCACAGAACTTTCCATGTTCTGTTCTCTCACAACCAGCTGCACACTGGCTTCATTTCTTCTTAGGATTTTCTCCAGTGCCTCTTAATCTTTTTTTGTAAGACAGAATTGTTCTCTCTTTATTTCTTTTCCACCTGTTTTTCTTCCCATTTCTTTCCACAGCTCTCTTGTTCAGAAAACTTGTTTTTCAACTCTCTCTTCCAACAAAGAAACTCTTCTTTTGCTTTGTTATCATAGTTTTACAGGCATCTGCCCCAAATCCTGCACTTTTCTTGTTTAGTGGCTATCAAAACATCCTGAATCACCCATATATCTTTTTGTTTCTTCCACTGTGACCTGTCTCACCTCATCTTTGTATCCAGTAGCATCTTTATGCCCAGACCTTCTCAGCTATGGACTCTATGGACAAAATACACCTTACCTTAAAACTTTGTGTCAACATGTGTAAAGGGAGACAACATACCCTACGGCTTCTGCTTCTAGGTCTCCCTTGTCACTGACACTCTGTGGGTTAGTCTGGGTCAGGGTTGTATCATCAGCTGTCACTAATTTATCTTCTTTGTCCTAACTGTAAAGTGTGAAGTGACCATTTTTCTCAAACTTCTTTCCATTTTCAGACGGATCATCCTTTTTCCTCTTGTGGTGATCCTCAGCTTATCAACTCCCCTAATCAAAAGCTGCTCACTCTTTGTATTTCTGGTCCAAGTCAGCCTGTTCTTCTGCTAGGACTGTCTCTTAGCTGTGTTTAAACATCTACCGCATGGCAGCTCCCAGCTTGTTTGACCCTCCCACAGGCTGTTTAGTATGCAAAGTCATAATTCCAATGCACTAGATCCCCACATTTAGTATTTTTTATTATCATTATGTCTCCAGATGAAGTTCCACTATGTATAACACAGAAAACAAATAATACAGACCCTTGTGGTGGGCTTCACTTGAAAGGATCTGTGTTCCTGCAGAGATCTGCATGCTATGTTAATGCACAGATCTGTAGGTCCTACTGGTACTTACACCACCAACCCTATTCTGCTTGTATAGGTGCCCTACCCATGTGTTTGTGGAGGATTTAGATGTGAGGCTAATTTAAATAATTAACCTAATGAATGTGTTCAGCTGAGCAGGAGATATAAACACATCCCTACAATACAAGGATAGACATTGTAGAGAAGGAGGCTGCATGGGTCTTCCAGGTTGATGTGTCCAACTGTATGCTTTTGTCATCTTTCTATAGCTAATATACCTACATTTCCAAGCTTTAACTTGCAAAGAGTGTTGTGTATACTCTTCTCCTTGACAGCACGGCCTCCCAGACGAAATGCTGGCTCCAAATTCCCAGGATTCTCTGGGACATTCCCGCTCTTGTCCCACCATGAGCCATGCCTGTGGCAGCTGCACAAGGTGTACATGCTGGGTGCTGTCCTGGTAGTGGACCCCTGTCCAACCTGACCTGGAATGTTTCCAGGGATGGGGCATCCACCACCTCTCTGGGCAACCTAGGCCAGCATTTTACCACCCTCAGCATAAAAACTTTCTTCCTTATATCAAGTCTAAATCTACTATCTTTTAGTTTAGTTGCTATCTTTTCTGTGAGGGACAGTAGAACAGGGTGATCAGTCAGCACTACCTCCTCTACGTACTCCGGGCTCGGCTTGATTCTGCTAATGTGTATTGCACAAAAGCAGATTTCAGCTCTGTATTAAATCGATTCTCTCCCAAATTTGGGATAGAAAGTCACAAAGCTGAGACGGGCAAGAAGTTATTCATTATGGGGAAAAAAAAAAAAGAAAAAAAAAAGACCGTAGAGTGACTTTTGGCATTTAAGTTTAAGGCAGCCAAATGTGTCTGAGTCAAATTTCAGGGTTGCGCATCTGTGCTGGAGCCTGAAGCTGCTGTCCTGTACTTAAGTGCCTCATGGGTTTTTCGCAAGAGGTCTTTATATGTTGTTGACTCTCTTCCTTAACTTCCTGTCCATGGCTAGCAGAAGGTCCAAACCACTGGTCATAACATCTTTTCTTCTTATTCTTTTTTTTTCTTTCTTTTTTTTCTTTTTACTTTGTTCTTTTTGGTTTTTTTCTCTTCCTTTTTTCTTTTCTTCCTTTTTATTCTTCTTTCTTTCTTCTTTCTTCCTTCATTTCGTTCTTTCTTCCTTCCTTCTTTCCTTCCTTCCTTCCTTCCTTCCTTCCTCCTTTCTTTCTTTCTTCTTTCTTCTTGTTCCTTTTCCAACAGAAGGGATACAGTGCTTCAGGTGGTTTACAAACATTACAAACTAGTCCCAAACATAGATGAGGAAGGCCTAAAATCCAGAGCTCTCAGTTCCTGTCTGAATT
The DNA here is from genome assembly GCF_000708025.1 of Charadrius vociferus. Classification (NCBI taxonomy): domain Eukaryota; kingdom Metazoa; phylum Chordata; class Aves; order Charadriiformes; family Charadriidae; genus Charadrius; species Charadrius vociferus. Next base: position 1,524,662 of record NW_009647214.1, on the reverse strand, counting down.
CCAATATTATTTTGCTTTTGTGCTTATTGTATAATAAATGAGCATTCATCCTGGGCACAGGATGTGTCCTGGTTAGTATAGTATCCCTTTAGCCTTGACAATTTTACTTTCCAGTTATTATCGGAGCTATTATGGATGCACAGGTTAATTAAAACATAAAAAGCAGTCACTGCCCTGAGGTAGTCATTTTATTTTTAGCTCAAAGGAGACACAATAGCCTTGCATAGCTTCTGTGTGGCTTCTGTGGATTCCTCTCATGGTTCAACCCTCCAGGGGCCAGGGCAGCCAACTCAACCATCACTGGGACATTACTGAGCAGCTCAGCAGTTTAGGAGCACTGGACACTTCTTCCCAAAGCTTTAAGTGACAGAGATGTGCCAGGAACCTAATAAAGGGTTTCCTTATATTTCTTCCTTCAACTGAAATTCCTAAATATTATCTTTGATCAGCAGCTACTGTGCAGAAAGCCTGCTGTTTTGCACTGCGTTTGAGCCACACTTCTGTCCTTCCCACTCCATTTTCTTTAAATGCGAAGCAAAGGTACTGTGATGGGGTTTTAAAACCTCTGTTTCTGGCCATGCCAGGGATTCTCCAGGTAGGAAACCTAGAAAAGCAGAAATTTCTCAAAAAAGGGAACATTTTAATGCATTTACATTTTCATTTAAAAAGTAATTTCCTTGAAAATGAAATGCCTGTTTGGTTCAATGGGCATTGAATGGCCATTGTTCCAGTGTGAGTTCTGGCAGTGGTGCAGTAGTGATCACTCTGCTCTGCTGTTGGGTTCCAGTGGGAACAGGTAAAGTCAAAACTCTCGTCTTCAAGCTGAAGAGCAAAAAAGGAATCAGTTTGAAGAGTGCATCTGTACGTCTTAGATATTTTTTGTGTCTGAATCACTGGTTTTTTTATTCCATAAAGAGTATGTAGATGACATGTAAATGTTATGTAAATTGGGTCCATAGTCCATTAAAGCGCAATATTATAATCACTAATACCCTATAGGCATGGACAGATCAACCAACCAAGTTTTATTTGATCTTTGTCAGAGGCAGTGAGCCTTTTTATGCAATATTTTGTGTACATGCCTTTATTGTGAAGATCATCGTTTCAAAATGTGCCCGTGTGGGATAAATAAGATGTTGTTGATGTTCATTTCTGCAGGAAATTTCAGCAAGTATATTACTAGCAAAAAGACATTTTATAGACTGACCAAAATGAAGGAATCCTGCCTTCCAGTGAGAATTTCCATCTGAAGCGATCGCCTAATCAGTAGACTTGAACAACCTCAGATTGCATACAACACTTAGCCTTCAACACCTGCTACTTTCACTTGCCAAATTAAAAGAAAACAAGTGTATACAAAAAAGACTGGAGGGCTGTTTGGCCCTTGCCTAGGAAAAATATATTCCTTACTAATTGGCACAACGCTGTTAATAAATATTAACTGGTTTACACAGCCCTCCCATTTACTTAATGAAATGGTAGTTGAGAGGTTAATGGGTTAATTGGGGAAAGGAAATGAATCTTCAAATGTATCAAAATCTGATAAGTGATTTAGCTTAATTAATAATTTACGTGTCAAGACAACATTTTTCTGGTTGCCATGTGCACTTTTGGAAGATAAAGGTATAAATAATAAAAAGCCAAACCTAGGTAAATTCACAGTAAATGAAAGATTACACTTTTAAGAGATTGGGTAATTAATCACTGCAACAAAATAGCAAGCGTTGTGATGGATTCTTTATCACTAGAATTTTTTTACTCAAGATTGTTTTGTTTTATATTAGATACGAATTTGAGAAACCCAATGAACAGCTGTGACACCAGAAATTGAACTGTGTAATACCCTATTTCAGTATTCACATTGAACTTGAACCTTATGCCTTATTTCCAGTTCTCCATTGTCATCTGCTAAGCTCCACCTGGTGACTTTTAATGTTGATTGGAAGAGTATAATATATGTTGTTTGTCCTTAGCCTCATTTTCCACATGAAGATGATACTGCGTTTGTTGTTAAAGCAATCGCTAATGCCATCTTGTGAATGTTTATAATGGAAGGCGCCATCCGACCCATACTGGGGCTGGCAATGTGGAGTATGATTTTGAAGAAAGGATCCACCTGACCTCGTAGTATTCATTCAGCATTTACGTGTCTCTTCTTGATTGATCATCCTTCTACTATCAACATTGGCACTTTCAGAGGGTGAGTCATCTCATTCTTTGATAAATATCTAAGACAGGTGGGACTAATCACTCCAGGAGTTACCCATCTTTCTCCATTAGCTGTAGATGAAGAGTATGTAACCAACCTAGACTAGACATATAGCTGACATATAGACAGAGCGCGTATAGAGCACAATTTTCTACCCTGTGTGCCACTGGCATTGCTGTGATATAGCTGAAATCGATGGTAGGATTTCTATTAACATCGTCCTCAGTCCTTCTGATGTGTTCCTTCGGAGTTAGGCTGGGTGTACAGTCACAGTTTGGTGCTCCAGATGCAAGACAGCGTTCACATGCCACAGAAGTGAGGAGTGAGCCGAGATTAAAAAGAATGTGGAGCCCTGTACACTGTAACCTCTTCCCCGGGGTTTTTACAGAATTGTTCTTGTAATAATCCATGGCATGTGTAAGGCGGTAAAGCATCTTGTACCCTTGTCTTGCATGCCTGTTCGAAAGTCATGAGCAATGGGATCTCCACCAGCCTGAGCTATGCTAAACACTGAGCAGAATGTGTGGCGTTCCTACATTCAGTTCTGGAATATTAAAGATCCAAGCTCACGAGCAGAGAATTGCCAAGCTGCTTTCTGGGATACATGATAATTATACGTGAACTAGAAATCAGACAGAGAAGATTAGTAGTCTGGGGTGTCAGGAATAAGTGACATGATTAAATTAGAAAGGCGCTACTAAATCAAACCATGCAAACCTGATCTTCCGCACAAAGTGGACTGATCTCTCCACAGCCATGCTGGATTTTCATTGCATTTTGTATTATGTGGTGCATAATATAAAGCTACAATGGAGCTCACATCCATTCATGCAAGTAGATCCGTATCTTTAATTCTGTTTTAAAAAAAACTCTAACCTTTAATAAATGTAACAACATTTCTGAGCTGTATTTGAAAACTTTAATTGTCCAGTTTCCAGGTTTCACAGAAAAGCAAGAGAAGATAACTCCTGCACAATTTACTGATATATCACTGATCCTGAAGCTTCTGTTAGATATAAAATCATCTTTCTCAGGCAGTTTTGTAATGCTAGAGAGTTTAGTCCTCTATTGAACACAACTGTTTTATTCCACCCTATGATAGCCATGTTTTAGTGGTGGAAATAGAAATCCCTTCATATACATCCTTAAACAATGAGGTAGGATATGTGGGAGTAGGGGCACAAAAAGACAAAGAATTGAGTGTTAACTGCTGTTAAAAATTTTGGAGACCTAAGTCCTTTCAGTAGTGAAAACAAACAAACCAAATCAAAGCGGATTTATATTCAGAGATAAGAAATACATTTGTCTTAAAATCTTCCTATTTTTGAGAGCTTCTATCATGTTTGCTACGAAGTATCTTCTTGGTTAAAGGGTTATCGGGCATGATGTTTGTCTGAATGATGGGAGGACAGAAGATGCATTTCACTATCCTTAAACCATCCCTGACACCACCAGATGAATGTCAGGTCTAGTCAGGAGAAACAGAAATGATAGGCATTCCCCTGCCTCCCTGAATGACTTACTCTATTGGAAATGACATTTACCCCTCATGAATGGGTCCTGTACAAAGGCTTTTGCACCACAGACATGACACACACTCCTTTGGAGCTCTCCAGAAGAGCATCTCTCTGGTACACAAGGGTGGGTTTCACCCTGCAAAAACCTCCCACAGTCCTGGTTCAGTAAAGAAACTCCAGTGCTCAACTTAAAGGATGTGTATTATACCAATAATCAATTCTCCAAGTGAGGAAAATACCTATATACATATATAACTTCCAGACTGTGTCTTGTCCCACCAAATGATCAGATTTAGATTGGAAGTGCCTAAACTGGCTTTATAGAGATTTTCATGTGAAAATAATACACTTCAATTTTGTGTTAGTAATAGTGAGAGCAAATTTTAAAGTAGTTAAAATCCTTGGTATATAGGACATGTGAGACAGCAGTTAATGCATTTATTAATTGTTTTCCTGTTTACCTCCTGCCTACATGCTTTGTCTGTCTGTCTGTGGATATGTATTTATCTATCTACCTATTAATCTTCAAAACCAATTTTGAAGTACAGCTGAAAACACAAAGCTCTCATTCAGGGCTTTGTATATCCAAAGAAGAACCTAAGCGTTAGCTTAACACTTACATTCCTTTGCACACAATTTGTAAAACTTTTCCTCCTATTCTATAGACTTTGAATATGTGTCCTTGTCAGGACATGTGAGGTCACTGCTGTTGTCAAAGATGATCTTTGTCAGTTATTGAAATGAGAACTAATTTGACCTAATCTAAACTGACAGACAAAATGGTTCATTGGTAAAACAAGCTAGTTCCAGAAACTGGTGTTAAAGAAGAGTACAGGAGATAAAAAATGTGACTTTACTTTCTCGGTTTGGGTTTAGAAAAAATGGACTTTTAATGAGATCCAATTTAAAGCATCCAGCAAGAGCTGTTAGTGGGAAGAATGTGTGTGAACATACTTCTTACATTATATTTACACCTTACATATAGTTTGTTGGAGTTTGCTCTTTTGCAATGCTATACAGTCAATTTCACTGTCATAACATTATCATTAGTGATTAGTGATATCAATGTAGAATCCAGGAGGCATTGGGACTGGGACAAAGAAATTCTTCTAAAAATCTATACCCCAGCAAATTTTATTCTACCAGGACAGAAAATTATTGTTGTGCGCATCACATAAATCAGTAATGTTTCACCCTAAATGTGTCAGGAAACAAAAATGTCTATTTTCTTGAAAGGGATAAGGTTGTTTGGCTTTTCTTCAGCAGAGCACTTGAGCTTGTGCTACACGTTGGGGAGCAGGAGACTGTGTTATCTGCAGCTAGTCCCAGCTATTCTGCCCGTCTAAGAAAATCTAGATACAAACTTTAGTACTTGTGGGATTAAGGCCAGGGAAGACAGGCGGAATAAGGCAGATTAACAGGACTCTGCATGCTATTAAAATTAATCACTTAAAATTAACGATCCTCTGTCTCCTGCTGCCCCCCGATTGTTGTTGATATGACAGTGTCATAACTGATATATTCAGCTCACGGATATCTCTTAATAGCTAAACTGAGATATGCCATTTCTGCACAGCCCCAGCATGAATTGAACCCGGCAGCTTTCAAATATACATGCACATTTCTTGCATATGGCTCTGGTTTATATCTAGGAAAGGAAAAAGGCAAAGGTAAAATAATATTAAACATTAGCACCTAATATTTCACAAGCAGCAGCCTTTCCCAAGGATCCTGTAAAGCTTTATGAACGTGACATCTCTTAAGCATTCGCTTCACCCATCAGTGAAACGCGGTCACCTAAGGCTGCTTAGACTGCTCTGAACGTTCTCCCTTTAAACAGCTTTGAATGGAAATTGGCTCTTTGTTCAAAGTGAGAATGTTTATGGAAAATATTCATCTCTCTGAATTAAAAAAAAAAGTGTTGTTTTCCACTGTTAAAACAAGCTTGTTTTGTTGGTTTTGCTTTGTTTTGTTTTTTTTCTATCTAAAACCAGACAACACTTGAGAGTATATTTAGAGCTAAAAATACTTTAAAAAAAAAAATTACCAGGAAAAAATGTCAGCTTTTTGTTAATTGTTGACACCTTGATGTTAATCGCTGACACCAAGCTGTGACACCTTCATCTGCTGGGTAAACTGTGATACTCCTATGTGAAAGGACATTTTAAGTACCAAAACACTGAACGCTCTATGTTTCCAAGTCCTGTCAGGGAAGTCACAGGATCTTCAAGCATTCAGCATTAAATTCAATAACTGAAAAGTATTGAAAATAATTCAATAATTAAAATAATTCAATAAATAATTCAAAAATTGAGAAGTATTGAAAAGTGGGAGAACAAATATATCAAGTCTAAAATAGCAGGTAGTTTAGTTAGGGTTGGACAAGCAGTGGATTTTTAGTTTGCTGATATTTGTAAAAAAGGTATCATCTGAGGGAAATAATATACTGACAAAATAAAAAGGCGAGGCACTCTACGTTGACCTGAACAAACTGGATTGTTCAACTCAGATAAGCAAACTTTAATTTCATTTCTGACCAATTATATTCGTTTTTAACTTGTAAAAATAAATTAAATATTATTTTAAATCAAAAGCTCTCCTAAACAAGATAATAAATTTTACATATCTTCAGTATATAGTTTCTGTCTTACCAATGAGCATCAAAAAACAAATTAAAAAATTATTAAATATTTCATTATTTACTGAAGGTCTTGAGGCTAAGAAGTTTTGATGAAAAACTTTCCTCCAGCTCCAATTCTGAGAAAAAGTATCATGTGTGTTTTATGCAGAGGCATCATCCTAGGACTGCTTGAGGTTTGAAACTAAAATAACTTACCTTCCCTCAGAACTTAAACTAATACTGGGTTTGTTTGAAGTGTTGTTGTTTTTCTGGCATCTCAGCCTAAAACAGAAAGGTCAGGGAAGTAGCATTAGATGCTGAGAACCAACCTACTTGTTTCCTTGGAGTGGAAGAATTTTCAGGGGGCTTCTGCGTATCAACAGAAGCTGCTTTTCTTCTTTTTTAATGTTTTAGTGACTGTGATAAAAAAGACAAGGGAATGCCCTCTGAAATTGGCAAAGGAGAGATCAGGGCAAATAGAAAAGCATATCAATGTGTTTATGTTTTTTTGATTCAAGAGACACGGTGCAAAAATCTATCTGTTTTCCCCAAGTGCACACGTGTATGAATTTGTATGTATGTATTTACAGTTTTATGCGACATGCATTCTTCTCCAGGCAGGCTCCTGTATTATGCATCAGATCCATTCTTCTTACTGTTTTATGGTGTGTAATTTCCTGTTACAGTACAACAAGTTAGATTGCACCAGTGATATATTTAATAAAAAATTAGATACACTTCTACTGCCTCTCTTTTTCTTTTTTTTTTTTTTTCCTCCTTCATCTGTCCGGGATACTGACCACATCAAGTTAGTGTTTAAAATAAAATGACTCAAATCGCTGCTGAATAAGTAAGATACTCTGCATGCTAGGGGTTCTGTCTCAGCCGTGAAGAATGAAGATGTTTTGTAAAGTGCTAATGCCTGCCACACTCTTGAGTTATGGGTCACGAAAGAAGCAGAACACTTACCCTAGGGACACAAGCTATCCCACACGTAATATATTTTCCAAAAGTGCAATGTGCTCATAATTTCTGGATGTCTGTAAACTCAGAGTTATTACTACTGCTATAGTTTGGTTCAGGATTTCTATCTAAACTCATTTCTGTGAAATTTCTCTCTCTCTCTCCCCACAATTAGTGTACAGGTTAAAAGGTCAATCAAACAAATAAACCAGCAAAATACAAACCCTGTTCAACCCTATAAAAGCAGTGCTCTTGAGTCACTTTTCTTCTGGGAAGGAGTGAAAATGGACACCTCTTGTCATGCTCTGAAGATCAAACCCCTTGGGTTATTAGCGATCCAAGCCTGGGAATGCAGGTGCTGAAACTGGTTGTCTCGCATGTACTGATGCCTACTCCCAGCCACCTTCTACCCACCACCCCCACCTTTTTCGCTGAGGGTCCAGCCTCAATTCACTGTGCTGTAAAGCAGTCTTCACGTTCACATATGTTCAAATTCATACGTACGACTAATAGGCAATCTGAAACTAATTGTGATTCTCTGGTCAGTAAGTGTTGTCTTCTCTCTCAAAGTTGATTAGTGTTACTAATTCAGTAACTTCTTCAACAAATTCCTAACATGGGGCAAATCCCTCACGTGCCTTTGTGTTTGAAGCCAGAGAGAGGGTACCCACCATAATTAGTCTGGGTAAAGACCTAACTGAGACACAAGGACTGGACGTGACCCAGAACAGCTTGAACTAGGTGGACTGGCTTTGATGGTTGATTGGACCATCACGAATTTATGACTGATATTCTGCCTGGGTTACTTTAAGCTGATAGCACAACTTTCTGTTCTAATCTGTATTAGTTTGTGCTCAACAGCAACAACAACAAAACAAGCACTCTCAGGCAAAAAGTTATTACAGAAACCTCTGAGGCAGGAACTGGAGAACTGCTAGAGAAAAGATTAAGAAAGTCCCAAAGGGCACAAGACCAGAGAACACAAGAGCTTCACTAAAGCTAAGAAAGTAGGAGAGGCCCACAGTTGAAAGAAGCTTGATGTCTTTTCTAAGTTAGAGACATTTTGGTTGTCTTATAGAACATGACAACCCGCTCTTAAGTGATATTATAATGCTAGGTGTAGCTGCTCTGATGAGGTTGGAACCTAAATGAGTATGCAATTATACACAGTCATGCTGTCTAGTTGTGAATGGGTCTTAATGTGATTGGGAATATACAGCCACATCTACACTAGGAAGTAAAAAATTGTTAATATATAAACATGGGAAAAGGATCTTGATCATTCTTGTTATTAAGCTGATAGTATGGTGCCTATTCCGCTTTTGGCCTGTGCTGTTGGCTGTCTTCTAAACCATTCCTGGGCACTATTTGGGAATTAACACAAGAAAGGCACTCTTTTCGGTAGGTACATATATGTGATCATCTTTTTTTGGAGGTTAAGAGAAACTATATGTGGCTAAGAGACAGCTGATGTATTCAGGGCCAGAGAACTGGTCCTTGCACCGGCTAACTTACTAGTTAAATTGTCCTTAAAGTACCCAATCAGTTTCATTGATCCTCAGAGAGGAACACAGACTGAGATCCAGAAACAGTGAGAGATGTGATTTCAATGTCTGCTTTTTTTTCCTCTTGCATCTTTAAGAAAGTGCTTATGCAATAGCATAAAGACATAGCTGTGCTTAGATATCACTTGTATCTTATCTCCTTTTATAGCTACTACCTGAATCACTCACCACCAGAACTAATGGTATTGGCAATTAAAATGGGAGACTTTACTTTCATTGTAGGAACCACAGTTGTCAGTAGGTATGTTTCTGGGTTGTGAGAACTAATATCAAGGGGTAATTGCCTCATTCAGGTTGAAAAGGTAAAGGAACGGAAGTAAAGTTAGGCAACTGGTCCAATATATTCATCTTAGACTACAGCCAAGGGAAGAAGGCAGGTACCTCCAGAAGGTGATAACCCTTCTGGCCTCCAGCTCCTGATCCAGAAGCATGAAGTCTCCCATAGGCCAATCCTGTAGTTACCAGCAGATGTTCTAAAGCATCCAAACAGTTGCTGACCATATAGAAAGACCATAATTACTCTCTCTCTATGTAACATATCCATTTCTAAAAGTGAGATGAATTTCGCCCTCTCTGGCTTCAATGAGTGGGGTACACTACAACCTTTCATTTGTGCCAGCCAAAGACAAAATAATTTAGGGAATGTTTTCAAGATGGAGAAATATGTATGTCAGCAGAGTCTGGGAAACTGAAATCCATAATGCATCTGGGACAAGGAGATCAAATCATTTATATTAGTCACTTTGGCTTTTATCAAGCTCTGCGATGGACTGGAATGAAACTGGACACTATGTTTAGATGGAGTCATTACTTTTTGCAGCGAAATGACCCAACCCGTTTAGATGGGTCAGAGGCAGGCAAGTAAAATCAGTCAAGTGGAAGACTTAATCTGGAATTGAGTCCCATACCTTTGGAAAAGGAGAGGACTTTAGAAAACCTGTACTGTGTAGGTATGCTGTCATGAGATTTTGCAAAAGTCAAGATGACCAGCACAGATATGTCTCCATTAGGGGCTGGCTTTAAGGAGGGATATGGCTGGGATTAAGAGGTTCGTAGCAGGATAAAGTGCATTCCTTGTCACACCATGGGACAGGGCTGCTCTTGTCACAAAGTTTTCCCATCCACCTGGCTCATGTCTATAGTAACACTGGTCTATACTATTTATATGTGCCAGGCACTCTTCCTCCTGCCTGAGGGTGTGGGACAAAGACCAGCTTGAGTCCGTGGTGAGATTCCCCCCTCTACCCAGTGTGGCCACATCTGTGCCGCTCCCCGGGAACCAGTGGGGCAGGCACTTTTCCCTGAACGATGCTGGCATTGCTCAGCATTTCTTCCTATCTCCATCACCTCTTCTCTTGAGAGGTGACACTCAAGGAAGGAACACTGTGCCAACACCGTCAGACCATCTCAGTGCGATTTTGCTTTTCCCAGGGAAAGAAACAAGGCGCTGTGCAGAGCTTGTGTCTGGCAGGACCTTGTAGCTGAAAGCCATCCCTCTGAACCACTAAAAGAGGGATATGGGTTTGCTTGAAAAATGTGCTTCATATGATTTCTTTGAAAAATGCGCTTCAGATACAGCCATTTGTGACAATATCAGAGCAGGGTTGTTGTCAGCTGCCTGTTATTCTGTTGCCTATCGAAGCTTCCCCAGGTGTATCCCCCCTAGCTAAGGTGTGGGACCCTGCTGAATACCAGATCCCTTTGTTGCATATTATCGTGTTAGCTAAGCTGTCACGAAAGTTGCCAGTCTATATGTAGAACACAGAGATTAATCCAATTAAACCTCCACTGACTTTTCCACATTCCTCATGCTGCAGCCCCTATCTCTTCACAGGTAGGCGTTTGGGTAAGATTAATCAAATGATGTTTATGGAGTGGCAACCCAACAAAAAAGCGTGACATAATGAAAGGGAGAGAGTGAGCGAGTGATTAGCAGCTCAGCTTTAACCCACCATAACTGCTGGTGATCCTTAACCTCTCGGTGTCAATTTTAATTGTGAGGATGGACTTAAAAAAAAAAAAAAAAAAAGACATTAAGGTAAAAGCGTTGTACACCCTGACCTGAAGTTTATGAATAATATAGGTTTCAGATTTTTTCCAACACCTGAAGAAGACCCTTAAAGACAGTGTAAGGTTTATACAATAAAAGCTAACATGAATAAAGGCTTAAGTGAGAAAAAAACAATATCTAGGATTTAAAACTAACAAATATGCTTAGATTGAAATTTATGTAGTCACATAATGACACAGATGGTAAATTTTATTGATATATATTTTTCCCTGGTGGAGAACACACAGTTGCAATCCAGCATGACAGATTGTATCCCAGGCTAAAACTGTGTCAGACACAAAGTAATCATAAGATGCTATCATGTAATTTGCACTGGGGCCAGCCTGAATCTTATAAGCATTCTTTGTTCAGCTGCATTGAGTTGTGTTTGAACTGGGTTTTCCTTCTGCAATAAAACTCTTGAGGTTTTTTTTCTGTTATTAGTCCTTCTTTTTGCTAGTTTTAAACAATGCTTCACCTAATAATTAAATTATTATAATCAGCAACATTTTTATTATTACTACTACTACTACTACTACTACTACTACTACTACTACAACTACAACTACTACTGGTCCCATCCAGTGAATTAATTCAGCCTGATCTGCAGCCCTTGGTGAGGGCAAATACCGAGATTTAAGTCACCATTGAATATGCAGCATTAGATAGAAGATGAGATTCATTTCTGCTAGTTTAGACATTTAGGATAAATTAGTCTGTCTAATTAGGCTCCTGCTATTGAAAAGGTAAAAGAAATGGTTCTCCAGAGACTGTTTTACCTTATCCCTTCCAGAAATTTATTTTAGGATGGGCAAACAACCCTGTGAAGATGTTCGTCTCATCTCCAGAAGACTGACTTAAGTGAATTATCTAAAATATTTATTGCTAAAGTTAGAGAAGATTAACCCCTTCTGTGGTGGCGATGGTGGGGATTTTTTACACATGAAGGCCAGAAGGAGCATCTACACTGGCCAGCTACTCAGTGTCAGCCATCTCTTTGAACTAGATATAGTTGTTGAGCTACATTAATTCACAGTCTTTGGAAACTGAGAATTAGCTGGGTGACCTGGAGCAAGGGCGTGTGAGGGCCCATATGTACAATTCAGTGGTGTAAAAGAGTGTATTTCAGCGTCTTGGTTCATGCTTAGGAACCATTTGATAGTATAGATGCAATCAGATCATCCAAATAAGGCCCAGGTTGCAGCTCTAAGCATCTTTTCGTCACCAATTCTACTTGTGCCTGGATTTTACAGCTGTGTTGAAATTGGTATCAACAATTGCCGTTCTGCAAAAATCTATACATGTTTTTAATTCATGTGGTGTGACTGGTCCTTCCAAACCTCGATTTTACTCAATGAGTGTCAAGCAAATTGCACCATTAGCCATTTTTCCCATGAAATCTCCAGACATTGGGATCTAGCTGGGTACATACCCTTTCCTTTCCCTTTATTTTAGGGGAAGGATAGGAAAGAGTTGATGGTAAAGGGATTTTCTCCCTCTGTATCAGCCTTCAGAGAGAAACTTTTTCTTAACTTTTGAATCATTTTCTAGCTATGGTCTGTGTATACTGAGCAAAAGATCAGAAAATACAAGTTCTCTTCCCATGTCTGCCTCTGTCTTGCTGGGTCATTTTGGACAAAAGCACTTTTTCTCCTCATGTTGGACCCATGTTTTCATGAGTCTGACCCTTCTATGAACTGGTGATGAAACAGTTTGTCTTGTACTTTATGACCATGGATGTACCTTCTTTTTTTTTTCCCCCTCTTAGTCTGACATATGACAACTGGATCAGAGTCAACCTGGAAAAGGGTTGGGTTTGAAACCAAACCAGTTTCTCCAACCATCTTTGGTCCAAAGAATGTATCATTTAGTCCAAAGAAAGTATAAGGAATGTGTAGAAGTGAGCAGGGGCAGGCAGTGTGCATTTCAGCTAACTATGTATGATCAGGAAACTACTGCCTTGGATTCACCTTCTGTAAAAGCAAGATACAGTGCAACATCTGAGCTCACAACCACCAGAGAAGATAAGACCACACAACACAGGACATGGTTTAGAGCTTGCACAGTTTGCTGCCTCTCATGAATTCATTCTGGAGCCACCAGCTGAAGGCTTTAGACCCTACTTCCCCTGTCTGGTGTGATCCCAGGCCTGTGGCATGCCCACGTAGTCATGACAGTACCACTCTCTGTGCATCCAGTTCTTAGAAGGGTAACACTTATGGATCCACCTTGGATATCTCCACCTTCTGCTCCCCATTCCTTACAGCTCTGTGGTTGGCAGGAACTGAAGGTGGGATCTTTCTCTTTCCCAAACACTCATGCAGCAAAACCCATTAAAGTCTGAGGTACACCAGTGCTCCAGCAGGATCAGGCCTCTGCCTAAAAAACTACGTTTCCTTGGATATTTTTGCTCAGCAAGTGGCATTGCAAGTCCCATTTTACACAAATGTCACCTGTCATTGCTGCACATTCTTGACACTCGTTGTAATGAGTTGGAGTCATAATGTCATAAGCTGTGAACTTGCAGCAATAATAGTAATAATACAGAAGACTCAGTCTATTTTTAATGTCCCCACACTTACTTCCCTTGTTCAATGGGGCTGTTGGTTTAAAGAAAAGAAATTAAACTGCAAAAGCTACAGCAGGCTGAAACAATTTTAAAAGGCCGAAGACAGAATGACAACACAATAATAACAACAGCGCAATAATGTTCATTTATAGGATGGCTTTCATCCAAAGCTCTCAAAGCGCTTAACAAACTCTGTAAGCAGAGAAGAAACTGAAGGCCACGTGCTTTCGGGGCTAAGGTACAGGTGAGTTGTAGCAGATTTCTAGATATTTTGGAACATTGACTTCTTTACTTCTTCAAGAATGCTGGATGTTGTAAAATCAAGGGGCTGATTGAACATGGTGACAAAATTAATGTGATTTTAGGAACTAGAAAAGGAGGCCAAAGCTTTTACAGATGGACATTACTTATTTATAGAAGGCTGAGGGCTCTGTGATTTGGCAGAAAAAGGCTACCCTACTACCTGGAGTTCTGGAGTTGGATCTAGATGATTTCAGACTGGAAACAAAAATAAAACACTTAGCAGTGGCACTAATTAACTCTCAAATCAGTTCACCCAGGAATATGAGTGTACTGTCTGTTGCTTTAAGTGCTTAAATCAGAACTATACACAACTTGAAAAGGTATCTGCAGCTCAGAAAGGTTATGGGCCAGATGTAAGAATAAAATTATAAAGCCTGTCTTCAGGAGAGGCTCAACCAAGGTGATTTTAATGGTCCCTTCTGGCCTTAAAAATCTATGAATATATGAATCTATTTATTTATTTATTTCCAAAAGGCCTGGGGAAGGGGACAAGTGAGGACATCAAAGATATATTTCTGTAATGGGTTAAAAATAGAGCTGTTTTTCCCACTCTGATATTTTGGGTGGACTCATTTAATTCTGTACTTGCATATTTTTGCTATTAATAATAGATTTTGTAAGTAATAGTAATAGTAAAATAGTAGGAACTTTCTGTGCTTCTAGTAGTCATATGTTCTATTCCTTTCCCTTCTTCTTCTCCTTTTCCTGTGACCACAATGGTTTCTTAGTACACCTGGAGCTTTTCGTTTGGCTGTGTTTTAATGTATTTCCATACAAATATGACAAACCAAGGAACTCAAACCCTCTATTTCAAATGAGGGACTCAAACTCTCCATTTCAAATTATGTCCATTCTCCCACCATTCTCTTAGTGTCCTTTCAGTGGGAAGGTGTTTGCCTAAAGAAAGATTTCAGTCCTGTTTTTCTTTTTTTTAAATACTTGCGTTATATATTTGCATTTATAAATGCAACTTCAAAAATGTGCTAAAATTGGTGCATGCTTGTGTGTATTTGCATGTGAGAGCAGAAGTTGGCTACCTTACTACAATTACTGTTTTTTATCTCTCTCTGTTTATATGTAAAACAGAGTTGGAAGACAGACACAGACCCAGATCTTGAACCCTTAAAGCAATGTAACCCTTGTGATAATAAAGCCTGTTTAAGGGCAGGGCAGTTGAGCTGGGACCTGGGACTGTGCTTATCTGACCATACAAATGCATGTGAATTTATTGGGCCTGATAGAGGGGGGCCCAAAGGAAGTTTCATCCTTCATAAAACCCCAGGCTGATGCGTTGAACACAACTTCCCAGGACATTTTTGTGGCTGTTCAGTTCTTCCTGCCAAGACCCAGCCCCAGGAAAGAGAAAACTACTCCAAGCCCAGTGTGATGCTATGCTCTTCTAGTGCTGTGTGTGCAGACCTACTGTCTCCTCTTGCACTGAAAAAAGGCAGTGAACAAGTGTCATTGGTTGATGAAGATTAACACATTTCTCACCTTGGACTATTTTTTAGCCAAACCACCTAACCATGCAGTTGGATTACCTGGCTCAAGGTTGATGGGAACATGCAACTGGGAGGTCAGAATGGAACCACACAAGCTTGTGTTTAAGGACAAGTCTACACTAACAAATAGGCAGAACTATTCCTTAGTTATTCTGAAGCCATATGACATCACACTGCTTACACCTGTGCAACTGAACTGTCTTATCACACCAAAAAAGAACAGCTGACTGGCAGAAATCCCTCTTTCATGCTAGCCTTAAACCGTGACCAGGCAATGAGTGTGCTGGTTGACTTGGATCAAAACCATGACAGCTGTGCTAAGTGTACCAATAGAGATGATAAGGGGCACGGACTCACGCCTGTACTCAGCTCTGTTTGGTATTTTGGTATAGATATAGCCAGACTGGCTCAGGCTGCCATGGAAATGCAAGGTCAGATCATGTTGGTGTCCATCAGCAGATCAGACTGTAGGCAGCAGTTGGCTTACATTTAATCAGCTTAAAATGCAAGCTTGCACCTGTCTGCACCTATTTCTGCAGCTGTTAATTACCTTTCCTCACCTGCATTTACTTGAGGATCAAGTCATAGTTCGTGGTGGAGTGCTGGCATTCAGGCTGTCCTAGTTCTTGCTGACTTAACTTCCAAAACCCATTCATTCTTCCAGCCCTTATGATTCATAAAGGTGTGAAATGGATCCGTGTAAAACAGTAGGCACCAATATTACAAATTACAAGGAAAGAAATCAGCAACAATGAAAACAAGTAGTCAACAATATGCAAAACCTGCCTGTAAAAGCAACTGCTCATCCATGTTCAAGCAGTGTGACTTCAACAAGCTGGTGGGAAGGGGATGAGGCTATGTATGTCTCTGTGTGTGTATATCTGCATGGGCTTTATCTGTGCCAGTAAACAAACCAGTACCATTGCACGGCAGCAAACACTGGAATTTGACAGTCTCTGTGACTAGTCAGATGGTCCCTGGCATGCTGTTGATCCAGGCGAGCTCACACGGTCCCAGACAATTCCCAGGCACAACTAGGGAGCCAGCATGCACCAGGCACTGTCCCCGGTAGGCAAGTTGGAATTGGCTATTTTATTTTGGACGTAAGGTTGTTTAATATTAAGGAAATGGCCAGACTGTGCCAGCTGGCCTGGGGGACAGAGAGCTGATCCTGACACTGCTTAGCTCACTAGCAGCGATGCAGCCAAAACGTCTGGCAGGAGATTTGTCTTGGTCCCACTTCTGCAAGCTTGCCTGGCAGTAAACACACAAGTTCCTTTCTCCTCTGCTGTGGCTCAGCAGTGAGGAGGTAAAATACTGAATTTTGTTGATCCAAGGATGAGGAGAGCCCTACGCCTTCAACATAAAGGGAAGAAATGAAGTGAAGGGGCCAATCTGAGATGGAGAGTTGGAAGAAAAGCCATGAAGACACAGCTCGCTGTGCCTGCTGCTACTGGCAGGACAAGAGGAAAGAGCCTCAAATTGTGCCAGGGGAAGGTTAGATTGGGTAGCAGGAAAAAATTCTTCACTGAAATCAAGCGTTGAAACAGGCTGCCCAGGGAAGTGGTTGAGTCATCATCCCTGGAGGTATTTAAAACATGGGTAGATGTGGTGCTGAGGGACATGATTTAGTGGTGGACTTGGCAGTGCTGGGTTAGCAGCTGGACTTGATGATCTTAAAGGTCTTTTCCAACTATTCTATGATTCAATGAACAGGCTGGTGGGGACAGTAGATGCAACCTTTGCTTTCTGGTGAAACACTCCAAGTACACTGGCTCTCAGCACTTACACATCTGCAGGAGCCAGTTTCTCTTTCCTGACATAAATACAATTAGCAGCAAACCTATATTCATATTATTGCTTACTTAGCTGAGTGCTAATCGACAGCACCCATTAGCTATAGTCCTGTTCCTATTACAGCCCAAGATTGTCTATGGAGAGTAATTTTGAGGATTCGGCTCCATCATGGCCACCTGAACGAGAGACTGTGGGGAAAGAGGTCAGATGGGAGGAATGAGGGGAAGGGGTGGGGAGGAGAAATTGCTTCTCAGATTTTCTTCTTTCTCTAATTAAATACAGGTTGCTGTTTCCTCGACTTCAATAGATAGCATCCATTTTAAAATAATAATAATTAAAGATCCTACGTATCATTTTGTCTCACAGAAGGCTTGAAAGGAGTTGTTCCATAGCCTGAGGCTAATGCTAGCCCAGATATTAGCTGAACCAAACAGGGCTGTCATTGTGAGCCAGTCTGCACCCCTGCGATTTTTTAAAAAAAAAAAAAAAAAGTTAAATTAATGCCAAAAGAGGAAAGCAAGGATAGCACCTGAACTGTACAGAAAAACAGAGACTGCAGAGAAAGACAGGGCCAAACACCTATATTTAGTCATCTACCACAGGACTTAAGGTGGAGTTAGATTATGGGCTCTGAAGGAAAGAGCTCAGTGGTTTATTCAGCTTTCCTACTGTAGCTGGTTGCATGACCTTGACTCCCCAGGTAAGGGGAAGAAGAAGGTCTTGTATTCAAAACACTTCTTTATGGATGTCCTTTAGCTATTGCGTCTGGCTTTGCTCTCTAACTCTACAGGGAAATAGGACTTGGCTGCCTGAATAATAGGTGAAGTTAATTCTTCTTTTGGGCACGCACTCCACAGCAATTATATAAGTTCATTTCAGGCAGCACAGAAAGCTGCTTTGTGCAGTCCGGGTAACGAGTTCGTAACCTGAAGAACCAGCAAGGACAGGAGCAGGGAGGCCTGTTGCTGAGGGAAACCATCACTGAGCAGGCTGGCAGGAGCAGAGAGATGTCAGTGATGTGCAACGGTGCAGACCCTCCAGCTCAAAGAGACAGCGGCACTGCAATATGTCAAGCGCATCTCTGAGTTTCGGCTCAGTGGAGAGGACAACACATACACCTGAGAACTGGGGAACATCTGCTGGAAGAAGTCACTTGAAAAATAACCTTGTGATGGCTTGGGAGAAACATCTGTGCAGCAAATGACACCCCACCAGTAATGAAAGGGTGGAAAGGCAGACGCTGGGGAAAGCACAAGAACAATCTTGTGTCGATAATACAGGAAGCTGGTGACAGCGCAAGGGGAATTTAGGTCAGTGCAAACTTATTTGGCTGTACAGCTTATACGTATAGAAGCTGATGAAGCAGCTGTTTGATTGAAATGACTGTGCAGCTCTTTAACCACTGGCCAGTGTGAACAAGGGGGATCCAAACCTTCCCCCTTTTTCCCTTTATACTCTCTGAAACTCTTTCTCTGATTTATTGTTTACAAGTTTGCTCACATGTGCTTCTTACATACATAACAGCAATCTGGGGAGGATGTAAGAGCTTGAAACTGGATGAATATCTCTGAAGAGATTTGAAATCTAAGGCACTGTCCTGGTTTGAGGTAAAAAGGGACCAATTTTGTTCAGTGACTTTGTTTCTTAGCTGGACCTCTTCTAACTACTGAAATGAACAGCATATTGTGCAGATACTGTTTGCTCTCAGAGTTATCAGACCTATGTTTATAGCTAATGCCCAGGCATGGTATGCAGAGAGGCTCTAACACCCAAGGTGTTAGCTCACTCTGTTAGTTGCCACGTTGGAGGGTCGGAAGCAGAAAAGTGCAATGGGGTCCCACCTGCGGGGAGGAGCAGACAAGACAGGTGACCCAAAACTGACCAATGGGGTATTCCATCCCATCTGCCCTGTGCTCAGTATAAAAGCTGAGGAACCAAAGGGTCAGTGCTCTTCCTTCAATGGGCGGTGACTGAGGAGGACTCTGTCTGTTCAGCTGCCTTTGATCCCAATCTGGAATCCAGATCTGGAATCTAGTTCCCGTCTGTCACTGAGTCCTGTCTGGGACTTCCCCAGTGCCAGCTGGTGACGTGATCGTTATCCAGGGAGCTAGATAAGGTTTTGTATATATTTCATTATTTCCTTTTATTTTATTATTAATATTACAGTAAAGTAGTTTAGTTCCTTCTAAACTCATAAGTCTCTTTTTCCTTCCTCTGCCTCTCTCTTTGAAGACAGGTAAGGGGGAGTGTCTGTTGGTCCCATCTGGGGTGTCCCATGTACCCAGTAGGCAGTTTGGCCTAAGCCATGACAGGCACAGAATGATATTAATTTGTTCAAAACAAAGATAGTTGTTAAACAGGATAGGAAAAAACTCCCAAACCTCTCATGTCTTCACATTGACTCTTATGCTATCTATTATTTTAGACAACTCCATTATTTAGGCCGAGCAAAGATTCAAAAGAAACATCTGCCAACAAATTCATTCACTTGGGGAAGTACTGGGTGAAATTCCCCAGTATTTCAGGACCTCAGACTAGGTGGTTACTTTTGGCTTCATGCACCTGCAGATTTGAAGAACAGAAAACTATTTCAACTGTCTCAATTAGTAGAAGTCAAAATCATAGCAGGGACAGTTTATCAGTGTGTATGACTGGTGGTCAATACTCAGAAATGTATCCTCAGTCTGTTTAGTTTAGTTCAGCTGTATCTAGACCATCCTAAAGAGTCATGCTGGCACCCATCTGCAGTTGAAGTTGTGGGCAGGACTGATCTCCTTTCTGGTCAGCTTCTGTATCCAGTCAATGCAGGCTCAAACCTATGTGCCCCAGTGCAAACAGGTGATCAATCGGTTAACATCTCAAATTTTCAGGATTATTTTTGTCTGCATGCCTCTGCTCTTGCAGACACACGTGACAGAGTTTGGGGGAGACAATATGCTCAAGTTATTTCAGCCAGCAAGGAGAAGGCAGCAACACTTTCCCGAAATGTGAACCAATGCTTGCTGGTGATGGTACACACCAGTCCTTACCATTTCATAAGCTTACACGGTGAACAGAACTGTTACAGAAAGAGTTTGACCAGATTTGCATAGCAACTTAATAGAAAAAAATAGGAACAGCATCTACAAATTGTAGATGTCTCTTCTGTAACTCCTTCGCCTTGCCTACACAAGGGTAAAGGCATCAGCTCCAGAAAGGCGATGCAATGTGCCTTTTGAGAAAGGACCTGACACTACAGCAGGACTAGGACAGCTCCTGGTAGTCCCAGAGAAGGAAACTTGGGAGAGGATTTTGAGTCACAAGGATTAAATGGTACAGATCTAAGGAGTAAAGAGATATGGCACTAAGCAAGGAGAATAGGTCTGAAGTATGCCGAGTGTTAGAAAAGTGGAGGGAAAATCAAACATAATTTGGGCACTATAGATATGTGGACAGTGGGATTACTGAATAGTGGTTTGGACATCCAATTTAACAATTAATCCCTACTCACGGCATCTTTTATCCAGGTGTAAAGTCTTGGAGAGTGTTGGAGAAGGAACCCTGGATTAGACGAACTTTTTATTTTATTTCTTGTGGATATATCTCTTACTGAAGACAGCAGACCAACTACCCAATTCATCTGAACTCTTTCCTGCCAGTAATTCTACAGTCCTTGATAACTGCCCTTTCATTGTTTTCTGGTTGGGCAATGGGAAGAATGGGAGAGGGGTAAAGGAAGAGAGTGAGAGACTAGGAGCAGGAGATGGAGATAATTTAATTAGCTGCACATGAATTTTGAGAACATGGTGTTTCTGCAAGTGAACAGATGCAATACACTTAAGGAGAGATCTTTAACCTTCAGAGGAAGAACCTGAGTTCAGTGAAGTGGAAAAACAGGACAGAAGGAATAAACCAAAATGAACAGGCTTCAGAGGACTTCTGTCACTCATCACAGTGCTATGAGAAGGAGACTGAAGTCAAGAAGTCAAAAGCCTTAGGCATGTTTTTACTAATTTTATGTCTGTTTTTCTTCCTTTCTTTGTTTTTGACCAATTCATTATGGCTGCACTGATCTTAATAGCCCACCAGGTCATCAGTGCCAAAGAAACGTGTGTGTAAAATACAGCTGTTTGGTTTATGCCACTCACCTTGGGTCTTATTATTTGAAAAAAAAAATAAAATGACACTGTCATAGTGAACCTCTTCAGCTCACTGTTATTATAGCAACTATTTCATGGCAGTATGTGAACAATTAATGCCACTTGATGTAGTTGATGAAGTACAAAGCAATATTTGCTCTATGGGATTGAAAGAATACATTTGGAACTGGTGCACTACTCATCTTTACGGCTGTGTCTAAAGCACTGTTTCAGTAATGTCTCTTCTATTCTACTGGAACTTTACTACCTTCTTATCACTGTAACTCTCCGTTTCCCATTGTTTCCCTCTTCTTGCTCATCAGCCAATTTAGGATTCCATACACTTTCTTGAACGAAGACTATTTTTTCATTGGGATTTCTGTGTATGTTCTACTTTTCATGAGATGGGGAAATCAAGGCTAAATCCTATTTAGCCATTTCTGAAGATGTGCCTAACTTCATCATATAATCCATACTCCAAGGGAGGTCTATAAGACTTGATTTTCCAAGGGAAATCTTTAAGAGTTCACCTACACCTGATTACTACGTGATTGCCTTCACTGTATTCTTTTTTTTCTTTTATTTTTTTTTAATTAGTAACTGCTAACCAGTACTGAGAACAATTTCTCCAATAACAGCACAAGACAACATGATGGGATATTGGCACCAAGATATCCCTGTTCATTCCTAAGCTCCCTTTCTTAAGCAAGCAATTGTACATCCACAACTGACAAGATGATGATTTCCAGGGTCCATTTCAGAAGCTGTTGCTTTTTTACTTCTATCCAAGAGTGGTTTTCCAACACCATACCCTGAGGATTTTCACTCTCCATACGCCCTCAGGACAAGCTCAGTATCCTGCAATGCTTTTTCATGGTGTTAAACTACGCAATGAAAGAGCTATTTTTGTATCCTTTGTACTCAAAAGGACACTCACAAAATTAGTAACTGTCACCAGACCACAGAAGCAGCATTTGGGGTGCTGCAAAGACCCAGGCCAGACGCTCTGCAGTGTTTATGGCTGGCCCACATTAGACAGTCACAGTCTTGACTGCTATTGACACAATTAACTCATACAAAGTAGTTGAGAGCATTCTTATCATAGAATCATAGAACGGTTAGAGCTGGAAGGGACCTTAAAGATCACCTCGTTCCAACCCCCCTGGCATGGGCAGGGATACCTCCCACCAGCCCAGGTTGCTCAAAGCCTCATCCAACCTGGCCTTGAACCCCTCCAGGGATGGGGCAGACACAGCTTCTCTGGGCAATCTGTTCCAGTATCTCACTACCCTCAGAGTAAAGAATTTCTTCCTTGATGCAAACTGTGAGGTCAATATAAATATACTACAATAGGAATTTGGTCTGTTGTCCTTGGTAAAGAAAGTGGACATCATACGGTTTGCACAGGTAAAAGGATTTGGGACTTTTGAAATGAAAAGGAGATCTCTACTACATGCCAGCATGCTGCTGACGAGGTCTCATCAAAAATGTACCATGACCATGTCTCCCCCTTGGTTCCTCTGTAAAGCATGTAGCAACCTGTGTCTGCGCCACAGGAAAAGCTGTTTGAACAGATCATCCTCGGGACTTGACACCGAATGCGATACTGCACTCGAGAGTCTATGTAGTACTTTCCGCTTGTGACTCTGCTTATCATACTACAAGTCTTGATTATTCTAATGACACTGGGCCTCTTCAGAAACACATTGTTTATACCCCCAAGGAGTTTGCTGCGCACACAAATATTCTCAATCTACTGTATAAACAAATGTGTTATTCAGCAGACAGCTGCAGTTCTGCTGCTGATAACTGGCGGAGGGGCTGACAACAACATAACAAATATTACCATCACCTCTAAGTAGTTTGCAGACTTGTGCAGGGACTGGATTCATTCTCCATCATTTCAGTGGGTTCAGGAGCTTGCATTGCTGTCTGCTTTGGGGTCTTTGGTAGATTTTTGCTTAAACCAAAAAAAAAACTTAAGTCTTGAATCTGCATCTAAAACTTCATTTTCTCCTATTTGAGCAAATGCCCGATCACAGCTTTCAGAAAAGGAGTCAGTTACCAAACCTTTGGGAATGCATCAAACACAGGTGTTTCTCTGTTAAAAGCACAGAAGTTGCAAGAAGGTATGAGTTGGCAAATAGTGGGGGTGTATTTCCAGTGAAATTGTGGCAGTGTTGGCCTTCCCTGCTTCAGTTACCCCTGCTGATTCACAGAAGTCCTTTGTTTGGATACAGGTTTTAGAAAAGAGACCTACTAAGGTGTTTGAAGTGTTTAAAGCCTGAATTCCACTTGGAGGGAATGTGTCTATGGGGAGAGGGGAGAGCAAAGGAGAAAAAAGGGAAAAAAAGTAAAGACAGATTCTCCAGTCAGTTGCACAATATTACACACGGATGACTGAAATGATTCAAAAAGAAATCACTGAGTGTGATAGGCTAAATACAGCATGGTTGAAATAGTATTCCAGCACAAAGAATTGGGAGCCAGCGGAGGTATCATCAAAGGTATCTGGGTGTTGAAATCAACTGGACTTAGCAATTGCATATCGGTTTCTGGTTTCTGACCCTTCTCAGTGCAATACGAACATCTCTCTCTCTCTCTCTCTTTGAGTTGTTTTGGGAATACCAAAGTTAGGTTTCCTTCCTTCTTTCCTTTGGGCCAGGTGGGTAAAATTTGGAGATACCAGTACGCCAATCAAAATTACAATCTGCTACAAGAAAGTAGAAAACCTCATCCTGTTGTTCCAGCCATGAAATGCGGGATGCAAAGTCATTTTGTTAAACCATAATGATTTTAAGAACTTCAAAGCACCTCAGTTTTTTCCAGCTAATCCAGTCTATACCCACAAACATGAATTCCCCTCATCCTGCCTTAGCTGTTGTGCTGATACCCCACAACAGACTAAGCTGGTCTCTAGACATCAGTGTTTTGAGCCCTTATTTCTGATCTTTTTGTGTGTGTGTGTGCTTGTGAGTTTTTCCTCCAATATTACTTTCCTTAGATGCGGATTGGTCCATCTCTAAATGAAAAGGTGTCACACAACAAAGGGTGAGCAAAAGGTGCAGCAGATAAATATATGGTTGTCATTGTCTGTCCTTTCCTACCTTCTTTCTTTGGCTGTCACACACACAGAGACAACAGTACTTACAGGGAAGGCTCTATAAATGTGGAAAAAATGTGAAGAAATGAAGCAAACGGTTCAACCCATACCCCGTCTCTTGTCATTGCATATTCATTTCACGTCACTGGAGCCAGGTCATCCTGATTGCTCAGTTAGTATTTTTATTGCCTATTTCATTTCAGTTTTATGTGTGCATCCCAAGCTTCATATTAATACTTCATATGTCTCTGGAGCTGTGGTTTGGGGGTGGTGGGGAGAGAGTGGACTGTCCCACCATGGCATGAAGATACAGGTATTGATCCCTGCCATGAATGCCACCAGCACTAAAGCTTTCTCAGAATTTTAGGCAGGAAGGAGAAAGAACTGGGATCAGGCCAAATCTGGATCTTTTCTGTTGCAGAAGGGAAGGAGATAGGAAAATACAGAGCTGGGACTGAGATCCAGGAAAAAGTCCTCAGAGGCAAACTGGTCCTGAAGGAAGCCAAGCAGGGGCAGTGGCCAGTAGTCAGTGAGGAGCTGCTTTCCAGCAGAGGCAGCTGCTGTGCCTTGCCAGGGCTCTGGCATACATGAAATAATCAGGGTGACTGGCCATCTTAGAGCCCAAAGCAGTCTGCTTTCCTGGGCGCCCATCTGCCTTTGACCAGGTCTGGTGCTCATCAGGGGACAAGGAATACCTAGAGAAGAATGACCTGATTTTATTATCATTTCCTGTTTTCTAGTAATATCAGGGCACCAACACAGAGGTATCTGAAAGTCTTTGAGCCCTACTCAGTGCTTAGACCCCGAGGGGCTGAGTAGAGCAACACTGCACAGAAATGTCCATAAATGAGCAGAAGAGGTGGGGTAGCAGCAATCGTTCCCTGGCATGGGGGGTTGTGGACATAAAATACATTAAAATTCGACGGTGCTCAAAGGTGGCATAGAAAAAGGGGTTCTTAGAAATCTCTCAGGCAGATTCTAGGAAGAAGGGCTACAGGTCCAGAAAAATATTTCTTATGCTCAGCCTGTGGTCACTTTGTCCTAAGTTCTTTGTCCTTTCTTTTAGACCAAGATTTTGGTAAGTAAATTTACCTTTTCATCATGGACATGTTTATAGTTTTATACTGTCTCTGTCTGGCTAGCTAAAACCACTGTTTTCTAATTATGCCCTCATAAATTTGAAGGCCAGAAGAACCATTATTTTAATGTAGTTTGACTTTTTCCATACTGCAGGTCACAGGATTTAACCAGTGATCAGGTCTGTAACTTCTGGCTGAACTAGGGAGTCTCTTTAGGAAAGACATCTAATCTTGATTTAAAGACTTCTTTAAAGACTACTTAACAACTCATCAAGCTTGTCTGGGGTTCCTTCTTTGGTTTATAGAAGTAATGAACCGAGTCCCCCATCCTCCCCTCCTGGAGATTCTTCTTAATGGAAAGTAAAAATGCCACAATTACGACACACCATGTGTGGGACATAAAACCTCACTCTCACTCCAGTATCTGTATCGTATTTAATAAAATACCAACAGAGCAGCAATAATGTACACTGAGAATCAGGCATCATAAATAAAAGGAGGAAAATGTAATAATGGGAAGTTGGAAAAAAATATGAAAGCAGCTGTAAGAACAGAAACAGACAAGAAAAAAAAGAAAAAGAAAAAGAATCAAAAAACCTCACAGACAGGCATGGAAATAATGTATTTTAAAGTAGGTGCACTTTTGGAGGATTCTTCCTGAAGAGAGGAAGAGATGCACAGGCATGCATGTACACACACACAGACACATATACACACACACGGCTTGCCAGATCTTACCAGATGATGTAGTTGAGGCTGGCTGAACTTAATTAACTTGGATGAGTGGTTTTAGATTTTAACCTTCCTTGTTTATTTGCTTTCACTGCGCAGTGGTAAAGACTTGCAGACGTGGAGGGAAGGGGAGGAAGAAAGGGAGGGGTGAAATGACTCTTGAAGAAAACAATAAGCAGCTCCATATTTGTCCAGTTGTTTGTTTTTAAGGATGCAGGGTAATTGCTCAGATATTGTAAACCAGCAAAGCTCTGATACTGATCTACACCACCTGAGAATCTGGCCCTGGGAAGCTTTTCCTCACTGGATTTCAAAGATAGTTAATAGTTCCTTTTTCCTACAACCACATCTTTGTTGCTGAAAGAATCACTGCAGAGGCCTGTTGTCTGGCACTAAATCCACCTGACGTGGTTTGACCGCTTCCATATTTCTCATAGCTTCCAAAACAAGCTGTTCACATCAAAATTCATTTACGGGAATAGTCCCTGGCTCTTGTGAGCTCGCAGCCCATGCCTGGGAACTGTTTGGGAAAGTGCAAATTGGTCTGGGCTGAAGATTTGGCCGGGAATGGAGAAGTTTGGAAGAAAGAGCTCCAAAACCAAGGTCTGCACCCAGTCTCTGGGTAATTCACTAATTTAGGCATTGCCATCTGGAACAATGTGAGATATAGATATATATTGACAATACAGGTTCTTCATGTTTGAATTTAAGCATATCAGGACATTTAACTCCCCTAAATCATAGTCACAGAATACTTTGGGTTCAAAGGCACCTTCAAAGATCGTCTAGTCCAACCCCCTGTCATGAGCAGGGACAGCTTCCACTAGGTCAGGTTGCTCAAACCTGACCTTGAATGTTTCCAATGATGGGGCACCCACAACTTCTCTGGGCAACCTGTTCCAGTGTCTCACCACCTTCACCATAAAAAATTTCTTACGTGCCATCTAAATCTACCCTCCTTCTGTTTAAATCCATTACCTTTTGTCCTGTCACTACAGGCCTTGGTAAAAAGTCTTTCTCCATCTTTCTGATATATTGAAGATCTTTATATATATACAAAGATCTTTTCCTTAGTCTCTGACAAATGCAGGTTTTGACATGGCCTCCATAATCTAGGCATAACCTAGGAAACCACCTCTTGGCTTTGTCACAGCTTTTGTGTTTGGTCTTTAGACTTGGTGTGATGCACATCACAGGGGGTTGTAATGGCATGGGGGAGTGTGTCTTTGCAAGATAGCTGAAGGGCTCTTCACAGTCAAAGGTATATTTACTGACGTCTGGGAGGGTTCTGCAGAGATAATAATTTGCATTTGGGAAAGAGAAAAATCATCCTGGTTAATTTGAGAGGGATCTACGAGCAGAGTTTAACCCTGAAGAAAACAGTCGAGATCTTAGGTTCAAAACCCAAGGTGCAGCTGAGATCCAAGGTGGATGTGTATTCCTACCTGCTTGCCAAGGGATCCTTACTGCTCCTCTTCTGCCTGTCAGAAACAGAGCTGGCCTGGGCTGGACTACATGGTCTGGCAATGCCTATCAAAGAAAATTAAAACAGCAACAGGAAGCAACAGAGGGCTGCACATGTTTGTCCATCTGTAATCTCAGACCTTTGTTCTGGCCTTTTGCTCCAGACCGAGAACCTCAGCTCACTGCTTCCAAGGAAGATGGGTTAGTCCCCCGCACACAAAGGCCCTGCCAACTTGCCACGGGGCAGGGGGGGAAGCTCACTCCCGACCTCAGCACCGACAGTCGGTGCGGATGAGCAAGAACCACCGTGGGTGAGGATTTAACCTGACAGCGAAAAGACTGACAGCTGCACTTAAAAATGCAGTTCAGCTCTGATGTGTAAAAATGTGTAAAAATTGACACTGATGTGTAAAAATGGCACTTTCTCACCCAGAAGATCAGCTCCCTGGGCCTGATTTGCTGCCCCAGCACTCAAAAATAATAAGAAAAATGCAGGAGGAAGTTTTCGCTTGTGTCAGCCCTGTTGAAACACTATTCTTTAACTTTCCGGGGAACCGACCTGTACACTGAAGTTCTTCCTTGTTGTGGTGAAGTCTTTCAGTGTTTGGTAGCAGAGCTCAAAATGTTGCAAATAGTCCCGCCCTCCTTCTCAGACACCGCTGTCAAGGCTGATGGTGGAGGGGAAAGCGATGTGAAATCTCGGGTACAGAAAATATGATTTCTCCTCATGGATAGGAAGGAGAAGAGAAGGAAGGGAATGCAGGGCTGTCTGTTTTTTATGAAGGCAGCTGAGGAGAGAAAAGCATCTCTGAAACCTTGAAAAACTTCAAGGTTTCTCAAGATAACCATGTCTGTGATGACTGCGTGGAAAGCCAGTAGAAGTGAGGAGGTGCCAATGGTTGCTCAAGATCTTGCCTTGTTGGAAACATATCAAATGAGAAAGAACTAGTTATTTAAAACAAATTAAAAAAAATAATAATATTGTGATAGCAGCGTCCATCATTTTTTCACATCAAGACCTAGTGGTTAGAGGACTTCCTGTGGTAAAAGACCAAAGTCCTGGGCCCTTCTCAGCCTGCAGTTTCTTCAGATCTCACACACAAGGTCCCACCTGATCTCTGGAATGTGGGAATGGAACCTTAGATCAATCCTTGGATAAGAAACAGAAACAGACTCTGGGCTGGGGATGAAAACACCAGGTGACCCCTTCCCTCACCAAATGCTTTAGACAAGACACAAGGCTGGTTCCTTCTTGCCTGATGTCTGCCTGGTCCCATGATCTTACACTCGTGGCTGTACACTCACCCAGAACGCCCTGTAAGATGGTAGTAGTTACAAAATCTTCTTGGGACGTGCAAATAGATGTTTTTCAACCATTCAGGATGAAACTGTCCTGAAGCCCAGGTCTCTTGCTTCTTCAGTACATACTGTAAAACAATAGACTACCGTGGGGAATGTGAGTGGCCCCATCATTACAGATTGAGGGCCTTGTTTGACATAAAGGGCAGTTGGTGCTCAGGGCCTGGGTCATGATGAGGTCTGAGAGGTTTGATTGGCTTCTTTTTTTTCACAGAACAAACACTATTCTGACCACATTTGTTCAGCTGAAGGTTGACACTAGTATTAATGGTGCTGAAAGATGGAGGCCTGGATTTCTGCTGGGTAACCGGTGGGTTTAAGTCCCAGCTTCAGAAGGCTTTGTGTCCACATGTTCTTACCTCTTGCAACTTGCAAAATCGTAGAATCATAGAATGGTTTAGGTTGGAAGGGACCTTGAAAATCATCTCGTTCCAACCCCCCTGCCACAGGCAGGGACACTGCCCACTAGACCAGGTTGCTCAAAACCCCATCCGGCTTGACGTAAAACACCTCCAGGGATGGAGCTTCCATGACTCCTCTGGGAAACCTGTTCTAGTGTCTCACCACCCTGAAAGTGAAAAATTTCTTCCTAATACCTAATCCAAATCTAGCTTCTTCCAGTTTGAAGCCATTCCCCCTCATCCTATCACTGCATGCCCAAGTAAAAAGTCCTGCCCCAGCTCTCCTGTAGGCCCCCTTTCGGTACTGGAAGGCATCAATAAGGGCTTCCCGGAGCCTTCTTGAGGAAAACTGGATAGATAGCATAGGTGAAGGCTCTTCCAGAAAATAATCTCTTAAAACCTACACTGTGCTAGATAAGCTTTTTTATTACCCCAAAAATATTTGTTCTTGACAAGAAAGAAAAAAAGGGAAAAAGGGGGAACTCCCACCATCATCAAAGAATAAACAGCAAGAGACTTACATTTTTTCAGTAACTGGTTTGCAGTCCAGTGGATATCCAGTGATGGATATTTGACTCTGACAGGGTCTCTAGATATATTAACTCTTTCATGGATCCAGGAAGAGCATTGCAATAAAATGCAATAAAATGTTATTCATTCAATCACTACTTTTTCCTGATCAGAATTGCAGCAGTCCAACGTCATACAAAAGAGACATGTGACACACCCCAGCGCTAAGCCTCTTTTCCCAAACTGCAGCTTGATTTTAGCTCACGAGGTGCATGCAAGGCAATATTAGCCAGCTGTCAGTGGAGGATCAGATGATATTAATGGCAACTGACATGTCTATTCAGCGAGCTGAGCTCATCCCTGCAAAATCAGATGGAGCCTACTTCAAACAAAAAAAAGGAAATCAGAAGAAGCCAAGTGAAACGGCAAAACTGCTACCGACTTGAACAATCCAGCAATTCATGACCTGAATGTCATCCTTGTGAATCTAAGGAAGCCACAGAACAAAACTGGGTCTGCAAAAGGCTTCCTCATTCCTTGTACCAAGCAATTTATTGAACCTCAGTCCTTGCCTCCTAAAGCCCCGTGTCTGAACATATGAGCCTATGACTTTAGCAGTGCACCAAAATCCTGGCTGGCAATAACGTTCTGTCTATGGCTTGCCAATCAAAATGCATCCCATGTCCTGCCAGACTGGTTTTTCACTGGTTTTTCACTGGCTTTTCACTTGCTCCAGAGTAGCAAGCGCCACCATTCACCCAAGGATGTGCATAAATTAAAGTGTATGAGTAGCCCACTAGACTTCAGTGGACTACAAATGTGTTTACACACCTTAGCAATTCACTCATTAGTACACCAAAACCATATTATTTCTCTGTCAAAAGGAAATTTGAAGTTCGCCCTCCAAATGCCAAAGACCTACGCATTTACCAAGAGCAACAATTAGCTTTTCCAGCCTCTGTTCCTCAGGGCCAGAGAACCTGTACAAAGGAGGAAAATCACCCCAAATGGGCTTTTCTTGTACCACAAGGATGAAAACAAAAATTCATTAGATAAAAAGAAGGTCTACATTTATGGTTAAGTATTGGATGTATAATTTGAAAGAGAAAGCCAAGTTGAATGCAAAGCAATTACCGACACTTAATATTAGTCAGACTAATAAAGCAGCAATTAAACCTCATTATACAGCCATAAAATTGATGTGTAATAGATTGATTGCACCAAATGCTCATACCGATGTTTGATGGCATATCATAGACAAGGTGAACTTGTTCATTTAATTGGCAGATCAAAATAATTTTGTGCAATAGATTTAACCTTTTGGCATTGCTTGGCTTCAGATGACATCGGTGACAGTAGAAACAAATAAATAAACAGAATGAAAGAAGAGCAAGAAAAAAAGCCTACAGACCAGCTTGCTCTATGGCAAATACTCTTTATTCCATAGTATAATATTCCTTCTCCCAGGAGATCCACGGTTATTTGAGAATCTTCTTGCCAGCAGCACAATTTGGATCTTGCACAGCAGCGCTGCTTCATTGTTCACTCCTTGAATTGAATGTGAGGAGCTGAAGGAAGCCTACATGTAAATGTTTTGCTGCATGTTTACAGCTGACATGGAATTCGGCACCTTGGAGTATATTAAGTCTGATGATTAAAAGAAATTGCTGTTGGAAACCTAAGGGGTAAGCAGTGAGGGAACCGTTAATAAAAATCTTTCAAACAACTCCTCTAAAATCGCATCTGAACCTTTTTGTTTTGGCAATACATTCAGACCTAATCATTCTATTTAATCAGTGTCTAACTGTCCAGAATATCGGATTTGTTCCCTTTTTGATACAAATTATTTATGTGGGTTCATTTGATGAATATATTATTTTTTTAAAAAAAAGCCCATTTCTTTGATGGCTATAATACAGAATATTTGCTGAAGACAAAAAATTTGGGGCTTTTGTTCTTAGCCTTTTTCGTATCACTCATCCCTAAGATCATGTAACAACCCATTATCCTTAGCTACCCATCTTTGCATTTCACAGCATCATTCCTAAATCTGAGCCACCATGCAGCAATAAAGCTAAATGAATGATCATATTTTCTGCTCTAACAACATCTGCCTTGGTCAAGACAGCTTTATCTTTCTACATGAACCCCATGTCCGCAGCAACTGAAGGGCTCTCAAACTGCATAACTGCAAAGGGTCAGAGGAACCCTTTGTGTGGAAGAAATTATCTGAAAGATGGAGGTACTTTGACTTACCCCCAGGATCCCGTGACCAAGCAGGGTTTTAAATGCTGATGTCTTGTACAGCTGGCCAGCAAAGAGTAAGCATTTTCTGTAAGGAAAAAAAAAAAAAAAATCTGTTTTAAAAATCCTGAGAAGACTGATGGCAACAGAAAATTTGCTTTTGACATCAGGATTTCCCCAAGGATTTTAAACAACATTACTTGGTAAAATCCAGGCATGGAAGTAAGGGAGATAAGAGGGCTATAGCCCATTCCTCATTTTAGTGCTAATAGTTCAGCTAGTAAATTTTCCTCCACAACCCAAAAGTCACAGAATCAGCAAATATGCCATTTTTATCAGGCTTTGAATTTCCAGCTAACTCTGTGAGACAGTCATCTGTTGCTCTTGTGAAGGAACGTTTGTTGCCCATGTTGATAGCACACCCTGCCGTGGCATGTACTTCTTCTGGGTTCCAGCAGAGCAGTGACCTCAGGTCAGGTTCATTACTCCCTCATCCTACAGAGCTGAAGCTCCTTATTTTCAAATTCCCGGAGTTTCTCAGAACCAGATGCAACTGCGGTATGAATGGTACATGCTGCATAGCTATATGGTCAGGTGAAATGGCCCTGAGCTAACACCCTGACATCTAGCCCTCTGCTCATGAATGTGACTTCAGTCCAAGAAAACATCACTAGCATGAAAATAGAAGAACACAGTGGGGAAATGAGACATTGCACAAACCCGTGAGACTTTATCTGGTTTCACTCAGCCATTTCCATTGTACAACATTGAAAAGAATTATACATAGAGAAGAAGAAATTCCTGAGTATATCTACTTACACTTCATTTTTTCAAAGTGGTTTAAGTAAGAAAAAAAAACGCTTAATGCTTAATAAAACCTGGTACTTGAATCCCTTAGAATTAGGCTGCTGGTGAAGGTTGTATACTTCCACCGAGGCAGCGCATACTGCTCTCAGACAAGATTCTTAGAAGCAGAATCTAGCATGTCAGTCCAGATCTGGGTTCTGTAGCTTATGGAGTGCTTTTAGAAATGATGCCCACCTCATTTAAATGGAACTGTCAGAAAATTGCTTCTTTCAGAAGTCAGGCCTTGTATTTATTGTTTAAATATTAGCAACGGAGCTTGATTTTTGGTACTTGCACTTGTAAATCTGATCCCCCTTTTGTGAAATGTTATTTAGATTAAAGTTTCTGAATTTAAATTATACCTCACTCTAACCTATCAGTTTTCCTGTAGTAGATTTTTATAGTCCCGTTCCTCCCCCCGCAGCGCTTCCCCTCAATGCAAAATTACACGTCCACTGGAATGTACAAAATGTGAAAATGCAATATATTGATATAGACATTTTCCAAACACTGGATCAAAAGTATCCAGAATCTTACTCCTTTTGTTTTTCTTTTTTCTTTTTTTTTTTTTTTTTATTTTGAGCAGCTCCTTTAAAAGCTGTTGCTGTGTTTTCAAAATCAATAAGGTCACTCCAGCTAGTATGTGTTTTGAACCTGAAATGGCTCTTCTCTTTTGGTATGCAGCACCTTGTACACACTTCTGCTTGTTCATTCCTTATCAATCTCTCCAGCGCAGGCAGTGCAGTTCTTTTATGGGAACTCTTCCGTTGGGTTTATTTCATCTAAAACGGACTCGAAATGTGTGCAGACACATGGCCGCTGTCTTTGAAGATGTAAAAAGTTTGCTGTGAAGGAAGGGAATGAACAGGTCTCTATATTTTCGGGGGAGTGGAGAATGAAGAGGCTTAAAAGACAGCCAGGGAGATTCAGGGAATTTCTCAGGTAAAATGTGCTAACTGTAGCATCAATAAGGCCTGAGACAGCTTGTTTCGAGGGATTGATGAAGCTTAACAGCTTTTTTAGACCAAATCAGGTGAGTCCTAGAAGGAATCGTTTAACTGTTGTTGATTCTATTTTGAGGCAAGGGAATGAGCCAGGCAATATGCTGAAATTTCCTCCTATGCTGTTTTCCCTAACATTACACATTTTAAGAAGAAAGTCTTTCTACACTGAACAGAAATCATTAACAGGCTGATAACAGAGATTCTTAGAGTTGTTGGCAGGTAAGTCTAAGTTTCCCTCACCACAGGATTTAATATGGCCTCTTATTTGAAGAAGGATTTGATGGGAGGCTAGTGGTGTTTTGATTAAGATTAGAGAAAGCATAAAAGTTTTGAGGAAATCATAAATGATCTAATGTTAAATCCTCTGAAGAGAGCAATTCTGAGACAGAATTACAACTTATTTTCAAATTATTTTCCAATATAGGAGACAAAATTTCAGCTCAGAAAATTGAGCAAAGTTTGATAACTTGTCACATGATTTGTTAATGCATCCAATATTGATCTGACTTTAAAATAGCTTTAAAATCAGAACAAAGTATAGCTCTCTGGCATGCACAGCTCCATTTTTGGCTCGAGGAGTTGAGGCTACCTTAGACCTGACAGCTCTCTTAGGAGGCTGAGGTCAACTGAGATGACTTCTCTCCTAAAATATACCAGAATCCCTCTGTGATACTCACATATCCATTTCTTTAGAAGCAAAAGACAGCCTCACTCTATGAGCATCCATAGCGATACACTGATTTATCCCAGCTGTGTGCCCAGACAATGCATGCACGTGAATACAAATGCACATATGCCTTCAGCTGATGCCCGTGTTGCCTCCAGGGAGATGGGAGAAGGAAGGTGGTGACGGCTGTCTCACTGTGAGCCCTCTCTGTAAGCAGTAGCTGCAGCCTCCTGCTCCCTCAGCCCTCCCTCCACGGTGGCAGCAGCCAGCCAGGCTTTCCAGGACGGTGCCACCGGCCACTTGGTCCACTGGCCAAAATAGGACATGGAGCGTGGGGTTTTGCTGTTTCCAGCAGCCTGCTGGCCTAGGCAACCAAGTGTATTACATATAAATAAAACAATCTTGGACCTGAAACAGAACCCCATAAGAGGTATAATCCTTGCCATTTTAGGGAATAATGAAAGTGCTGGGGATAAATGTCCCTCTTATATATGTGCAGCTAATCTGTAAACATGCATTGTGGTTTTCACATCGATATATGCTGTCATTTTGAATTGTCTGACATCAGCAAATATAGCAGCTTGAGTACTGGCCAAGGTGGCCCATGGATTTTCAGTAACTCCTGTGCTCCTGGTGGCTGAAGTGATGCTTAAGTATGGTTAGATAGGAAGAACCAAGTTGCCTTAAACACAAGCAGTAACAGTGTCAAACTCTCCAGGTTGTTTTGTGCTGGAAATCAGTCCAGTGAACTCAGTGTGACTGAAATGAGAGAGGACATTTCAGCCCGTGTTAACAAAATGCGGTGGAGGCACTTTGAATAAATTTGTAAGAGCATATAGCTTTGCTGGATGATCTCCAAAGAGAGGAAGCTACATCAGTCCAGCCAAGATGTAAGGCAGTCACAGCTAAGTGATCTGACGTCCTCCTCAGAGAGGCAGAAATGCAGCCTTATAACATTCCCAGGATGGAGAAAGTGAGCTGATATGTTTTTCTAAACATAGTCAGGACATTTTGATCACACAGGAACATTTCTTCACTGCCACAGACGTACAAAAAATTACCCATGAACAGGGCAAGAAAAATACAGGTAATAACCAGTGGAAACAACAGCAAAAGTCATGTGGCTTTTTTATCTGTAACAATAGCAAACTTTAATAAATCATTAATTATTTCTCTGAGCCTGGGAAGGCTTATATCATTGCGTAGTGGCCGCTAATGGCACCAATGCAGGTCCAGGTCTGATTACTCCTATCTATTTTGACAACATTTGGGACCAGCTTTGATCTCCACTTTGTTCCCACATAGAAAAGTTTCTTCTCAGGAAGACTGTTGTATTTATATGTTCAATGGCACTTACTGATATTCTAGTACATAAAAATCTTTGACACTTCTTATTCACATTTTTTTCTCCTGGAAAATCATCTTTGTATAAAATGAAACTTATGAAATATATTTTTTTCTGTTTTGTATTTAAATATATAAGATTATCTTTTGCACTTCTTTTTTTTTTTTCCTTTTTACCTCTTTTTTCTTTTCTTTCTCATCGGTTGTTCCCGTTTGTTTGCAAGTGGGAGAAAGAAATGAGGGAAAGGAAAGAAATGGAGAAAATGTTAAAAAGGCGTCATATTGTTTTCACCCAACATTTGAAAATTTCAGGTAGCACAGGAAAAGAACTCAAAATTATGTCAATGTCCAAATATTACAAAATCATTAAATATGTGCTTTTAAATCAGTTGTACTTGTAGGATTACTAAAAGAAAATTTTAGTGCCTTGGGGGACACTGCACTAGTGGTATTTGAGGACTGGATGGAAATATGAAACAAGCAGACATGTCCTGAACTGAATCCATTCCTATAAGATTTCCAGCCTAGGGCAGCATTCCTTGAAGGATATACGTATATCTGCTTAACTATACACATGATGCTCCGTCCCAGTGAAGCCAACAGGAGCATTTACTGTTCATCAAGTTAAGCATTTACATAAATCTCTGTGATAATGTAGTTTAATCGAAGACTCAAGTGCTTAGATAAATCTTAGGTTATTCAAAGCAAACTTCAAAGCTTTTTTCGTTCACTTAGCACCAAGTATTACCCAAACAAATCAAATGGACTGCATTATATGTGAAGTTTTAAATTCATAGATGTAACATTACAGTGGCTTTTTCTATTCATCTGCATCCTTTTTACATCACTGAGAAAGGATTCCTTATTAAAGCTGGATTAAAAAAAAAAAAAGCCAGAAAACGCCTGGAACAAAGTAACTGTAACTGTAAAATGTCCTTAAAGGCCAATTAGAAATTGCAATACTGGGAGTTTTATTACAACTAACTCCTCCTTAATTATCAATCAATGGATTCTGTTGGAAAAAAAAAATCTCAAATTCACAGCTGGGAAAATGATGCTAATTATTTTCTGTTAATTAAGGCTGTGCTGGGATTCAGACTTGCCATCCTTCAAATAAAGGATTGACATATCAATGCTAACATAATGCTTAGGGTCTTTTCCAAAGGCTTTATTTCTAATGGTAATAAATTGGTGTCACGTTATTTTAAGTGTCTTAAGCTATCATGTTATTACCTAACCCTGATATATACTGAAAAGTATGTGTCTATCTCAGTACTCATATTGACTTCTGATGTGGAAGTTGAGTATTCACCATTTTGCACTGTAGCTGCTCTATTGTGAGAGTGAAGGAGCTTTAAATCATTTGGAGCTGAAAGGAGTAAGGCTAAAAAAAAATTGAATGGCAGTAGGATTCCCCAAATATCCCAGAAATTAGAGAGAATAAAATACTTGAGTACAATTCTCGACACATTAAGTTCAATGACACTTTTCTTGTTGACTTTCAGACACCAAGATCTGTTTTACTGAAGTCAAACCTGTGGTCTTCCTTCATTGCCTCTTTCATTGTGGGACTTCCCCAAACAACAGGATGTGCAACTTCTCATGGTTTTTGCTGCTTTTTTTTTTCCTAGGGAAAAGGCAACCACACTTAATCTATTAGAAGTCTCTTTTTCTTGCTTGCTTAATGTTTGCTCCTCATTATCTACCACATTTCTTATAGCTGAGGCTGATGAAAGAAATAAGACAGTGGAAACAGATAAAAAGGGAGAGGAGTTAATGCCAGACTCATTGTGGTATATATTTGAAATAAAGCTCCAGGTGACCTCATGTGTGATCTTAGGAATGCTTGGCCAAAGATTTAGACAAGTTTTAAAGATTTGTTGACAGTTTAAGGGAAAATGTGTATGAGGGTGGTGTTTTGCTTTGGTTTTTGCTCAGGATGAGAAATTATTGTGTGTTTCTGAAAGGCAGATGTCAGATAAACAGCTCTGAAAATACACACCCCATACCCCAGCACGGATTTTTGGAAACCATAATAATAAGCATTGCATTTTAAAACACCTGAGAGAGGTTGGACAGGAACAGGCAAGAGAAATAACTATCTTACCTCTTTCATCCCTCTCTCTAAAAAGATGTTCTGGAGGGACCTGCTGTCAGTGACAGAGCAGGACAGTCCCTCCTTCCTCTGACCTCCCTACGGAGGTTACTGATGTCATTGCTCCACAGGTAAGTACTGTTTACTGGGGAATTTAGACTACAAAGCCTGGGCTTGTTCGACAGATGCCATAAAAATGACTGTAACATCCAATTACGGTTGACCAACCAAGAGACCGAGTGAGTGGTTCACCCACGGTACCTTTGGCATCTACAAGTTCAAAGTTTAACCACCACCATCCTTTCTAATAGGCAGAGAGAAACAGGCACCTCCACATGGTATTTTGTCTCACTGGAAAATAACATCTAAGGTCAAAGATGCTTTCTCCTTATGGTGTGTATTTCTCTGCAGTCACCAAAAAATTAATTATGTCTCACTCTGATTTGGATGTTCACCTTTAAGGTGTCCACAATTAGCTGTTCCAATATTTCCAGTCTGTATGACTGCTAAAATGCTCTTCTGCAATTTATTCAAAGTTCAGGACTGGAGGCAATTCAGTGTTTCCCACTTCAGTTATTTTTCAGGCCTTGAACATTATCTTCTGCTTGTGTATAATACCAGTGTGGGTGGATCCATGGTTTTAAAGGCTGTTCCTGCTGCAGTGTCTGGCCACATAGTCACAAATCCAAGATAATTCACCAAGAAACCAAGAGCAGAAAGAGGAATGTAACACAATCCAAAATCAAGGCCTTTAACCACCACTTAACTGAACAAAAAGGCTGTTGTGGGCACTGGGGTGTTTCTGCTGGGTGAAGGTTAAGAAAGCTGTTCTGAGGGGTCTTTGTAAATCTAAACTCTCCTGCAGAAGTTCCAGCCATTGTGAGAGCCTTCTCAGTAACCTAGTTGGTCCTATCAAGTCCTGCTCTCCTACAAATACGAACTTCCATTTCAAAGCATATTAAGGTCATAGTTGTATGGCACAAAGAAATATCGAAGTGGATGGCAGGCAAGTTAGGACAATAGATTTAACTCAACTTTCACCGTTTCTTCAAAAAGCAAACTAAGTGGAATCTGGAGTGTGTATCTTTACATTTACCTGATCCTTATCTACCCCCAAATAAAAAATATTTTACCTATGCTACGTGATTACAAAGCTTTCTCTCAGCTTTTGTAATTCATTTGTGCCTTCTAGCAGTCATGAGTCATGGGTCTTTTACACTTGTCAAGTACACCTAATCCTTACCCTTCATGGCCCAGAAATCCTAAAGATGGCTGAACATGTAATTGCCTTGAAGTGTAAAATATTTCCCACATTATTTATTATAGCATTGCCTGCTAGCACCTCTATAGTTAAGGTTGTGTCAGCACTTTCATTATAAGCCCCTATTTTCAGCTGTAAAAATGTGCTTCAGGCTGGAACTAGGAATGCTAGTGATTATTTTTTTTTTACTATTTTTTAAAAATAAAATTACCTTGGACATTATATAAGTTATTCCATCTGTAGTCACAAACACATGCACACACCCACACACATGTCTATTTACAGCTGTATGTGCACATGTGTTAAGGACCATCTAGCGTGGTATAAATGTAGAAATAGATATTGTCATAACAACACACATAATATTCATTTTTGTTTTCAGCTCCTGCTCATAAAAAATTTATCTCTGTGGGAGAAATTTTAGTAACAGCTCAAGTTTAATTGTGAGTTGTTGCAGTACTCTTTTTCCAATTATGAGGATAGATGGCAATAATAAAATATTTATTTAATTTTAAATCTTATATTTTGATTCTGCGTGGATCAAATTGTCTTCTGGAATAATTCCAGCAAAAGTGTGCCATTTCTGTTCTTGAATCATAAGCAAGAATACTGACTACACTCAGGTGTTACTCCACCAAGTGCACGTGATTTAGTCCAGCGTGAAAGATGACTCATTTTGTTGGGTCTCGCTTTCACACAGATCCAAGAGTAGGATGCAAGCACCAGTGCCAGGACTTTTCAGATCTAGTGTCTGAACACTCGTCTGCCTTTGACTCGTCTGCCTTTGACTCATCCGACCCCACTGCACTTTCCAACACCTGGATGAGGTGAGCTAAGATTTAACATCAACTTTTGTCGGTTTACACGTTTCTTATGAATTGACTTGCAATATCTAGTGGAAATTCTCACCGTAGATGACCTGTTTACAAATATCTTATTGTACACATGATCTATATTTTATGGTTCATAGACAGCATTATCAGTATTACATAAAATTTTGAGTTCTATTTTGCCTTTATGGTTCTTATCATTAGTACTAACAATAATAACTATAATATGACTAGACCAGAAAAGGGTTAACAGGGACAGAAGGAAGGTTACTGTCCCTGAAAAATCACAAGATTTCCTCTGTCTGTTGAGTTTAGGTTTTTTAACTATTTATGTTCTCCTTGTTTTCCTCAATATTTCAGAAATAAATTAACAGAATAAAGAGATAGAATTGTTACCCACTGTTGTTGGTCTTTAACGAGGTATTTCTGTAATGTAAATTTAGTCCTTTCAGTATCAAACTGACCATGTGCTTTCATTCTGAAATGGGATGGGGAGGTCTTCACATTATTTCAACCATGATCACTATGGTCTTCTGACCCTCAAAATATAGAATTCCAGCTTCAAGTTTTTGAATGTAATTATACTTTACGGCCTTAGTGCAGTTCACTTGTCTTTTCCCAAGTATTTCAGAATTACTACCACTCCTAAGTCAAATAAAAAATAAACAGACATGGGATCTTTTTTTTTTTTTTTTTTCCCAGGGGGGAGGGGTTTTGAACCATTCTGGACCCATCTTTGAAACAAATCATTGCTAAAGGCCTAATAGTTTGTGGAAGCTGCCCAGAACACCTGGATTCCCATAATGGGACTGTGCTTTTGATTGAACTTCATTGCAAAGTTTTAGGTTTGTTCAGACCTTGGACTCCACATTCTGCGCAATGATAGAAGCTGAAAAAAATGAAAACCAAAGCAAGTGGTCTCATAACTTCCAGCCTAGAACAGCTGAGTTTAATAGCATTCTCAGCTTAAAAAGTATTATCTCAAACTATTATGTACAGCTGCAACGTGAATTAGATGTTCTAAATGGGGCTGATCCAAAAGTAAAAGACACAATTTTCAGCTATGCTAAAACTGTTCAAAAGCAGTAGAAAGGAAAAATAAATCAATGACAGAATTCCTTAGTTAAGTTATTCTTATACAGCCTGGCTGTTGATGATTTATGTATATGTTTATGAAAGACCATTGAGATTATATGCCTTCTACTGGATGACATCTATTGGATATAATATTATTCATGCAGTTTTCAATCCCCTTGTTAAATCTATTTAGGAGTTTAACCCTTAGTATTCCTAGGAAGAAGTGTTTCCAAGACTTCAAGCTTTAGATGATTAGAAATGTTCATCTGAAGAAAAAGATTGAATTTTTCTGATCAAATGCGGATATCTGATTGTCTACATTTAAGGCTTAAATTC
This sequence comes from Charadrius vociferus, assembly GCF_000708025.1. NCBI lineage: Eukaryota > Metazoa > Chordata > Aves > Charadriiformes > Charadriidae > Charadrius > Charadrius vociferus. Next base: position 1,483,097 of record NW_009647214.1, on the reverse strand, counting down.
ACCCTGAATTCCCTTTATATCCCATTAGAAGTAGTTGCTTTTCAGCATCATTCATCTAACTTTAGTAATTCATCTAAGAATGGAGTAGGACCTAGAAACACGTATCAAGCTACATTGACTGTATATGGTGCCAAGGGCAACCAAGACATCTCTCTGCAGTTCAAGCTGTTTTCACTAAATCATATGCATCTCATCTTGGTTTCCCAAGTGTGTGTATGGGAGTCCTCACATCCAAAGTCTATATGGGAAGTAACTATTTTGTTGAATGCTATAAATACCCATACATATAACGACTAAACCTTGCAAAGCCATAGATCAGTGGTTTCGTCCTAGTAGATAGCAGAGAATCCTGCTCAAACACAAAAATCGCATAGTTTTCCTTTATCTATGGAGTTCCTTGCCTTTTTATCATGGTGTCACACAGGATTTTAAGCAAATGGACTAAGATTGTATGGGGATAGAGGCTGCACAAATATAACACAGACGAGTGCAAGCTGGTCCTTCTCCACACTGGCATAAAAAAGAGAAAATGGGTGGACATGGTCACGAAGACAAAGAGTTTTAAAGAACATCTGAAAGGAAACTGTTGTTATTGATTTATTGACCCAAAAGGTGTAGCCTTCAGCCAGAAAGGGCTGCCCATGCACATCTGTCCATTCATGCCCGTGTTACTCTAAACCTCCCTCCTCCCAGATTCAAGCAGTTATTCATGCCTGACATACAATTTCCCTGTGCAGGGAAGGGGTACAGACTTTCACAATTGTTAAGGCTGGTATTGGAAAGTGAGCAGTATCTCTGAGCCATTTCCCTGGTCTTTTGGAGTGGGATTTATCTTTTCTTGGTTTAGGCATCTGAAAGTCAAACAGTTATTTTAGTACAGTCTACAGAAAGAGGTCAAGAGAAACAGATGAATCTGAAAGGACATTAATCCCATCTGACTTAGATGCAAAGAAGAAGAATCACCTCACCTGATTCTATCCATTGAAATTATAGCCATCAGGTTTAAGTTTATCATCTGGAAGATGACAGTGGCTCAAAACTAATACTCTTAGAACAAATGTATTTCTTCCATCCCTGGAGGTGTTCAAGACCAGGTTGGACTGGGCTTTGAGCAACCTGGTCTAGTGGAAGGTGTCCCTGTCTATGGCAGTGGGGCTGGAACTAGATGATCTTTAAGGTCCCTTCCAACTCTCACCATTTTATGTTTCTATGATTCTATGATTTTAACATAGAAGAAAATCACAGTATATGACCAAAGCAAACAAACCAACCCACGAAACCAATAAAGGCTTATACGAGTCTATTGTATCTGCTGAGGCATTTCCCATGCATAAGTGAGAGTTTATATTGTAGATTAAGAAGGTGTTTGTTCTCCTCTTTTTGACATTGTTGACAAAACTGGCCACTTCACTCAGATGCTGGAGTTGGGGCACACAGTTCTCACCTTGTTACTGAAACTACCTTGAAAATCATATACTGACTTCCTCCACAGGTAACTCCTGCAACTGCTAAGCTCTTCTTAAATTAAGTCCACTGTTCAGCTGAGTAACTGAACAAGCAATTTCGCTTGGGACCCATAGGTCTCCAGCTCCAACCATTACCTTGTGCAGCTTCATTTTGTTCACTGGAGATTTCTTTGATATAGAAGGTGATATTTTATAACTAGCTTACCAGAGGATGACCTGTGATCCTGTCCAGTCTGCAGTAGTTTAATATCTTTTCTTGGCCTTAACTGTTGTTTTGGTGTCTGCAGGAACTCTGTCCCCAAGACAAAATGAAAGAAGAACTCTTAGTGGAAATCATTATCAAAAGTGTCACTGTCCCCAAGTCCCTTTTCGACTGCACACTGTAGTGTGAGAAATAACTAAAAGAATGGGATGGCTTACCTTTTTCTTTTCATTGACTAAAGATGAAAATTAGGCTCTAGGCTACCATAATTGTTGGTGGTTTTTTGGTGATGTAGTTGAGCCATGATGAAGCTCTTCTTGGTATTTTGTATTATCCAGGTCAGACAGATGAAAAAGGAAAGAAATGACACACATCAAGCAGTACCCCATTTTTCTTTTGAGTTTCATTTTCATTCTGATTTTACTGGGGAATCAACACAATCATTCACAGCTGAAGTTGCTAACATGGTTTTCCTTGGAGTGTCAGAGTAGTTTTCCCATTTTATTGAAGGCAATTGCTTTAATACATGAAACTAGATGTGTTTTGTCCACCATATTGAATGTCATGTGTTTGACTGCTACACTTACACTCTAATGTTTCGGGTTTTTTTCTTTTCCAAGTATAGTTACCTTGATCTGAGTGATGTAACAATGATATTTGAAGAGAGAGATCCAAGAAATCAATCACTGAGCAGAATAGGACTAAAACCATGACTCTTCCATGGCTTATTTGGAACAATGCTTCACAGCATTCAGATGAATATTAAGACTGTATAATATTTATAAACTGTGACAGGTAATTCCACATCTGTCACACCATACTTTCTGTGGTTAGTTCAACATTTGTATCCAATTTTTTTCCCTTTTTGGCTTAGTACATTTGGAAATTTTACTGTATAATTTTCTAGCATTACCAAAAAGTGACTAATTAAAGATGATCATCAGGAATTTCTCTTTATATGCCCTCAAAATGTTATCCAATATGTGGAGGTACCATTTTCTTCTGTTGACTTTAGCAACATAACCAATCTCATTGTTGTTACAGTTTCCAAGAGCTTCCATATGATACTATAGGTGAATTCAAAAGAATAAATAATAAAAAATAAATCCCTAGTAAGTGCAGGGAAACAAACGTGATCCACAATTTTGAAACCTCAAAAGAAAGTTAAATTAGCATAAGTCGGTTTGGGTTGTTTGGGGTTTTTTTTGGCTAATAATGTATCTTATTTCTACAATGATGATGAGAGATTGTGCGAGTATTGTTGATGCTCACATATGAGAAAATATCCACCAATATATCACAAAACACTCACAATAAGGGGTTAGCTAAAGAGTTTTTATGATTCTATGATTTTATGTGTGTTTACACAGGCCATATGAAATACCCGCATTCCCTTTATTGATCTGATCCCTAATAGATTTGTAATATTACAGTAGTGTATAGATAGAATAAGAATAGTCACAAGAATAACAATGACAACAGTAAAAAAATCAGTAACCACTATAACAAAGTCTAAATCTCTCCACCTACTAAAGCTGCTATGATTCTTTCTGTTTTTTGAATCCTTACCTCTTTCAAGATATGAGATAAAACAGGTTAGCATCTTTTACAATTTCTTATTTCAGCTACAGTTTCATGTTTGCTTGATGCAGTCACCATCGTGCTCTGAAGTGTTACATTAAATAGCATCAGTCTGTTGTCACATCAGGATTTTCAGAAAACTTCAAGGGGCTTGGGGGGAAACCCACACCTCCCTCTGCCTTTTCTTTAACAAAGGAAATAAAATCTCAACACTCTTGAGAACCATAGGTTTGGTTGAGTATTCTAAACTCTCTGGGGAGGGAACGATGCAAACCCATGTTCAGCAACTGATTTCAAAATAACTGGCAGATTTGTACTTCTCTGTGGATGTGCATCTCCTCAATGGGGCTGGAAAAAGATGTCACTGATGCATACAGGAAACTACGCTGGCAACAATTTTATGAAATTAAAGCTGCAAAGAAATACTTGAAGTTATGCAACGGGATGTGTTGTGTGTGATTAATTTTCTTGTGCAATTTATAGATCTACGGCCACAGGATCTAACTCAAAGGCCCTTGCATTCAACAGGGCTCTTTCCAGTAACTGCAAGTTTCAGACATATAAATTGGCACCAAAGGTTGTATAAGCCCTACTTTGAAGCCTGCTTTTTATGAACTCACTTTATTCTTTCCTTTCGACAAACACGGCATCAGAATTAGAGTGGTGGATTCAGAACTCCCTCTGCACCCAAACTTCAGGGAACTGAAATCTGGTGCTGGAGTCCTGACCTCGTTAACAAACAATAGGAATTTTGCTACTGGCTTGAATGAAATCAAGATTTCACTCCAGAAGACTGAGACCTAGGACTTATCTCTTGGATCAAACAAGAACACTAGCCCTAAACATTTATCTTTGATGAGGAAGTGCAGTTTCAAGTCAGTTTGGGCTTTGAAATCTATGGTTCGGACTTATTTCAAAGATGAGTTCACATGATTCAGTAAGCTTTGTAATCTGTGAATTTCATGCTTTAAAAAAAATAGCTGGGAGCAGAATTAGTATGTACAGAATAATAACAGTCCAGTTCAATTGCTATTTAGTTTGGAATGGTTGCTTTGAGAGCTTGTTGGAAAAGGGAAAAAATGCGATGAGAAGAAATATTTACTGTGCAAACTTTGCATGCCAATAAAGAAATTATAGAGAGACTATTGTTAGTCTTGACTCTGTAATTATAATTGAAGCACAAAGATGATCAAACGCAAGACCATTTACAGTTAATCATTTTGACATTGCTTGATTTTTCCTATGAACCATAGAATCGAAGAATCAAACAACATTATATCACAAGAGCCTAAACCTTAGGTGGTGCAAATCAACTTAGCTCCTTCCCTTTAAACAATCAAGCCACTTTGCCTCAGCTGGTGGTTTGGCCTTACATATCTTTGTTACAGTTTGAATCAGCTTTACCAGAGGGAAAATTATAAGTTTGATGTCAACACAATCTAGCAAAGAACTTGCTATGAAACAGAATCTATTTATAACTGTCTGGATTATTTCTTACAAATTCCACAAGGAATTTAGAAACTTTTTTTTCATATCAGAAACTATTTCATTATTTAGAATATATTAATCATTTTTTTGCCAATAAAAGGCAAAAACATCATTTATTCTGGGAAGTAGATTGCTGATATTTGTGTCATCATCAATATTGTTATTTATTATTATTACTTTTACTATTACTATTATTACATTGACATAGCACTTACAGACCCTTGGTGAAATCAGTACTCCATGGTGCTAAACATATGAATGTAAGTGACCTCACCTAATGATTACCATCTAGACGTATATTACCCCATCAGTCTTTTTTTCACCAGCAGGGCTCTGTCAGAAAGCTTCTTGTCTCTCTTAAGATGGGAGAAGTCAGTCTGTAGATGTGCTTTTGTAGAAAAGGGGAGCCTGAGAGCAGCTTAGATGGGACATCTTACCTATCTAACTGTAGGCAAAATGAGTCCCACGATCACCTCACTCTCAGAAAATGTCAGCTAAAACATATTAAAAAGGTGGAATGGGGATAAATGGTGGCACACTGCTGCACAGAGACAGCAGGATCCATTTGTAAATAGTCCTTAAGTGCTCGTGTCCATTTTGATTGTAAAAATATTTGTGGTCTTATTCTAGATTATTCCAAAAAATTTCTCATCCTTCTCAATGGTTAAGCCAGAACTTAAGCAAAAAAAAAATGTGCTGCTTCTCATTCAGTGTTTTGCTTTCAGACTTGACATTAAACTTCTAAATTGGTGAGTGGTTGGGTAAGCAAATAAGCAAATTATGAATACTCTTGCTCATCTGTGAACATACTTGCCTGCGTGAGAATTTCTAACATGAAACCCATTGCTCCCCCAAAATTTCTCTTCATGAAACCATTTATTGAACATTTTTTTAACTCCTCAATTGTTTGGAATTTGAATGAATAATAGTTAAAGCTGCTTCTGCAATTTTCATACGGCTCCTGGTATAATCAATAACCCATATAAAAAGGTGTCGTTATTCTTTTTGTCAATTTGTATCTGCACTTTTCCATTCCTTCTGCTCCCTAACTGAGCATTCATTCATTGCTGCTGTACATGTTCACCTCCTTCATACAGTGTAAGACATTATTCTGGCCTCATGGTGCTTGAAAGATGAGTCAAATTAATATGTTTCCAGGATTCGTGGGGAACTGATTAGTTGTAAGGTAACACACTGCCATTGTGATTAAGAATCCCTAGGGGATGCTGGACATCATTGGCCATGAGGAAAAAATCAAAGCTACTTTTAGTATCTACAGATGGGGCCACCTTCTGCTTTCAGCAATTGGCCTAAATCAGGATTATCTCCATTGATTTCCATGGTGTTCATCAAGATTTATACCAGATGAAAAGGTTTAACATTTGCCTTTTCAGCGATGGAAAGGAGATTATGACCCTATGAAATTTCACTGGATCAGATCTATTCCAAGAGAGCTCAACCAACAGCTCCCAGATATCAATGCCATTCCTATGGCACTTTAAGTCACTTCATTTTGCTGCAGTTATCCCTTCCAGTGTTTGGTGCTGAACACTCCTCCTGAATCTGTCTGTGGATAACAAACAGCTGTGATTTCTGACTTTTTACATCAGCTGGAGAAGCTTTGCCAACTGAATGGCAGGCTCACGTTCATTCATTATACTACAGGTATTGCAAAAATCACCAGTGGTATTTTCAGGTGGGAAGGCTTGTGGTTGCTGCATTTTCTTGGATTCCTAATACGTTCATTTGTTTGTCTTTCTATTCAACTATTCAGCGACTGAAGGGTAACTGAAGACTTTTCCAGGGTCTGGAAAACTTTCAAATACCTCTTTCCATTTTTACTGCGCCTGGGCTGCAGAGCACTCGCTGAGGTTATGATAGTAAGTAAAGCAAGCGTGAACAGTGCATAGCAATAATCCCTATTGCTTAATTCTTTGGACGGCACAATTTTGGACTGCGCCGGCATATTCAAGCAGTGTCCAGGAAAGGCTTTTCAAACAAGCAGGTTGAAGACACTCATCATTTGGGAGGGGAGAGAATTGACCCATATGAATATGATCTGCAACGTACCTTTTGCCTGCAGAGCCCGGGAAGGCTCCTTGCCCCATTTCATTTAGTCATTTAAACGTAACTGGGGTTACTTCTGAAGATGACTGGCACGTTCAACTGATGGGAAGGAGCCAGGGATCTGAGGTAAAATTGCAGTAGCTCCCTTTGACCACCCAACGCAGGTGTTGCATAGGTATATTGTCAGAGACAGTCCTTGCCGTGCAAAGCTTTCACACTAAGCAGAGTGGAGGATGATTAAAGGGTCACATCATTAACAAACATCACGTCAGTGGAAAGGAAAAGGGTTGGACTCTTGGTCTGTTTTGCCCAAGGACTTACTAATCACTTTGGAGAGCGGAGAAATTTTACCGCCACATGAAACAAAATAAGAATTATTGTCATTATTACCACCAAAGTTTTCATTGCTGCTAATATTTTAATTTGGTTCATATTCGGAAGAGAAACATAATGCCAATAGGGATTGCTGAATCAAGCAAGGGTTAAATCTCCCAACTTCTAACTGCAGCAAGATCAATAGCATTAAGTTACTTGGATCCTTTCTGAAGTCTGTTCCTCTCCTTTTTAGCCTGCCATCCTCTCTTCATCTTTTTTCCTGTGACATTTAGGTCCTCACCCGAGAAAGGTAATGCGGTTTCTTTAAGAAAATACTTATAGTAATAAAAAAAGACTTTAACAGCAAAAACTAATAATTGCTAAGGAGCCAATTAAATTCTGAAAGCGAGATGAAACCCTTCTTATTTCCCCTGGTGATTTTATGCTTTAAACTCGCTTCCGTGTTGGAGGGGGGAAAAGGGAAAAAAAAAAGGGGGAGAGAGAGAGAAAGAGAGAGAAAATATAATTTCAGAAGCTGACAGAACTCATTGTTCGAGAAATTTTAAATTCAAAAAAGTTAATAAAGCCCAACTATAAGATGAAGGGAATTTGCATTTCACAGATTAACAACATGTACAGCAAGAAAGGCGATCCGCCTTGCCCCAGGTGATAATTTAAGAAACCTTTGCATATTTTATTTAAAACTGGGCCCAGTTTGGCTGGGTAATAAAACAGACAGATAATGATTAGAAGGTCGGCCCTTCAGGGCACACAGCTTGGGCCCTAGCAAATACCAAACAATGATCCCACAAGCCTGGCTTGCTGAAGATTAGTCTAATTGCCTGCTGATGTTTTATTTTTTTTTTTCCTGAAGTTTTTTTTTTTTTTCCTCCTTCTCCTTGAAACGCTAAACAGGGTGGCAGTTTGGTATTAGCATTTTTTATTTTTTTTTGCTTTTCATTTTAGGAGTATATACACAAACGCACACACATACACACACACACACGTATGCGGTCACACACACAGGCGCAGAGACAAATGAAATCTAGTTTAAACCAGCACCTGCCCTTCCTTTCTTCAGCTGGGCTACAACGAGCAAATAAGTTCCATTTCCACAGTTTTTATTGCTACCTAAATCAATTTTTTAACTAGTAAATAAATAGGCAAACATCTCTTACGTTAAAACTGCAACACCATTTTTTATGGGAGAAATTTTTTTTTTATACAATAGAATGCTTGTAAATTCCATAGAGATTAATTATTACACTATACATAAATCTAAGTACCATGTGACAGGCATCTTCCCTTGTTATATATATATAACATAGCACAGCTGATAATTTTAAACACATATGTGCACAAATATTCACATGTGCAAATACATACACTCGAGGGTTTCAGAGAGCAATTGTTCACTAAATAGATCAGCTTAAAAAAGACTTGGGTATAATAGATGTTATGATTTTAAGCTGCCTAAAATGAGATACAGTATTGCTATACAAAGACAATGTTTTCAAAAGTTGTCACCATGTTTATTAAGAACTTTTTGAGTATACTCCTAAATGCACGCATGAACACATTTGTTTGCAAGTATTTATTGCCTCTGAAATTTCTGTGGACTCTAATGAGGATCTATCAAATGGTCTGAGTTCCCTCTCCCAAATGTTTTCCAACCCAACTGAAATGCAAGTAGAAAAGTCAAAGAGTAGAGAGCAAATGAGGTGAAGGAATCATATGGTCATAAATCTGTTTCCTTTTTATGTGTGTGCTCTGATTTTTAAAAATAGTTCTACTATTTCTAGACCCCCCCAATGAGTGGAAAAATAGAGGTTGCTTTCTTTATTATGCACCTACTGAAGTATCAATCTTCAAGAGGAAGCTAAATCTTATAAAACAGTCAATTGTCTATCTTTCTGAACTTCACACCAACAGGAACTATTTTGCCAAGAACTCCAAGCACGTGTGTCTCTCTTTGGTTAGTGTCAGTGGAGGCTGTTTATGGTTTAGAATCACAGAATTATAGAATGATAGAATGGATTGGGTTGGAAGGGACCTTCAAAGATTACCTAGTCCAACTGTCCTGCCATGGGCAGGCACAGTTACATTAGAGGTAGGGATAGCAGCAGCTCCCCAAGAAAAGTGTTCCTCTACTTACAGATTGGCCTCGACCGCAGGACTGTCAAGTGGGGACAGCTTCAGTAGACCCTGTTGACACATTTCTTTTCTCCAGGATTTAGCCCTGTTAAGTCGGTGGCACTTAAGCGGTGCTGGTGGCATGGTTTAAACAGCCACAGGAGACTAGAGTATGACCAATTGGGCACCTCGGGGTGTGTGCAGTGGGCTAACTATGTAAGCCATGGATTAAACCTGAGTCTATAAGCCAAAAATCCCAATAGAGAAACATAGTGTGGGCAATACTCCAATTCATCTGGGGGGCCTCCTGTATTATTTTTTTTCAACACATCCCATGTTAACCACTGTGGGCCATTTCATTTCTGCTTTTGCTTTACATTCCTATGTGTGGGTGTTTGGGCGGTTGCTCACGGGCACCCATGCACATGAACCTATAACTGATTGGTTGAAACCTTTCCTCAGATTATAAGTTATATTGTAGCATAGAAACCTAAAGAAAATGCAGTATATGAACACGAGAAAAGTTTTTTGAAGCGCTTGAGCTGTACTTGTAACTGTGATAGCAGAATTCTCTGTAAGTATACGTGCAATATGCAAACACGCACACATAGATGTGTGCGTGTATATATATATATATATATGGATAAATATGTCTATAGCAGAGACCTGCATCAGTTTTGTCCTCTCAGAAGCACATCACACTTCCAACTGAAGTTAGCTCTGAATGCTCAGGACAGATTCTGGCCTGCTGACTGGTCTCATCCATCATTGGTTGTAACTATGGCCCAAGGGTAAAAATAGCTCTTGAGTCTGTAGCATAGTGCCCAGAGCTTAATGATATTGCCCTCCAAGGCAGATGGTATTTGTTTTACTGTCCCTCTGGTGGTTTTCAATTAATCACTTAGTACCTTCCTCCCTATCCCCCCAAAAAGATTGTTTCAATTAGGTTCAGTTTGTTAAATAATAGACCATCAATATTACATGGATAAGGAGATAAATGAGCATGGTTCTTGAGGAGGAATTTCATGTTTGGGAAGACAACCTACCATTCCTGTGCAGAGAAGCGGCTGTTCAGAGGAATGAGTGGGGAAGACATGTGATATGATGCGGCTGGACATCTGATATGGACGGCATCCCCGCACACACGGACAATTGCCATCCGCCGTCAATTTAGAGGGCAACCTAGCGCAATGTGTTCTTGTCATGTGACATGTTTTAAAGGAAGCAGGTTGTTTTAAAATCTGAAAGATAAATACCACGTGCATGGGCCCACTCTTTGGCAGATACACCTATCATGGTGCACATATATCGTATTTTGCACTGTGCCTATAAATAGTGGACACAGATGCCTCCGGACTGCTTTTTTTGCCCCCCTTCTCCTCCAACGCTCCCACTCACATAGCTGGCTAAGCTCAGCGCTGACAGACGTTAAGCACTGTCATCTGATAGAAGAATAAAAACCAGCAGATGTGGATTCTCACCCCTGTAATTTTGTAGGGAATATCAATATCTTCACACTTAAGCATTCCTGGAAGAGGTCGTATTTTCTCAGAATGGTGCCCATAAAGTCCTACCACACAAGGTGGTATCATTAGCATTGATTTCTGAGGTACCGGCTTGTTGGGAATGGAAGTCCTGCAGAAACCATTCATGGCATTTCTGCTTGCCTGGATCCAGAGTAAATCCCTATACTGTATTATACCATCAACCCAAGCTTACCCCCAACTGAGATGTTAACAGAGGCTCTTAGGAATGAGGACAATTATTTTAATAAGTAATCTTATGATCCTTTGCAAATTGTGAATGCAGCCTGCATAGTAAAATGGGATGGAATTCATCTCTTCTATTTTTATCTAGAATTCAGACACCTTGTCTAAACTAGCCATCTGAACTTCGCGCATAGTTGATTTAGAGATGTAAGCACTCTAACGAGATTCTTCTCATGCAAAGGTGGGATGGCTCAAATCATGCAGTGACTTATCTCTCTCTACTAAGCAGAGACAAGCAAGCATAGATGAGGCATTCTTAGACAGATAAAATGGGGGGAATTAATCTTTCCATTCACATTTGTGGGCCAGTTTTTTTCTTAATGATATTAGGATGAATCCTGAACAATTCTCGCCCAACTGCATTTTTTAAAGACCAAATGATTAAAGTCTGATTGTGGAATCAAAGTGATGGCACTTTCTGGAAAATAAGGGCTATAAAAGGTTTATCAAACAATAAAATAATTTTTGCCACCTAAGGGATGAATGCTTGGAAGCTGGAGGGACATTCTTTGATGGTTTGTTGGTTTGGGTTTTTTTTTAACTTAGGGAATGGTTTTAGAAGTCTTTTTCTTTCTATTTTGTGATTCTTCTCTCAGATGGCAACTTGGCCTGTCAGTTTTGTGTCACTGCTTGTTTATGCCATAAATGTCATTTGGAATGACAACACTAGGAAAAGGTCAGGGCTATTACTGAACAAGCTTACCCCCTGGAGCCTAATACAGTCAAGACACTGTGATTCAACTGCTGGGAGTGGCTGGAGAGATGGCAGCAGGGAGAAATATTTAGGTATTTTTCAGTGCTGGTCCATGGAAATCATACCTTGGGGCTCAAAAAGGGACAAAGCCAAAAGCAGCCTTATGTGTTTGATTCAGGTAATGTATTCAGAGGAATTAACAGCAAGCTCCAGGATTTGAGGAGGCAAGCAGAGCTGTCTGGTTTTTTTTTATTAGTGCACGGATGCTAAATACTGCTCAGAGAATGAAGTTTGATCAATAAATCATACCCTAGTTGTTGTCCTGCATTGGCTTCTTTGCCTGGACTGCTAGAAAAGGACCATGTGTTTGCCTTTTTTCTTTCTCCCCAGAGTAAAAATTCTTCAGTAAGTGGAAACATGAAGGAAAGAGGAAAGCAGCTCTAGCTAAATACTGTTTACTGTCATCTGTGACTTAGGTAAATAACCTTGCATGTAGGTGACTCCTGCTAAGGTAGTTAACTGTCTAAATAGCAACAACAAAAAACCCAACCCAAAACTATAGCAATCTCACCAGTTGATCAAGAGGCACCTAAGCAGGAGGAATAGAGAGGGGAGGTAATCCTTTCTTAGATATCTTCAGATCAAAAATATTTGACTGGCCTATGGCAAGGCCAGGTAAGAAGCCATTTTTTTAATACACCATCAGATAGATAAAATTCAATATTTTTTTTAATTGACTGTTGTTAGGACCATAAGACTTCCATATTGGATGCCATTTTATAGAGTACCTAAGAACATCCTTAAGCTTAGTCCAATGAAATTATTCATATATTCAAGCTGAAGAATGAGTGTATCTACAGTTCATATTGGAAGCCACAGGAAAATATAAAAATTCTTCTCTTTAGGAATGATCCTTGGAAAAGCCATGAAAATAAAGACATTGAATAGCTGCTGAAAGTTGTCCCAAAGCACACTTACTAGCTTTTCTTTGAAGTAGTGGAAAGCAAGAAACTGAAAATAAACAAGCAAACAATCTTCTCATCAAGGAATGATGAAAATGTGAAGTTGTAAATACCTGACAAGTAACTTCTGGCTGTTTGGCTACTGGAATTCTCTTTGCTCCCGATAGCAGAGGAAAGTTATCAAGAAAAAATGTAAAGACAGGCTTGTATGCTCAAAAGCTTGTTTTTAAACTAAATCTTTGGAACTGTTAGAATATCTTATCTTTCTCTTCAAGCATTGGTTGCTAAAATAGATTGTATTTTATATAAAAACTATACTGGTTAACAAAAGCCAGGTGTAATAAAAAATATTTCTTTCAGACTTTCAGAACTTTTTAAATTCTGCCTCCCTCCTTTATACTATTTTTCCTTTTTTCAGACAAGAAAAAAATCCCTCAGTGTTTGACTTTAAACTGAGTTTTTATTCCTTTATCAGATGAAGTCTTGAAAAGATGCAAATTGGGCTATTGCAGCTATACTTCTATTTATTTATTTCATCTCTATTTTACAAGCACTTATCTAGCAATCTTGGCACTTAATGTTCCATGAAAACAGTGCCAGAAATTCAGAATGATCCAGATCTACAAAACAAAATCCAAGCTCACCATGAGCAATACAAGATCCATAAATACTGATAGTCTTGCTGTATGATAAATGGGGGGGGGGGAGAAGCAAAAGAAGAAAAAGACCCATGAGGGACTTTGGAATAATTATTATTTATTATTCCATGGTGAAAAAAGGAAACATTGACAAGGGAAGTCTGATTGGTCCCATCTGTGGCACGGAAGTTCCCAGTTCATTTTGAATGGGACTTTCCGTTTCCTCCCTCAGCAGGGATTCCTTCTTTTTCAATAAAGATGTGCATATTCTTTAGGAAGGAGAGTCTTTCTGGACGTTTATCTGCAGCCATTTACCTAACTTTGATAGTCTTGCAGCCTTTAATGGGAAAGAAATACCAAGTCACAGCTGAGGATTAAAGTCAGGCCTTGCAGCCGGCTTGCATGTGCTGTACCAGCATACCATGCCATACCACGCCATAAGTTCTTCTGCTGTACTTGATCCCCCTGGGTTTGCTCCTCAACAGTCTGACTGGATTAAGAATGGAGTCAAAATGCTGCTGTTGGTCTTATCAGAACAGATCTGAGTCCAAAACGCTGAAAACATAAGGAATCAGGATCACGGTATTTTCCCTCGATGCTCTTGTCATAAACAATTGCTGCAACAGAAAGAATATCAAGGGGCTACGCTCTTACTGTGAGATATTCAGCTCCCCCCTTCAATTTGAGCTGCTTTTGGGAGCTGATGACTGCCTAAACTCTTCAAATACAAAGCCATGGTAGATTTGTGTAGTGGAGGCGGCTCAGCAGAAGGGTTGAGAAAGAGCCCTTTCTAGCACAAATCATCAGCGGACCACTGTTGAGAAGAATAGAAGGGAATTCTTGCACATTACAAGCAAAAGCATCTGTCTCTTCAATGTGGCAAGATGCAAAACCCCAGCAAACGTGTCTGTTTTGATAAAAAGCATGGAACAATAGTTACACGTTACTGCAGGAGGTTGGGGGCTGTGGGAATCAACAACTGAGCTGCCCCATCTCAGCCAGCATCACGGGACTTAATACATTCACTTGCCTTCCCCTCCCTACTGGTGTGCCCATAATTTCCATCTCTATGAAGCCAGGCATCAATAACAATGAAATTCGTAGGGGTATATTTTGGAATGCTAAGTGATGAATTTTACATCCAGGCAAGCAGCTCTCCATTAGAGTAAGCGGGAACTGGAAAAGTAGGACATTAACCTAACTGTAGATGTTGTCCTAAGGTGCTGGAGAGCTAATACCAGAGGCTTGTACTCTGTGTGATCTTGCAAATCAGAAATAGTAGGCAGAAAAGAGGAGATTTGAGCAGTTCCCACAGACCTCCCAGTGCCTCAGTTTCTCCATTGAACAGAAATCTGCATGTTACACTCCAGAAGAACCTCCCCTATTTCTTCAGGATATGCTTTTATCAGCCTCTGTATGCAGAATCAACTTTTGAAACCAAGCTCAGGGCCAATTATCTACACAGACTCAGGCATCACAACTGCAGTATGTAAACTATGGCCTTTCTTTCTTGCAAAACTGCAGAGCAGAACAGCAAAGTATCTTAGGTATGGTGGTTGGCCAACAATAAACAAAAAGACTGTAATCTCTGAAAACTAATACAGTATACAGGGGCTGCAAAGCAAGATGAATGAAAAGCTGTGTGGTGTGTGGAGTGTTCGGAGGGATTTTTTTTGTTGTTGTTGTTTCAAAAGGAGTTTTTTTACCCCGGGCCAGAAGCCTTTGTGTCAGGGAGACTGTCTCATTTCTCTGCTCAAAGGCTGTCAGAGATGACTGAGATTTGAAAATGCTTTCTGATGTTGACGAGGTCAAGGGAGACAGAGCTGCCTACCATCAGTCGCTGCGTCAGTGGTGGGATGGGAGGACACGTGAGAGGGAGAATGGAAAAAAAAAAAAAAAGTGAAATTGTTATCTCTGGAGAACCAGATAAAACAACATAAATAGTATAAAATAAAATACGGGAGAAAGAAGAGGCACAGGTCAAACAGTCACAACAAAGTTTATGGCATTAGTATTCAGCTGGAATAAGGGAAAATATCTTGGTTCCCAACTGGGGATGTTCTGAAGAGAGGGAAACTGACTGGAGGCAAAAGATATATTAATATTACTCCACTTAATCAATACATAAAATCCTCCAATGTGTTTTTTGACAAGCCTGCTCTGCAAAGTTAACACCTGCAGTATTTTCTGATTTCATCTAATTGTGCTTGCAACAGCTCAAATCAGGACTGCCCAAACCAGCCAGGAGTTGAATCGGGCTGTGGGAGCGGGTAGATGAGCTGCCACAGATTGCACCCATCTTGCCCAAAAGAAAATGGGCTGATGCCATTGTCACCCCTAAAGATGAACTCTCTCTGTCCCATCTCACAAGGAAGCAGCAAGAAGGCTCCTTGGATCAACCCAGGACATTACACTTAACTGGTGATTTCCAAAGTTCACAAAAGAGCCTCACCTATGGGATATAGTTCTCCATGGGCCGTGCTTCTACACAAGGATGCCCAGCTGGGCTGATCTCAAACAACCTTATATCTCAAATCTGTTCAGAAGAGCAAGCATTTTTATAGGACAATACATATGGCCAGCTTTAGCGTACTTGCATTGGTTTCCAGCATGCTAGTACACACTGGTAGCTTTTTTTATTATTGATTTCACAAAAACATTAGACAAAGACAAAAAGCCACTATTTATAATTGGAAATCTATAATGGCCATCTCTTTCTTAACTTTTAGAGTTTTAATTTAGGTAAAATTATGGAGTTTTTTAAACCACAGATCAGGTTTGAAAATATCTAAGGAAGCTTTTAAGACATTGTGAACATCTATTTCAGACAACTTGGCCCCAGGCACCCTTCAATTTTTTTATTAAAAAATAAATACATTTGAATTTCACCATTCCTTTTCTGGGTGTTGATGGTGACCAGTGGTGCTGGTGGTGGACACGCAACAATTTGCAGTAGTTTAGCACAGGAAGTGAAAAAACAGCAACAAAGCACAGCAAGTTCTGTAACAGAGACCCTTTTGCCACCTATTGCTTCAGTGTTCACTGGAGTTTAGGCAGGCAAAGGATTTCATATGTGCAGCAAAGTGAAGTAACTAAAACAGTTAAAATAATCTGTGTCCTTTTCTCCACTGCGTTCCCCTTATAAGCAGGCAAAGGTGGACTTGCTGATCCACATATGCTGGGCAGAAAGCACAGCTTCTGCTTCATGGGTCCTTGTGGCTTTCCAAAATCTCAACTGTGTGAAGTATTTATAATTGTGGTGCTAAAGAGCTCCTCCAGCTCCATGGTTCCTCAGTTTGCTGCAGTGTCCAGTGGACCATAGGAGTTGGTGTCTACTGTAGAATGGGCTCCTAGAGTCAGAGGGAGACTGTAACGATGTGCTGGGATAAGGGAATGCCAACCTAGAAAGCTGTACGCCTCAAAGGATCCTCCAAGGCGATAAAAGTCTTGTTTTACAACCCCTTCCTTG
The DNA here is from genome assembly GCF_000708025.1 of Charadrius vociferus. Classification (NCBI taxonomy): domain Eukaryota; kingdom Metazoa; phylum Chordata; class Aves; order Charadriiformes; family Charadriidae; genus Charadrius; species Charadrius vociferus. The sequence continues at coordinate 1,466,313 of NW_009647214.1, read as the reverse complement.
TCAGATGACCTAAAGTTTAAGAACTGGCCTGCATGTGTGTGACAGGTAACCATTTTGTCTTGTATACAGGAAGAAAGACATGGAAGAGGGCATGTGAAATGAGTCCATATGTACCTGTTAACGCTGCCTAGTCAGCCGTAATTGAGCACCGAGGAGGACGACAGGGGATCCGACAACGACATATTGCTGCACCACATCCCAGTAGCCATGCATGTCTGAAGAGAGGGCAGAGCAGGGAGCAGGGACCTGACTGCACATGCCTGCACTCCCAGCTCCACATTGCAAATCACACCCCACCAGAGCCGGTTTAAGACATTTCCGCTCCCTGATCCCATTGATAGACATTCGTTGCAGCCTCTTCTTTCCCTGCTGTTTTATATCCCTTTAATTGTGTCGAATCAGCTGTTTGGATGGTTGATATCTAACCCTCTGGATCAGCGAAATAGTCTGATTTTAAATAATGCTATTTCCTCCAATGACCTTTAATTTTTAGGTTTTGGTTGTGGTTTTTTCTTTTTGTTTTTTTTTTCTTTTGTGCTTGGTTTAAAGTTGGATGTTTCACGGATCTGCTTTGATGGTAAGACAAATATACTCCTAAACCAGTACAGCCAAGTGGGACACAATCTTCAGAGGCCATAGCAGTTTTGCTTTAGGTAGGAAGGAAGGTCCCTCTCAAACTCTGCCTATGCAGGCGATTTGGAGCCACAGTTATTTCTGTATTAATAAATGTGGAGAACCATTAATTCTGTAATAATAAATTAAAAAGTGCCAGGCCCATTTAACGCTAGAGACAGTTGGCATGGGACGGTCCCTGTCCATACTATTAAACTGTCTGGACCCCCAAGAAGTGGTGGCAGAGTCCAAACTACCTACTGGGAATGGTCTCTGGCCCATGTCAAATCCCAGACAGGTTATTTGTCTGGTTATCGTTCAGGTCAATGTTAGCTGGACTATACCAGCACAACTACAATGTTTCGTCTCCATGCCCATGGCCTGGAACTCTTTAATTTGCTATCACAGACGTAGTCACAGAGTTTAAATTTTAATTCTCTCAAAGCCCATATTTATGGCCTGAGTAAAGGTACAGCTTATTGTATATTTTCTTGTGCATTTTTCTGCTTTCCACAGCGATCCAGTCTGAGGTCCTGAACCTACCTGCTTGTTCCCATCTTCCTCACATCGCCACCTACTCTCCTGCCTACCACCAGTTCTGCCAGTAAAATTATGTATAGTGGTATGCTGTAAACCGTATCAGTGAAATGACAGTGAGGGAAATAAGGGCAGCAGGACCAGGAATTAGTCATTTGCTTGCATTAATTTATTTATTTCAAAGTGAGGGCACCATGCATTAAACCTCAAGGTGTCTTCCTGATCATTATTTTATCCTAACAGTAGGGAACGCTAAATAATCTAGTGTATGACCCAAACTGAGGCAAGTGTGGAACGGGATATTGCATCTATGTTGTCACCAAGGAAACAAGAAGCAATGACAGTTTTCACCAGCTGAGCACTCACCTCTATGCCTTTAGTTCACCTGGAGGTAGCAACCTGGCACTTTCATTAGGGATGGGTAAAGTAGAAGGTACAAAAATAGCAGTAGAGAGAAAACTATAAAAGAAAATAAAAACAGGGAGAGAGAAAATAAGAAGTCATTTATTTTTTTCCTGTCTACTCACATAGCTGCAATAGGGTAAATTATTATAAAGAGGGGGTGATTGTGCCTTGCAAAAGTGAAATTCATTAGTTCCAAGAAACCCAGATCTACAAAGGTGGTGGGGTACTGCCCAGTCAGGTACCACCTGGGGTAGAGCTCATGGGAATTTCTGAGAGAGAAGCTGAAAACACCTTTGGAGATTTGAACTAAAAATCCTAACTGCTGTGTAAGAAAAGTAAACAAAGAGGAATAACTTTTAAAATAGGGATCTAACGTGAGGTTCCTAAATCTGTAATCAGCTTAAAGGTGTAAATTCAAATAAAGCTCAGTTCACTCTCTCTTTTCTTTAATTAGATTTACAAATAAATAGAGATAAATATGATTGTTTCTTTGCCTCTAAAATTTCCATTTGTTTCAAAGTCCTTTAATTGCTACTTCAGTGGCTATGAGATAAAGATTTGCTTCTTACCTTAAAACCTCATCAAAATGAGCTTAAAACATAACCCTCCTCCCTCCCTGGGAGGAAATTCTTCTTAGGTGTTTTCTGCATCTACAAGCTCTGGGACTTATCTGTGCTTATGAGGAAAGCAATTTTCTCCTTCTAACAAGATTTTACTCTGGAGTAAAATATATTTTATTTGGGATAGTTTTAGGTTATGTAGCTACAATAAGCTTCCACATAATTTTTTCATTTTATTTGTATTTTGGGTTGATCCAGTAGTGCTCACCCTAGTCATTTAAAAATCAAGCAAATAAGCACATAAAGGTTTTTCACATAGCTTTCTATTTAAAAAAAAAAAAAATAAAATAGCACCAGAGAAAGCGAGTATCCAACAACAACAACTTGGAGTAGATTTACAGTTCTTCAGCCTTTGCTCTAGCCCTGGAGCCTGATGGGACGCTGGTGTCCTTGGAGGAATGGTAGAAGGAATTGCTAGGGGCCAATTGCTGATTTTATCATTCAAACACAAAATTTGTTACACCACTTTATCGGTCACAGGGAAAGCAATTATAGTGTGGTTCAATTTTCCACTCAATGGCTGTACTGGGGATCAAAGTCAGGGTTTTTTTTTTATGATGGAGAAAAAAATGTTTTGCTATTTTGTTTGTTATTTAAAAATAATAATAATAAAAAGCTTGCACTTCCAGTACAATGCTGTGTTTGCCTGTGTGCCTTTTTTTTCGTTCTTGAGATAGAGCTGATTATTTGGGGTTTTCTCTTGTTAAATAATCAGGGTATTTTGCTGGTGGTTTGTTTTGTTTCTTTTTTCTTTCTCTCCTCATAACTGACTAAAGTCATTGCCATGTAGAAATGAAATTGTCACGCTTAAAAACAGTACAGCCTTAGAACTCCAATCACAAACAGTGGAGGTAAAATAGTCTGTATGCCACATTTCTTAATATGAATTGTTTTCTTTTGGTGCTCCTTCAAACAAGAAAGGTATTCAGTGTGCACTTGTTTTTATGTCTTTAGCCATCTAGAATATAATTATCACTCTGGTACAAAATATTTCAGTGTCATGTTAGAACACAATTTATTTACAAAAGCAAACAGACATATTTGCAAACAGACTCAAAATAAAAATTTGAGTCCACCGTAAAAGATAAATCATCCACAAACCTCTCTTTTAACATTAAAAAAAAAAAAAACTATTTGAAAAGAGAAAAAAAATAAGGAATCAGAATGAACAGCAGTGGAGGAAGGAAAGCGTATTTCCTCAGCTGGAAGTGTAGTAATCAAACTTACACAGAGCTTTTATCTGCAAAGCTCTTTACAAATGTTAACTAATATATCCTTCAGACACTCCTGTGCAGTAAGAGCTTGAGTGGTAAGAGCAAAATGTTGCGACATCAAAGAAAATCACATCAATTATTTAAACAAATATTTTAATCACTCCTTTTCAGAAAGCAAAACAGGATTTCCTAAAAATTTTTTCTTCTACATTCAGGTTTTTTTGTTTGTTTTTTTTTCTTTTTGAACCAATTTAACATAGTCTTGCTTCTTAGAGTGGTTACATAAAATAACATCTCACACCAATGCGCAGTTTCAAGTCCCGCAGCTCACTTTTTTTGTTGTTGCTATAAAATTATCTCTTTCTTTCCACCAAAATCAGATTTCTCCTTGCTAGTAGTCTCTGTTCAGTAGGAAACTTTACACCTTCTTCTTTCAAGCGTTCACTTTGAATGGGACATGTTGAAGTCAGTGAAACTTCCCATATTATTTAAGTTAAGCATGTGCTTAAGTGCCTTATTATACTAAGCTTTAACACAGAATGTAATAGCCAGGAAAAAAAAAAATCATTAAAATCTGGCCATTTTGTTTTCAGAATGGGAAAAACAAAGGATTAAAATAATAATTTGATTTTTTTTTTTTTTTTTTTAATGGCTGGTGGTGCATCCATCAGTGCTCTGGTTTCTGGATGATGAGACATTTGATCAATGTGTTCCAGGAGCAAGGTTACTGAGCACTATCTGTGAGACAATGCACACTACAACTTCTGCTAGCAGGATGTGAATCCTTCAGTAACACAGAGCAAGGTCTTATATGTCACTACTCAGCCCCAAGGTTGAACAACAAAGATCCTGCAACACAAGCTGGATGCACACATGTATCCTCTTGAATCAAGGGCACTTTGATGGCTTTAAAGACATTATTTACACAGGATTCACCGAACTGGATTTTTCTTTGAAAGTGCTGGAAAAAGTTCACAGTTGAGCACCTGCCAGGTCTTATCTGGGCTTCTCTGCTATGGCTTTTGGATCTGCTGATCAGTCAGTGACAGTTCAGACAATAGATGCTCAATAGAGCTGGAGAAAAAAAAAAAAACCTAAAATAATAATCCTCCCACCTCCAAAATTGTTGGGAATTGTTGAAAACTTCCATTTGCCTTTTGCAATAATTTTTCATATTTTTCTTCAAACCATCGTACATATTCATCACATCCCTATAATTTTGATTAACATCAATGAAAGAACCAGAGACATTTTTAAGGACTTTTCACAGGGAGGTTAAAGAAAATATATTTGTTCTTAAAAAATAATATCTATGTGAAAGATTTTGACTAGCTCTACCACTCAGATACTGTGGAGAGGATCCTCTTGAAAAATTTCCAATCTGCCCTGACATAGAAGCAACATGGAGCTGGACATGGAGGGGAGGAGAGGGGAGGGGAGGGA
>NW_009647214.1:1406409-1461235 GCF_000708025.1 Charadrius vociferus | reverse complement strand
AGAGAAGAGAGAAGAGAAGAGAAGAGAAGAGAAGAGAAGAGAAGAGAAGAGAAGAGAAGAGAAGAGGAGAAGAAAAACAAAACTCTCAGGGGGTTAAGTCTGACCTGCAAGCAATATGGCTCAGTTTGAAAAATCTCCTGCTTCAAAATATTAGCTCTGAATTAATGCTCGACAACACTAGCTCCTGTAACAGCAAAGCAAACCTCATTCCCAGGCCCTGTTTGAGGAACCCCATTTTGTTTAATGTATTTGCCTGCTTACAGTAAAATGAAAATAAAATATCATTACTTTGTCCTCCCCAGCTATAAAAGCAACCAGACAGCTCCGCTCTGACAAATTCAAATTAGCGGAAGGTTTCTCCCACTTGGGAGGCTGCAGCCCTGGCCTGTAGTCAGAGATAAATTTTTCAGTAAACCTGCACCTAGAGTGATTAAGGGAAGCCTCCCAATTTACTCTGTCACAGCTGAGCTGATAACATAGCAGAGTTGCCTTTTTGTTGCTGCCCAGAGATGTCATGCAGGGGAGCAGGAACGATGGGGTAGGAAAGGGAAGAGGTCAGCGATGTGAGGAGCTCTCCAGTTGGGGAGGGTGAAACCAAGTTCACCCACCTGACTGCATGTAAAAGGGACTGATGCTGGCCTGATGGATGCTACTGACTCTGTTTGTGCATGTCTCATAAACAATAAGTTTTGGAAGATTCCCAACAAACATGATGAAATTAAATGTACTGCAACAGCTGGAAGCAAGAGCCAAATATATCCTTAACTCAACAATAACCATCAAGTGCCAGGAATTTACCACACTCTCTTTTCAATCCCTTACCTTCCTCCTGTCGCTTCCTCATTTTTTGGCTAATAATTCTCCGTTTGAGATCTTATTTTGAACAAAATGCCAATCTCATAGAGATCTGAGTTATTTCAGGAACTTTTTTAGTTTTAAAAGATTAATTACTATGGAAACAACTTGCTATGGAACATGATAATGCAGGCTGTTCTTAAGGAAAGGATCAATCGCTTTAACTCTAGATTAGAAATGTTGGGGAAAAAATTTACAAATAAATGTGCTAGTTTAAGGAGGAACTCAGGGATGTAGGGCATTGCTGGGAGGTGAGACTTTATCATCTGAAGTGTGAGATTTTCTCAGTTATCTTTTTCAGGGATCCAAGAGATTTGTGCAGCAAGGAAATGCAACTGGCATGTGAGATCATATAAAGAGGCAAAGAATCATAGTGCAACTGCAGTTCACAGAATCCCAGAATCACACAACGGCAGGGATTGGAAGGGACCTTCGGAGACTATTTAGTCCAATCCCCCTTCCAAAGCAGGTTCACCTAGAGCAGGTTGGGCGGGAACACATCCAGGCAGGTTTTGAATATCTTCACAGAAGGAGACTCCATGAGCTCTCCGGGCAGCCTGTTCCAGTGCTCTGCCACCCTCAAAGTAAAGTTTTTCCTTATATTGAGATGGAATTTCCTGTGGAATTTCCAGTTTGTGCCCGTGGCCCCTTGTCCTGTTTCTGGGCCTATGGGATCATGGAAGAGACATGTGGACAAGGTCTTGTGGTGAAATAACATGAGATTGCAGTTGAAGGTTGAATCCCTGCTCCATAAAGAAGAGTGGATGACTTGCCCAGTGTTGTCACATGAACAGTTTGGATGACCATAACAGTTTTTCAGATCCTAACCTTTCTTCTTTTATTTTATTTTTTTTTAATTTGTGAATGACTAAAATGAGCTAAAAAAAGCAGCTTTCAGAGCTGGCAGGAGTAACAAGATCTCTGAAACATCACAGAGACTGGTCTCCCTGAGATGAGTATTTCTTTTCTCTTTGTCAGCTGGAGAAGTCAGCTTGTAATGGCCATGATTTAAATTAGACTGTGTACTGTAATGGAGCAGGAGCTTGATTTTAACAGGTCGTTGCAGAGAGGTAGTTCAACAATATGGTTGTCACCACCTCAGCTGAGAGGGATGACCAAGTAGCTATTCATTTGGGGCTAGCAGTGAGTTTGTATTCAACTCCTAATTCTTTGTGAAGCCGACAAAATTAACCAATGTGGAATTCTTTCTCTGGATGTCATAAATAGAGAACAACAATTGTTTTCAAATCTGTACACAAGCAAGAGTGTGAATTGTCTTATGATGGGTGATTTTGTGGTCCATTGATTAGAAGTCTGGGTTCGAATATTTGTAGCTGAAAACAGATAAATACCTTGTCAATTCCTTCTTATATTCTCCTCAAAAAATACAATAGGACAATAAAATGTTCATTCTTGTACTTTATTGCTAATAAGTCAGCCTTACTCTGTGTACTAGTAGGAACACTTTTTCATTCTTTTTTCAACAAAGGCCCAAAATAAAGTTTTGGGGGGTTGTTTCTTGTTTTATACAAGCCTTATGATAGAAATACACAATATCGTATTTTAAAGAAAAGAAACACTAATGTTTGATGGCATTTCTTTGACAACTTGTCATGTCTCAATCTAAATTAAAACCACATCTGACACACCAAAAACCTTGTCTTGATCTGTCTTGTTTGGATAGTGCCAGTCCATGATATGACCTGAAATCCATTCCTTGAGGTCATTTAGACAGACTCATTGAAGCAATATATACTGGCTTCATATATTGGCTGCTGGTCAATGAAAACACTGTCTAATGTGACACTGGAGACTCTATCCCTGCCCGAAAGTAGTAAATGGATTTGATTTGGGGAAGGGAGGGAAGGAAGCAGAAAGTCTCTCAAAGGGAGAGTTCAGTAATATGGCGCTAACTCACATGAATAGTCCCTGTGGATCACCTCCTTTTCTCACATGGTTGAGCACAGATAAGGATAGCTCAAAGTTAGAGAGCACCTGACTTGGAAGAAATGAATCTTGCTTTTCCTCCCTGGTTTTGCTCCTGTGTCACCTTGGGAAAAGGCCTTACAACAGTTGTGAGCAATTTTTTCCAGGTGGAAAAAGTGGGAGGTTCCTACTTCAGCTACTTCAGGATGTACTCCAATAGCTGCACACAGCAAGACTGTGGAACCTTGCAAAATTGTGCAGATGATTACTTTCAGATAAAAACTACAGTATTGTACATGACTTCAGAGTGCCAGAGAAAATACCAAATAGAAAAAGCAAATCCCTAGACCTGATTTTCGGTCCTCTATCTTGTGAGATACTGTGAGTTCTACTATAAGTTAACTCAAACTAGTTTATATCTCCTTGGGTAACTACCATGGCTTAAAGAAACATGAATGATGTCTGTACCAGTAAATTAAACATGGCTAGACTAGTTCTCCATCACTGAGGTCAGCTGGAACAGAATGGCCCACATCCATACTCTTGAACTCCCTTAGCTTCTCGAGCGAGGAGGCTGCATCTGAAGTGGTTACTGGTGGGGGTCCTTGGCTTTTCCTCATTTGCAAATGCTTTGGGCATGGGCTGGGGGTCCAGAGCTAAATAACCTCCCATTCGCACAGTTTAATGGCATAGATTGTCAAGCTTCAGTGCCTGGTAATATTTCCTGGAGCTGTTTAGTTTACTAAGATAGATCATATAATCATCGAATCATAGAATGGTTTAGTGGAAGGGACCTTAAAGATCATCTAGTTCCAACCCCCTTGCCACGGGTGGGGTCCCCTTCCACTAGACTGAGTTGCTCAAAGCCCCATCCAACCTGGCCTTGGACACCTCCAGGGATGGGGCATCCACATCTCACAAGCACAACTCGCAAGATCACAAGCATTTTGCCAAGAAGACTACAAGTAAGCAGCCATGGGAAAGAAAGGGAGACTCTGATCCTTCAAATAAAGCCTGCATCTCTGTGATCCTAAACTGTCACTCTTTTCCTTTCCTCTGAATTCCTCCTGCCTTGGCTTTACCAAGCACCGTTGCACCACGGCTGCTGAAGGGCCCCTTTCATACTTGACCCCACTGGGATAAGAGTGAGGAATTCACAGGTAATGTACCTTCACACTATGAAGATACATTAGATTGTCTAATCCACTTTCATTGTATTACTGCCCTTGGAAGGCATTAACATTTCACTCTGTTTTCAGTTTACTGGCAGCTGTCTTTATTAAAGCTTCATCAGAGAGTTTTCTAGACCTGATCCAAAGACACTGAATGTTAGAAACTCTATCCCTGGCCCTGGCAATGTGTTCCAGTTCCACATTGCCCTCACAGTTTAAAAGGTGTGTCTAACACTTCATTCGAATTTCTCTGCTTCCAGCTTTCAGCCATTGGATTTTGTTATGCCTTTACCTGCCTGATTAAATAGCCTGTTAGTTCAGGGTAGTTTCTCCTTGAAAACGTAGTGTTACTATGTCTTCATTTTCTTTTTGATAAGTCTGGGCTCTTCAAGTCTCTGATGATAAGATGTTTTCTCCCACCTATCTGGGAGCAATTTTCAAATCTATTTTTCTACTATTAAGGACATGAGAACACTTGCATTGTAGACTCTCTTTCCTCTTCCTTACTATTTCCCTATGGCAGTAGGTAGTAACCAATAAGCTTTTAAGTCTTTCCAGACCTGGATCTCCCTCAAAAATATCACTGACCTGACATTGCCTCATGGTATCCCCTCATATTGGGTTTCCAGTCCACTGTAGTCTATAGTAGCAAAGTAAGCAGTGGCAGGGCATGGGGGTAGGGTCTTGAAGTCTATCATCCATGTTGTTAAATTGTTAAAGAGTTCCTTGGAATGCTTTTGGCTTCCAGCACAACTCCTCAGTGGGCTTCGGGAGCTAGCACAGCCTTTCCCAATAAGCAGTTCGGATGCAACCAACCATTTAGTCATCCCTCAGCGCTCTCAACTATCTAGAGGCCTTGCACAGGGATCTAGATAGATTGGAACATTGGGCTATGGTTAATGGGATGAAATTTAACAAGTTGAAATGCCAGATTCTGTACCTAGGATGGAATAACTCTGGGCACAAGTATGAATTAGGAGAGGAGTGGCTGGAGAGCAGCCCTGCAGAAAGACACCAGGCGGTGCTGGTCAAGAGCAGCTCAATAGGAGCCAGCAGTGTGCCCTGGCAGCCGAGAGGGCAAACCCCATCATGGGGGGCATCAACACAGTATCACCAGCCAGTCAAAAGAGGGGATTATCCCACTGTACACAGCATTGGTGCAGCCTCACCTTGAGCACTGTGTGCAGTTCTGGGCCCCACGATTTAAGGAAGATGTGAAGGTCCTTGAATATGTCCAGAGGAGGGCAACAAAGGTGGTGAAAGGGCTGGAAGGCATGTCCTATGAGGAGCAGCTAAGGACTTTGGGCTTCTCTAGTTTGGAGTAAAGGAGGCTGAGGGGTGACCTCATTGCTCCCTACAGCTTCCTGAGGAGGGGACATAGAGATGGAGGTGCCAATCTCTTCTCCCTGGGATCCTGTGATAGGACGCTTCGGAATGGTTCACAGCTGCACCAGGGGAAGTTTGGACTGGACACTAGGAAGCATTTCTTTATTGACAGGGTGGTCAAACCCTGGGACAGGCTTCCTAGAGAGGTGATTGATGCCCTAAAGCTGTTTAAGAGGCATTTGGATAGTGCCCTTAACAAGAGGCTTGAACTTTTGGTTAGCCCTGAATTGGTCAGGCAGTTGGTCTAGATGGTTGTTGTAGGTCCCTTCCAACTGAAATAGTCTGCTCTGTTCTGTTCTGTTCTATTTTGGAGACAGAGAGTTTAATAGTATGGAGGTGGCCAGCCTATGCCAGATGGCCTCCAGGTTGTAGAAACAGGACCTGGCACTTATACAATTACAGATATAGGCCAAAAGCTCAGCCTTCTTTTCAGAAATTCCTTTGATAGCTATTCCAGGTAGAAGTTCAGCAGCTAAGCATGTTGCAGGCAAAATGATGTGGTATTTCATGTGCTGAGATAGATTGGATCCCCTCTCATACTTACAGTAGTCATTAAGTCGGATTTTACTTTTGCAACCCTATTCAGTCTCGTGGAAGCAGCAGCTGGTTTGAAATGATGTTACATGTCTTGAGAGACTAAGGTTAAATTTTTAAGAACTCTCCTGTTCAGTGAATCAATAAAGAACATATCTTCTGTTTGTCTACTCACTGCGTTGTATTAACCTGGACTATACAGTAACCCAGGCTCAGAGTTTTATAAATATTATTACATCTATAAATCTTTGGAACTTGAGACATACTTAAATTGTCTGTCTACTAGCATGAATAAATGGACAACTTTTTTTTTTTAATTTATTTATTTACATGAAGAAGGAAAGTTAGAAAATTCAAGATAATATTAACAGGTTCACCAAAGACAGAGACTACCATATATTGCTTGGCTTAGAAATAAATAACTGTTTTTAATATTTTGTGTAGTCAATTGATATGCAGGTGTATATCTGAAATACAATTGGATAAAATTGCTGCAAACTCTACTTATTTGAAGGCAGTTTACTGAACCAAACCACTTCATTATCACCTTTACTGAGCCAGTCACAAGCCTATATTTCTGTCTTGTGTGCAAAAGCTGCAAGTTCTGTAAGCAATACAACTGTAAACAGTACTAAAAGTAAGCATGGATGATTAACTGCAGAGTGGCAAATTTAATTTGAGCAGTTTTGACAGGTTGTGCTGCTTGGGTTGAACTTGAAATAACGTCTTGACATATCAGTGGTTCTTGTGCTTTTCCAGGTTGAGTCGTTCCTTAAGGTGTTGAGTCATATAACTTGATGATGGAGTGTCAAACATAATGTGTTAAACCTGAAGAAATAAAATAACAGATACCCTGATGATCAGCACATGTTAAAATATGTTTTACTGTTTCTAATTAAAAAGAGTAGATTTTCAGATATTTCAGTTCAATATATATAGCAACAGCTTTGATATGTCCCCACTGTGCAAAACAAAAGGTACATACTGTATTAAATGGATGGAAAAAAAACAGATTAAGACATTTCCATTTAAACTAAACAATAGTTTATGGGTTTAGGATAAATAGTTTCATGTGTTTCTGTGAGGCTAAGAACACTCTTAAATGAATTTCAAGCCAAAATATCAACACCAAAAACATCCAACAGAATAAAGCCCAGTAAAAGGCATCCACTAGGAAGTATGTGATGTGAAGTGGCTTAGTGGTATTTGCATGCAAGGAGATGGCAGCCGTATAAGCGAGAGATAACAGAATAGTTGAGACGGAGAGTAAAATTTATCATAACATGTCTAGTGATGATTAAAAGCCTGTGCTTATTAGATGCATAAAATGTATTACTAAATCATTTTTTGGAACATATAATTTTCCAATTATTTATGCATCACAGTAATTAATGATAGGAGGGACAGAGTCAATGATTCACTGTGTAATACATATGGTAGTTACCTGGGGAGGAAAAAATTACAGTGCTACCAATTATTTGCTTTAATGTTTTTGTAATTATGCCCTACACCCAAGTTGAAAATTTCTTTAATTCTTTTTTAAACCCTTCATTCCTAACAATGAAACTGCTTTCTTTTTAGCCCTTCAATTAAGTCTAATTTTTAAGCTGCCATCCAAGAAATATACAATTCCATAAATGCCTCGTTCGCTTTTATATTTTGCTGGCAACGGTCTGCAAGTATGAAATCTTGCCCTTCAAGCATCTTATTGACGAACTAATTTAGCCAGTCTGAAGGATGATCTTCTGTTTAATACACGTGGCTGGGATTTGCGTGATCTCAGTTTCTTTTCCACTTTGGCCTTAACTTCTTAACTGCAGGAAAATGAACCAAATCCCTGGAGCTGTTTGTCACCGGGTAGGTCTTTATTCCTGTGGGTGGGAAGGGAGAAATAATTCTGCATTCAGCAGCGTCACTTTTGCACTGCACATTTCTCATGTTCCTTCTTGTGGGGTGGAGGGATCTACAGATGGTGAGAAAGAAGTGCCAAGCACAAAAAGAAAGCCTGCGATGTAAGGCCAGTTAAGTTGAACCCCTTCATATTTAATGGCACATGCCTACGGTGTAAATGTTTATATTTGAGCTAGGCACGTTGCGGTCCTTTCATAGGCAATGGAAAGAAATGAACAACCTGATGTCACTTCATCTGATGCATCTGTGAGGTGTTGTTTAAAATGCCATAAATTATGTCTTAAAAATGTCTCTTTCTCTCAGTGGACTACAAAAAGCATCGTGAGTAGCTAGCTTAGTTAAGCTTTCTAGCTATCTAAAACCAGATGAGTTAAATCGTTCCATCTATATCCATACTGTCCTATCAAAATTCTGGCACTGAAATGCAATTCCAGATACTCTTAAATTCTTGGAGTGACATGGCGTGGGGTTTTTCCCATACACAAAAAAACAATTTGTAAAACATCTCTCAGACCACTGTTCATGAGCTAGTATGGTGTAGGGACTATTCCCAGTAAACAGTCTGGATGCATCCATCCAGTTTCGGGAAAAAAAAAAACAAAAAATGGTATAGGTGCAAACTCTTTTGTGCCAGCTTGCCCCAAGAGTGGAGAAATGTCCTGGTTCATCCCAAGATTTGGGTGGACACTTTGAACTTAGCTATCACCAGCCACAAGTAATTTGGGTTGAAAGCACTCAAGTTGTGCAGCTTCACATACTTAATCCTGCTTTTACCATTCTTCACCTGACGGTGAGCCCCCGACATGGCTACACGCTGTTGCACGGAGCACGTCTGCAGGGATATTTCCTCTTTCTATCCCCACTCAAAACAGAAGTCATGGCAATTCTCCCAAAAGTTCAGGCTGCATTTCCCGTGTAACTGTCAGCATTTGGGGATTTTAGTGCCATGGTTTCCAGGGAGTATGCTGAAATTTAGTGACCTGATATGAACTTTTCCCTTTCTAAGAAGCCTATCTAACAACTTCTGTTTTGCTGTCAGCTATGACAGACAAAAGTCATCTCTTCTCTGTGGGCTGGGCAAGGTGCTCCCAAACAATCCGTGCAGCTCCCGCAGGACAAGAGAATGCATTTCCTTTGAGTCGCAACCAAAAGCCTTTTCCAGAGCAGACTTAGTAATGTTTAAAGGATTTATTTAATTCTTTTCCCTCGAATAAATGAGCTTGGAGGGTTAGACTTTCCTGTGAAGAAGATTTAAAAAAGAAAAAAAAATTGTAGCGCATTTTGGCAGATTATGTGGGTGGTATGTGAATCAATAAAGCTTCCAGCTATACAAAGCCTTTGGGTGCATTGAGACGTTTGTTTGTTTGTTTTTGTTTATTCCAAACAGAGCTAAATCTGAATAGATTTTGGGGTTTTTTATTTCTGCCAAGAAATGAGGACGCAACCCTCCCCCTACCCTTCCCCGTTCCCTGTTGTGTTACGAGTGTACCCGTATTAAGCATTTATTTATTGCAAATATTCATAAGGAAAGACTGGTGATGCTAATGATGGAAAAAATATTCTCGAGATACTTCCTCCATGTTGGCTCAGGCATATGTATATGTGATACATACTGGAGATTAGACACCTATGTACTTACCTGAGTCTGCTGTTGGGTTACGCACAGGCTGGTGGAGTCAATGGCAAAGCTGATAGAAGCCTTAACTGATCCCGAGATCCATGGGGCTTCTGGGTTGCTGGTGTAATGCTGCTTTTAGATATTATGACCTGGTCCATGCTGTAAATTGTCTGTGGCAGGAATAAATGAAGGGTGTTTTTTTCTCCATTTTTACCTAAGTTTTCTAGTGTGCTTGTTGTAGCCAGAATGACTGCTTGTTCTGGCCTGCGTGAAGTTGTCCCAGTGCTTCTGTGTTGAGGTTCTAAATTCATGAAAGGTACCAAAAAAGTGTCTGTGCTGGACAGTATTTGTCATGGAGGAAAATAGATGAGATACTAATTCTTACGATTCTCCCAGCTTCACTGAAGTCCATATTTGAAAACAAAAGTTCCAAAATTTAGTAATAGAACTTAGTTACCACCCAAAATCCCTCCTTTCATAAGAATATCTCACATAAGGAGAAAGAAGACAGAATAGCCATTGCTTTCCAAGACCTTTACAAGGGTCATTTTGTTCTACAAAGACACATCCATGGAAAGGAATGCAGATAGGATCTACACAGTAGATTAAAATGGGAAATACCTTGCCTAGAAAAAAGTTCGAGGCTCAAGGCCATGTCAGTGATGACCATTTACATCACAACAGCCTTTTAAAAAAGCATGGAAATGCCACAGTCGAAACATCAAGATACTTTAAGGACCCCATCTCTCAACCAGAAATTACCCATTCTGCAGTACTTTACATTCCTGTTAGCTCTAGGAATGTAAAATGGTTGGAGAGTGGATAATGGAACATTCAGACAGAGCTATCAGAAAGCAATGTGGACTTGTGTAGTCCCCAATGTTCAGCTTGGGCAGAAGCCATTACTAAATTGAGGCTGCCCTGA
This sequence comes from Charadrius vociferus, assembly GCF_000708025.1. Taxonomy (NCBI): domain Eukaryota; kingdom Metazoa; phylum Chordata; class Aves; order Charadriiformes; family Charadriidae; genus Charadrius; species Charadrius vociferus. Next base: position 1,450,908 of record NW_009647214.1, on the reverse strand, counting down.
GAGAGTTGTTTATGGGGCTCAAAAACAGACCAAGTGGATCACATTTACTTTCTGTGCTATGATGGAAACTAGACTAATCATCGTCATGGTCCCCTTTGATTTAAAATATCTGAGTTGCCTATAATTTGGATATAACTGGAACTGGCTGTTGGAAATTAATCAATTTTATATGTAGAGGTCAATGACAGTAACAAATATTTGGAAATAAGACAATCCTTATGTTTCATGAAACAGCAGGGTCCTAGACAGTTGTACGTCAAAGTGAGAATCATCTGAGCAAGTCTGGAAGTCTGTCATGCAACTGTCATTGACTGCTTGCACTCTTATTAAGTCAAAGAAGAGAAACAGGTTGAGGGTGCAATTTTTCTCTTTTAAAAGTCTAAATTGGATCACATGAGTTGTACCCAAGTTGTACTTGTTACAGCTTTTGCCTGTATGGTTAGGGCAAATTGACAGAAGACTGAAAGATTTAGCAGAAAAGAAATCTGTGGTGCTGCAAGAAATGATGGAGTTTTGTTGGGTGAATATTTCCTAAATTATTAGCGTTGAGACATTCTTGAAGAAAGTGTACAAATGGAGATAACATCAGCAAGAGCAGCTTGTACGGGAGTCAGCCTACAATTTAAGAGGACAAATTTAGCAGGCGAGATGTAGCTGTCGCAGTTTGAGTTCAGTGTTTAAGAGGGTTTAGGAGGGTGGATAGAGTTAGACTGTGCCAGCTGACCTAAAGGCCAAGGAATGGTAGTAACAATTCAATGTGCCAGCAAAGACATAACATTTGTGGGGTTTATGGTGAGTATTTTTAGTTCCCCTTAAAAGTGGGACAGGATCCCACTTTGCTTAGGAACCTCTTTAACCTCAACTTTTTATCCCTCTGTCTGAGGCACACAGATTATTTTTTTTTTTTTTTGCAAATCTGGCCCTGACTGATTTGACCAACATCAAAAAACGGCAGGGAACCAGACACGACATTACACCTGCTATTTAACTACTACTCCTTTTCTAACTAAGGCTATTGCAAAGCTGATGCTATCTCGTATTAGTCAATTTTTGTGTCCTTTGTTTCCATCTCTCCTCCTTCTGTTGCTCTAACAGCCCTCTCAATACCTTCTGCTTTTGTCAGCACGGAGCAGTACACTGTTATTAATGTCTCCTCTCATTCCCAGTCCTTTCTGCATCTCTTTCCTGTTGTTGCCTCCAGTGACATGCAATGACGATAATGGGATGCAGCGCCACTGGCATGATACCCCAAAGCCCTGCAAGGACTAGTTCAGAGGTACAGAATTGCTTAAAAAGCCAGGAGCTTCTCTACCCAAGGGGAGGAAAAAGCGATTGCTTGCTGCGTTAGGATCTGAATGCTCCTTGCCACTTCCTAGCAGAGCAGTTTAGAATCAAGCTCCACTGGATGATAATTGTTTTAACTACCATTGTGGTTCTCGCTTTTATCCAGGGGCATGGCTGGGGAGGATGGGTGAAGTTGTGCGACTGATGTCTGCCTAATTCACAGGGTATTCCTAATTGGTTGGGATAGATCTCCCTGCCCTCCCTTCTCTCCCTTCCCCCCACTGAGTTGTGGTTTCACCCTTTACTTACAGCTTTTCCAAAGAACTTTATGCTTTCATTACATGGTCTGCATAAAAATAAAGGTGACCAACATGAGCTCCTTCTGAGCACAGTCAAGATTAGAAATGCCTTCATTTTGTTACCAGAAAGAAGGGATGTTAAAAAAATCAATAAACTGTAATGACGTACAGTTTTTATAATACAGAGCATTGCAACAAATGCAGCTCAACCGACAAAGTCTTTGCAGGGGGAAGGTTAGTGATAGGGATGACAATGACAGCTTCATTCAGAAGAAAAGTGTCATAATCAGATTTCCTACTTTAGATATTTACAAAGACAGTTCAGGTAGCCTATAAATTCAGACTCCATTAAAGGAAAAGTGTGCCATCTCTGAAGAACAAACTAGAGCCCCTAAATGAGTTATATGTGATTTTCTACTGGGATGGTGGAAAACTCAGCACTCCCACTGGCTGAGCTGGGAGCCACCTAGACCTGGTAGGTAAGCAGCATGAGGGACTGCAGCATGTCTAAACGGGAGCCTGACTTGCTTTTGAACTGGCAGCCTCAGCTATATGTGGTTGGGAAGATGTTCTGATGGGATCCCAGAGCCACACAACTATACCTTTTCCATTATAGTCTCCCTTTTAAAGTAAAAACGTATTTCCTTAGCACAGGGGGTGGAAGGGTTGGACTCCTTCACTATTCTGTTTGTGATATTCTTTGCCTTTGGAAGCCATCAATAAATTGTTTCAACAGAGTTACTAGACATTAATGAGCACAATAAATTTCCAGACGTTAAGACTACTAATTGTATCAACGAATGTACTCTACCGATGAGACCAATAATTTTCACCCTATAATGAATTTTAGTTTGTTTCCGTTTTGTGTAGCATTATACAGGATTCATACTTTTTCAGTGAGATATATTCAGACATGAACTGTGAATTTTACCTGCCTGAAAAACCCTAGAAGTATTTAAAAGCTGCAGCGTTTCCACTACCACTTTGGCTCTGTACCAGTTTTGTGCCAGTAAGAAGTCCTTTTGGACTGATAATCTATTCATCATGTCCTGCAGCGTTATTCCTGCTTCTCTGAAGAGTTCATCTAATCTACTGATTCTGTTGTCAAATAATTATGTTGAACACTGTCTGCTGATACTTACAGATTCATTCAGATTATGGAGTTTGTTGCATTTCCTCCGTATTTTCCAAGATGTGAATCATTGTCTTGAATTCTTCTCACTGAAAATATATACAACTCCTTATGCTTTTCCTGCAAAGTTGTGGCTTAGATCTGAAATAGGGTAGGCAACAGAGTTCACTTTTCCTGTAGACTTCAGATTTTTCAAGTTAATGATATAAAAAGAGAGGTTGCTAGAGGAATTCGAGAGTTTCCTCATTATATCATTATATGCAGACAAATTTTATTTTGTCAAAATTAATTTTGTCAGGTAATGTATGCACCTGTTCTTACAGAAGCAGCAGAAGCAGTTTCTTGTATCAGGAAAAGAATTGCTGATCACCCACTTTGAAAGATCTTTTGGCTTGGTGCTTGGGGCACTCATCTGTGATGTGAAAAAGTGCAGTAAAAATCCCTAGTCTGCATGAAAGACAGCACTAACTTGAATCTTAATCTCTTCCACCGTAGCTATGCAGGGCTCACACTGTTCATACACTTTATTAGTTAGCAAAAAAATGATTTCTTTCTTAAGGGCTAATGCTAACTATTCCAATAGCCTGAGGGGTTTTATTTATTTTCTTCCAGGATCCTATCACAGAGTGATTTCTTCTCCAGTTTTTGGCAGGTAGGCAGGCAGCCAGAATAACCATGACTGATTCAGACGAAAAAATAAATACGTCCTCTTTTAGGCTTTAGAGTCTTACACTCTTTTTGTGCTGCCTGATTCCAAATCTTACTTTGTATCTTCTGGTTTTCGGTGGAGACTAGTGATCACACTACAGTTTCTCAGCTGGCCTCTGCTCCTGAGAGCTTGGCTAGATGAACAAGTTACTGGTGGGCAATGCAGGCGGAGGTTTTGAGACAACATTAGCAGCTCTGCGGTTTCTGTGCTACCTATTTAAGGCAGCTCAGCCCTCTGTGAACATCACTGAGCCTACCTCGCTTGGGAAGTTACTCTTCTCTTAAAGCACAGAATGATTTAAGGGCACCAAATCCTGCACCAACCAAAGAAGAAACCTTACAACTAAAAATTTAAGAACAAAGAAACTTTCAGAAAATTATTTGAATGTGAAACCTAAAGGCTGGTCATGAATACTGGGTCAAGAAAATGTGACCATGAGGTCAGTGTGATTTGAGGCTGCCAACACAATGTCCTTACATATTTAAGCAGAGGAGCAATTCTTCAATAGTAATCTCTGATGCAACTTAGTGGGAGTACCTCATCCATCTGGATACTTCTTTTTGACTGAAAACAGAAAAAGAACAAATGCATTTGGAGAAGAGTGGGGACTTGTGAGGGATCAGTTTAAAAGAAGGGATTAAAAGCACTGCATACAGCCCTGAGGGGAAGCAGTAGTCTACAGACATTGGAAGATTGCAAGCATTAAAGACAGAAAACAAACATGTGAGGTACTAGGAGAGGGTTTAGTTAGATCCCCTTTTCCCATGTGAAGTTGTGGGTGAATTTCTAGATAAGCTTGTTTAGAAGGTTAGCTATTTGCTTATAATAGTATTGTGAACAACAGTGTGTGGGAATTTAAAATATGCTAGCACAGTGCCTAGAAAAATACGTGTGAATTGACTGTAGGAAGTAACTCTATACAGGCTTGGAGATAGTTTAGCATAATCAGCTTTTTCCATCCATAACTCAGAGGATATTGTGCATTATTAAAAGCAGATACTTCTGGCCACTTGACTATTAGTCTCTTACAGCTATAAGAATATGAATGGTAGGTGTTAAAATCAGCCACAGGAGGGCTCTTGCATTATTTCCCTGCAAGCCTTTAAACATATTGAGGATAATAAAGGAAGAAACCCATTCAAGCAAGTATAGACAGAGGCTAAAAAGATCAAGTCAGTCTGTGCTCTAGTTCCTGTCAGTATGTACAGGAAAGGAATGCTCTGAATCATGAATAGTTCACTGTGCTTGTAGAATTTTCATCTGCTTCATCTACTTGTAGAAGCAAGAGTGATTTTCCCTTCTGTGATTTTAGCTAGATGCCATGTTTGTCCAATAATAGGGCACAGTTTGGTATATAGATTAGAGGTCTGGACATGAGGACTGAGATAAAGATGAAGTTTCCATGGTAGTGCTAAGCATCTACTCCAGGTTTTCCAGATATCTAAATTTGGTGCTGTACTTGTCATTACTAAAGCACTTTACCTCAGTTTTGCTTTTACTGTCTTCGCTGTGACTTGAGTCCCATCAGCACTGCTACAGCAATTTAGCTGAACTCCCAAAGCAACGCACTGAACGCCTACAGCAGCAGTCCAGAGCATACCGTCCAGGACACTGTGGATGCTCTTGTGGGTGTCTGATCAGAAGTGGTCACAAGACACAAGTGAAAGCCTCGTGGGGACTGAATGAGAGCTCAGTATCGCCAGACCAGTTGTGAAACAGGGCCTGCTCCAAAGGAACAAACATCCACATTGAAGATTACTCAATCCGTATCTTGCTTTCTTCTTTCCCTCAGGAAAAGAAACTCTTACCCTATGCTAGATTTACAGGTGCTAAACAAGGACCTTCCCACCAGTCAGTTGATCCACAGGCTTTTTTTTGCCTCAGGGGTACCCAGCCAATCTTTCCACTTACCAAGTGTACAGACATCGGGCAACTTTATCTTTTTTTTCCCTAAGGACATCCCTATCACACTTTGTTGCTCTTCCAGAAAGACTCTCTTTCTTGCAGTCCCCTCAAGATAATTTCTATCCACATATAGGGATCAAAACACTTCCTTCATACTCAAAAAGAGTCTTCCAAAATTTGCTGGTTGTTCTCCAATTTGCTCACACTTTCCAGATGAAGCATTTGGGGATAGAGTGGGTGAGTAGAGAATTAGCTGCTTCTTGCCCTGGTCCAGAGGAAACATTTGAAGCCCCTTCCTGTTTTCATATGCAGTACATTGGTAGTGGACCCAGCTAAAGAAAATAATTAAAGGTTTGCAAAAATTGGTTTCTTTTTTCCCTGTGGCATTACACACACACACACACACACACGCGCAAAAATGGTAAAAGCAGAACAAGAACCGTCTGCTGTTCAAGATCCACACACTGGTGTTAGAAAATTATTTCGAAATACAGCTCTGAATGAAACAATATTGAGACTTTACCTCTAATCTGTTCTTCCTCAACTGAAGCATGAAGTTTTTTTCCCCGCTCAGTGGAAAGAGGCGGCTCAACTTACATGAGAGTTGTGCTGGAAGTCACCATACATCAGGATTCATTAAATGTCCTTCCCTCTCTACTGATATGTAAGGAAATTTAAATGACTAAATTAATATATTGGCACCTCATTTAAATAATTAATAAATAGATTAATAAATAAATAGATTGAGAAATCCATATCTTTTACTTGGGCCCCTCAATCTGCCTCCTGAGTGATCAAACCACCAAAATATTGGCTATTTTGATACGGTTTGAGACACAGGAGGACAACGTTTTATTTACACCTGAGAATGTTTTTTTCTTCTTGCCAGAAGTTCTGTCCTGCTCTATCTGTCTTGGTGAATATCTTCTTTTGCAAAGCTCACTTTTGACAACATTTTTCCAAGGAAAAATCATTTCGTCTGATAATCCATGACCAGCTCTTTGGGACACAAACAGTTCATGTTTTCTGATTGAGCCCTTCCTGAAGCACTAAATGCCATTCTTTCTTTGGACTACCCACATTTTCAGAAGCGCTCGCCCCTTTGGGTGTTGAGCTTCAAAGGGGAAATCCATCCGCAGGTGCCAGTGTGAGGGATGTGAATAGTGTGAGATGCTGTGTTGTTTGTACATCTGCACCTGGCCTGTTTTGAAAACCAACTCCACCACTGCTGCCTCTGGCACTTATCCCCTTTCCCGGCCCGTGATGTTTTTTTACAACCCCCCCGAGGCCCAGCATATCTGGCCATCAGGACAGCAAGCCACCAAGCAGCGATGAACAGTAACCATGTGCAGAGAATTCCTTCAGAGCCCTGTCCCCCCCTCGGATTTCTCCCCTCCTGAATATTTGCTCTTTCATACTTCATTGGAGAATTGTGTTATCTCCGTAAGATGTGGTCGGGCTTAGCGCGGGAATGTCCGTGGTGGCATGCCGCCCTCCTCCCGGAGAAGCTGCAGTGGGACAAGCTGCCTCATTAGTAGGAAGAGGGGCTCTTCTTGACTGTAAGAAATATAAATAAATAAAATAAATAAATAAGTAGAAGAAGGAGAGATGGGGAAAGGAGAGTGGGGGAGAGAGGGAAAAAAGGAAGAGCAACTTTTTTTTTCCCCCCTTCTTCTCCTCTGAAGGAAGCAGCAGTGTCTCCTTGCAGAACGACAACCCTCAGGATACAGCAGTTGTCTTCAAATCTGTGACCATAAAAAATCATTATCTCTGTGAAATACAGCAATTTGGGAGATAATCAAACAGTGACCAGGGGGCAGAGCTGCCAATCTGAAGGATTATGCTCTGTGCACGCTTGATTCTGTCTGACCTTCCTCCGAGCCAGCTGTCAGCTTGGCGAAAACGCACACGGATCGACTCAGGGCACATTCATTAGACTGTCTTCGGTGAAGAAGTCATTTGCATAAAACCCCAGCTTTCTTAATTAGTACTTCATTTATCCCTTGACTTATTTTGTGGCTAAGTTCACTCGCCTTTTTTTTTTTTTTTTTACTTGCTGAAAAATAAAATGGGGGAGGAGATTTCTTTTTTTTTTTTTTTTTTTAATGTGGGGGCAGGAGGGAATATGACTTGCAAATTATCTCAGTGATAATTAGCCTATTAACATTTTCAGAGATGTAGGAGGTTTCCAAATGTTAGAAAAAAAAGAAAAAGAAAAAAAAAGAATCAGAAGGGGGAAAAAGGGTGGGGGGGGAATACAGTAGTTGAAATTTATTATCTAAACTTCTGGATTGACAATCTTGAAATGTGGGGAAGCAAAGACAGTACAGTCCATTTGTTGAAAAACATCTCTCCTCCTTTTACAATGATGCATACTCTACTCATTCTCCAAGACTACTTAGGAAAATGCTACTACATCATTCCCATGGACAAGCAATGGAATTTTTTATTGTTAAATAAATAAAAATATATTTCTCTTCTACCACAGTTAACATTGAGTGAACTGCTCAGATTAGGAAGTTAACCACATACTGCAGTTTTACCCGGACTTTTCTGGTATGTACCAATAATGATTTTCACATCCCCTAAAAGCTTCAAAACGATAGTTGTGTCAAAATAAACTGCAAATTGTTGTGTGAGTATAAAAGTATTCACTTAAGATGCACTGCACTTTGCAGATTTAAAATTGTTATGTGATTGCTAGGAACAAACAAGCCACAGGAATGATTGCCTTGTGTTACAAGAAGTGTTCCGAGCAAGGAGAGATGCCAAATTAGTGCAGACATTATGAAATTTGTTCTTTAGTTCAAAGTAGATGCTAATGATGCTTGTTCTCTATTTGGTATTCTACTCTTGCCTGATGTAGGAAGGTATTTCAGAGTGCTCTTGAGTTTAATCACAAATTAATCCAACATACATCTCAGAACCACTATCAGAGCATAATTCTTGTGCAAGGGGAGGGAAATCCTGAAGTCCAAGCAACATCCTTGTCACGGACCAATCCATAGCTGAGAAAAAAGGCATACACATCCTACAATGCTGCTTTTGTGGCAGCATTCCGTTTAAAATAGCACAAATAAAGCAGTAAAACTTCCTGCCATGTTTTGTGAATTCCTCGCCATTGTGCAAGAGAGCAAAAATGTAACTGGGGACATCGCTGTTCTTGGATATATAATCACAGCTCTTCCTCTGGTTTTACAGGTCTTCTCCAATATTGGTCTTAAACAGAGTTTCAACACAGGAAAAGTGGCTGCAGTCAGGGTATTGAACGTCTCTAAATTTGAAGAATCAGGACCCACTTTCAGAAGGCAGAGTATTTCAGGTAATTATTTATTACTGAAATGAATAGTGCCAGGACCTGTTCTCTGGTCCTGAGGGCAATGGGCTCGGACTGGTTGTGTGCGTACTACTAAATTGCCTCACCCCCCAAAACAGTGTGATTCCACCCAAATTGCCTAAAAGGAATTGTCCTTGGCCCACACTAAGACCCCAAATATGCAGTGAAATGATTTGGGAGAACACTAGTTGGTCTGGAACAAAACAACACTGAAGATTTCCCTGGATATATAACAGTATGAGCAGCCACATTTTAGTGCCTGTGCCCGTTTCCAGCAGTGTTTTGTTTACTCGTGCAGATGTACCCTCAGCTATTTCCATTTGGAAATTAAAGCTAGTTCTGAGGTCCATTTCAAATTTTTTTCACTGGTATATTGCAAGAAATGTACTTAAGCAACTACCTTGAAAACCCACATATGAATGTTATCAATACTGTTGCTAAAAAGGCAAATTAATGAAAGATTCTGAAGATCATGCACATAGACTTTTTACAGACAGAATGAATACAACAGCATGTCAAGCTCTCGCTTTTGTGACTTATGTATCGGTATGGATTAATTAACAGCAGTGAACTGCTTCTGAATTTCTGCTGCTGTGGCCTTGCTCCAAAGGACTTCCATATTTCTGAACACACGTTTTCTTTTTCTGGTGATGTATAGCAACAGTATTTCAGTATTTCAAATGTGCCAAGAGCAGCTGTGGTTATGGAAGACTAATGCCAACAGCGCAGAAGTCAGTAGAAAGATAGTAAAGTTTACTTCAGCCATTTTTACACTAAGTTTCTCCCAATTAAATTTGGAAGTTTATGAGAACCTTTCAGAAAAAGTCTAATATTCAAAGATTTTTATTGCTTATGTGTAGACTAAGGATACCCAATCAACTACTAAGAGCCATTCAGTAAAGCTGAATTAAAATTGGAAAAATCTCTAAAAAATGTCAACACAAATTCATTCTCATAGAAAAAAAAAAAAGTCTCCTGAGGAAGAGTTGGATTTTGGAACTGACGAATACAGAGTCCCTCTGTGAATTATGCTACACTTATCAGTAGGTTTTGGGTATATCCAATACACTCTCAGCCTCCCAGCACTTAAAATCTACTGTCTGTAGCCTTTCATGAACTCCTGTGACCTTCTGTTACTCAGGGAAAATGTACTAGATTGCAAAAGATGAAAATTGATTTCATTATTAGACCAAAAGATTCAGCAGTAATTCCCTATTTAGTTACTAGGAACAGTCTAAAGTCTAGTTATAACCTTTTCCAACTGATTTTATGCCCACTTGGTGCCACCACACTCAGCCAACACATTCATTCAGCTCTCAGCCTTCATATCCCAATTCCAAGACTCCTGGCACAGACCTATAGGAACTTCACTCACATTTTTTGGAGCTTTCTCCTTGTTCTATTTCCCTCTGAATTACAGTTGCAATTCAGAAAGGTCACATTCTCAGATGTAAATAAAATATTGTTCCTGTGACACATTCATATAAGTCCAAGAGCAGTCATCAATCACTGCTAGTTGATTCAATACAGTAACAACTACTTTAGGTCCTTATCAAAGAATTCATTTTGCATTTTCACTCTAGCTGAAGGTCATCTTACCTAACTTTTCCAATATCAAAATTAGGCATTTAGTCTGAGCTAGTTGATTATGTTCCTGCTATACCTGGAAGAAGATAGATATGTCAACACAGAAATCAATTCCATCTAAAAGGGACACCATTTTTATGATGGGATGAATTATTCTCCGTGGGATCTAGTCTCTTCTTGCTGACCGTTGAGGTGTGTCTTGACAGCTAACTTAGTCAAGGAACATTTCTAGAAAACTATAGTTCAGTGAGATGGGTCAAGGGATTAATTGCTTGATTACACGCTACAGATAACAACCTTGAAAGCTTTCTTGTCATTGTAGTAATTTCAATTTAGTATAATAATAATAATTTTACAGGTGTAATGTCATGGACTGGTTTCTAAACTCATTTTCTGTCTTCCTTGTTTCCTTTAAGAGCATTGGGAATCTCAGAAAAGTGATTCTTCTTGCATAACACATATTTTCTGTAGGCACTTACCTGAGAGAGTCCCTTCTATCCATTTTGTCTCAGATGTACCCTAGCTAACAAGTTAGGTGTGCCATCTGAGCTGCTGGTGTAGGCTCCTTCATTAACGAATAGGGAGAGACAGGAGTCCCTGGAGGGTGGTTAATCCCACCTACAAGAGGTGATTGAGACATCAGAGCTGAAATGTTTCTCTGGATGTATCTATCTGACTGCAGGAGAATAGATATCTAACTAAGACTAGGCTCCTATTCTTTTAATGGTTAAACTGGAATAGAATTTGTTGATGACTCCTGTGTATCTTGTATAGTGCCACTGAATTTATTAGGATATCCATGAAATAAAACAGTATTGCAGCCTTTAGTGATTTTATAATTAGTGCTAGTAGTTGATGGTTTCTCAAATCCATGAATTCTATGTGTCCAGAATATACTGAATATTTTCAGGTGTTCTACTGCTTCCATTATTGCTTCTTTGTACAATACTTAATTACCTTCTCTTGTGTTATCCTGAGATTGTAAGGTCTGTGGGACAAAAGACATCTGAATTCTGGGTAAACACTCAATGAATCACTGTTCAGATATCTCCACAGCTGATTCCAGCAAGAAAACATAGTACAATGCAGCATGGAGGTCCTTGTGGAGACCAGTAGAGATACATCAGAATACTGCTGTTTCAGCTAGCAAACCTTATGTCCAATTATAACATGCTATTTGTCAGTTCTAGACAGGATTCCCACTTTTGCTGTTAAAAAGAAACAAAAAATCCCCACAAAGTCCATAGTAAAATCCATAGGCTGGATGGTAAACCCTGATACAATAAAGACATGCCAAGAGCTGCTGGCAAAGGGATGGAGATAGACACCCACCTTGTACGCTCACCTTGCATAACCATTTGCCTTCAATCCGCCTCTTTGGCTCCTTTCAGATTTGTGGATACAACCTGACAACAGTTATGTATGGATATAATGACTAAATGCCAAAACAGGTCTTGCTTCTTGAGCAAAGCACTTTATAGAAATAATAACAAAAATGTGTAAATAAAGGACATATGCTCCTACGTCTTCAGCGGACTTAAGGAATGCTTTACTCAATCATGACCCCTCCTTGGTAAGGTTTGTCATTTCTCAGCCTTCAGCATTTCACATCATATCTTCTCATTGCTACTTATTTTGTTCCCTGAATTGTTGTATTTTTTCTTTTCTTTACTATCTCTTCTTCTCTCTCTCTGTTTAACTACTAAAATTTAACCTAAATTTCCCTGCCACAGCTTAAATCCATTACATCTTGCTCTGTCCTAGTTGACTAATGAGAATAATTATCAAACTATTTTTCAATGTGAATTATCTACTCAGGCTAAAATAAAACCACCAATCTCATTTTCAGTGAAAATCCTGAGTCTGGCCAACAATCGCAATCCCTGAAGTAAAATAACAGGGTTTTATTTACTAAAGTCTTCAGACTATTCATTGGGTTTTATTGGCATTGAAATAACATTTGGGCAAGATTATATTGCATATCTTTTTTTTTTTTTTTTTTTTTTTTAATATGGCAGTTTAAAAGCTCACAATTAAAAAGCCTCTGTTAATACTCTGATATTGCCACCAGGATCAAAAAGGGATTAGTGCCAGCATTCTGGGCTACTAAAGCATGCGCATACTACTGAATGCACACTCACTGGAATGCTCATTTCCAGGAAAAAAAAAGGGGCATGGAAATAGGATTCTTTCCAAGATGCTCCAAGCATCAGCCAAAGGACTGGATCTTTGTGCTGCCTTGGCACAGGGAATCTCTCAGCTGGTGTAAAACGAGTGTACCTGGCTCTTAAGTCAGCTTTTCCCTTAATATAGCTTGAAAATCAGCTGCACTAATGCTCATGTGGGACATGATTCCTGGAACCACAGGCAGTCTCATAAAATACGGCACTTTCTACACTGTTCTGAGTTACTCGTTGCAAGGGCTGATACAGACATAGTGTGATGCTTGCAGAGATATCCTGTATTAGGATAGAACATCTTACTGTGATGGAGAATAAATATGTACAATTAAAAAAAAAAAAAAGAGGTAAATAAAATGTTGTCATATTACAATGAATATCTTCAATAGTGGATCAAATCTTCCTGGAGAGGAGGGAGCAACAGGCCCAAAAATCACTGGGGATGAAAAAATACCAAAAAAAAGAGCTGTGGCGTGCAAAATAAAGACATGATTCCCTTAGAGTAACTGCCTTGATTCCATCAGCTCAGATACTTAGCCGAGCTTGAGTTACAAGGGATGAACATGTAAAACCAAGTTGAGTCAAATTCATTGTCCAGCATCAAGAAGGAAATACAGATTTGGAGTCGAGGTATGAAGGCTGAGGAGCTCTTGGGGGCAGTTCTTGCTATTGCCACAGGAATCCCACGTTGTTTTGGCATTATCTGAGCTCAGTGTGCCTCGACATCGGCTCTAGACAACACTATCCCTTTGTTTAGACTCTGCAGACTTTCCAAAGATTGTGTCTTACCATGTGTTTGCACCATCTCTGCCTTGAATGGTTCCTGAGCCCACCTGAAATGTTGGGAGTATGAATACCTCTGGAAATGAAAATTACAGTAGATGGAGGGACTCTCCTTATAGCGTTTACAACCCCATTGCTAATCACAGAAGTCTGAGAGCACCACAGGTTAACAGTAGTGTGAGTTGACATCCCTCCAATGGTGTCCTGTGTCTAATTCATGGAAGAGGATAATAGTCACCTTCTGATGTTTGCTAAGGGAATTACACCACAGAAGGCCTATGGGAACCTCTCTGGAGTAGCAGCTGGAGGCCAAGCAGGATGTCTCAAGGTATCCAATATGACATTAGATGCCTCCATTAAGGTGGCTGAAAGCCTCTCACATTTTCAACCCAAGAAGTTTGACATCCATCGGTTCCTAGTATCATTGCTTGGCCCACAATTGAAAAAAGAAAAAAAAAAACAAAAAACAGGTTTGGCAGCATGACTACATTTTTTCCTACATCCTCATTTTGCCTATTGTTGAGCGGTTTTTAGCAAAATAAACTAAAAGGAAAGTGTTTCTTCTGAATACTTTAAAACCTATAATTTGACTGATCTTTATTGTGAAATATCTTGTTTAAGTTTCTGTTAATTTTACAGGGGAAAAAAAGCTTAAATCACGCACTTTTATCAAAATAAAGTCCAAATTACTGACATTTTTATTAACCTTTTTTTAAATATAACCTTATTCTGAGGAAGAAAATATAATTTCAGCATTCTGTGGCTTTTTCAAAATTGTAAAATGAAAAGAGAGCTACAACATATAACTCTCTTTCCGCAGTTACACTGGTCATCCTGCTGCTGCTTTTACAGAAAGCATAATTTGAGAGATGGAAAAGACTGGAACATAGCAGGAGACTTCACAAAGATTTCTTGGTGTTCAGGACCCGGACAATAACGACTGTAAACACTTGTCATTTCCCAACTGGTAAAACAGCATAACACTGAAGGCAGAAGGAGATTCCGTGGCTGGTAGCAGACCAGAGTTTTGTTTCTACAGTGAGTGTAAATTCACCGGATTGTTTGATAGGGAATGTCATCTTCAGCAGCAACACTGAAACTGCTTTTCTGTGGCTCACAAAAGACACCAAGTATAATCTGAAAGTGACAGACATGCTTTAATTTCAGTTCCAAGATAAAACTAAAAGCAATTAATGCAAGTTTGTGTCACCTCAGTGTAAATGAGAGCTCAACAGAATTATTTCAGATTTTCACTGATATATATCAAAGCAGGATTTTAGTCATTTTACTTGAGTAGAATTAAAATGTAACTTCGAATTAATTCAGTTGCCTGGACATATTTATCAAAACTGAGTGTCATCTCATCTTCAGGACTCGGTGACAAAAGCTTTATATCAAGTTCAGAACTTGACTGTACCAAGTGCTGTTCATATCGTAAAAAAGGCTGGATCCTGTCCTATTTGCAGCCTGCAAAAATGAGGCAGATAAAAATCAAGGATAAGGAAATGATATTGTCCCCTTTTTTAAAGATCACGGGATGAGGCACATAGCAATTAAGTGTTGCAGCCAAGGTCACATTGTGATTTGCAATCCATAGCACATCTAGGGTTTGAACCCAAGTTTCAAGCTTGGGTTCAAAAAACAACCAAAGCAGTTTTGTTTTGTTTTTTTTTTTTACAAAGCAAAGCATTTGTGTTGTTGGGTTTTTTTTATATGGTTAGTATATAATGTGGCAAATGCAATTTTAAAAATTATATAGCTTAACAGTTCTCTCTGTACTTAATTTATCCTGTTTTTTCATTTAGAGTGAGGAGGGTTTTTTATTTTCTTTTTTTTAGGGGGGTGGGGGGGATGTTTTTTGCTTAAGTATCAAATTGCAATCTTACATAAGTCCAAATAAAATAAAATAAAATAAAATAGCTACCTAAATACCATTACCTGAAATTTTGAAACATTAAGACTTCAAAAGGGTTAATTAATTACATTAGCTGTGTCATTATCCTGGCAACATTCTGCCCGAGGGTGTATAGATCTATTCAGCTGCTGAGTTTGAAAGAGCTGTGTCCTTCTCTCGCAGAAGAAAATTCATCAGACATTAAAAACATAGTCATTAGCAGAACATATTGTTTTCTCTCCACCAGATTGAAGAACATCAGATGGAATAATCAAAACAAATATTAAATAAATACTTTAAAAAAAAATATGGAACCCAGAATTCATTACAAGTCAAAATAGATTTTTTCCATGATAAATTGAAACTACTTAATATTTATTGAATGCGGAGAACCAAACTCTCCACAGTCTCACATCTTTGTAGTCAAAAATGGGTGTAAAATGCTTCTCTATTTGAATGATAAAATGATGCTTTCACTTTTAACAGGTGTAAATAACTGTAAGATACAGCTAGTATAAATATAGAAAAAGTGGTAAAATAAAGAAAGCACGACAAAGATGTTTAAAGGTATGAAATGGGTTCTATGTAAAGGGAGATAAACTACAATAAAACACTTCAACCTGGAAAGGCTAATTGTTTCAGGATGTGACAGAAGTCTATGAAATCATGACCATCATGGAGGAGGTGAAGAAAGAACACTTATTCGTTCTTTCTTGTAATACAAAATCTAGGAGGTGTCAAATAAAGTTATCTAAAGGTGGGCTCAAAATGATTAAAGGAAAGTACTTTTTCACACAGCACATAATTAAACTATGAAACCCATTGCCACAGGATGTTGTGTCATAAGTTTTCATGGGTTCAAAAAGCAATTAGATACAAACATGGGAGGAAAACCCTTCATAGACTACGATAGACAAAGAAATAACCCCCGGGTCAGGAAATTGCATAGCCACAGATTGCAGCAAGCTCGAAAGCTAAAATGTGGGAACATCAATGTATATTTTCCTTTTTATGTCCCTTCCCAACAGGCAGTCATTACCGGCCATTGCTGGAGACTGAAAAACTGTCTACACAGTCTGTGGTCTTACTAAATACATCTTCTTTTATAAACCAGTTGAGAATAAGCCTAAAAATTTTAGCCTTAGAGTAAGAGGAAATATTTTTTAAATTGTAAACATATCCTATGTTTTCATGTGGTTCTGTAGATCTAGTACAAACCCCCGCAGGTTTGTCCTTTCTGCAGGATAGACAGCGCTATTTTGGAGCACATGATGAGGAACACGTCAGATGCCTGTGATCATTTGGGAAGATCTTTCCTGCCAGAAGAAGTTAGAACCGCAGCCACGAGAAGTGGTCCTGTTGGAAACTCTTTCATCTCCGCCATAGAGAAGAATCAAAATGAGGGCTGCTTATCAATGGTGTTATGCATCCATCACTATGCAGTTCTACTAGATGCTTCCACTAAATGCTTCCTAAACAAAACAAAAAAAAACAAAAAAAAAAAAACAACAAAAAAAAATTTCATTTATGAGATGTCAGAGATCTAGAAGAAATCCTTGGTTTAAAAAACCCCAAAATTATTCCTGTTTTGATCTGAGCTATACAAAAAGGGCTCGCAGAAATAAGCGGTTACATCCTGGTGTCGTTGCTGGTTAGGGAAGAGCTTACCTGGAGAGGCACTCACAGAGTACTTCTGATTTCACAGTCTGATGTCAACTACTTTTCCCTGAGCGCACACAAGTACCCAGAGTGAAACAACAATAATTTTAAGAGATTAAAACGTTTTCTAACTACATAGGCACAAAGGTAAAGAATTCACTTTCAGGGGTATCTTTCATTCTGGCATAGAGATATAAACACGGTAGAAAGTAGAAACAGGAGGCAAAAATTTTCAAAAGTATGTAAATCAATCAAATCTGAGTAACATTCCTGATATCTGCAGAAGGCACTGTCTTGGTGTCTGGGCCATTCCCTGACAAAGTTCACAGCCCTTGAAACAATGGAAGAAAACAAGAGTGCCTCAAAAAAGTGATCGCAGTTTTTATGAGAGAACCAAACTAGATGCATTTTCCCAAATATTATGCAGAGAGTCAACTTCAAATATGAGAACAGTTCGCTTACAACTGGCAGAAATTATACCATAAAAGCTGTGCATACGCACAAGGTTTTATTTGTTTTTCTTTTTTTTTCTGTTCTTATTTAAAGATCTAAACAACAATTTCTAATGTGCCAGTGATGTAAACTGTGTAAGTATAAATAAGAAAACTAGAAATAGTAAGAACATAATTTTATTTTTATAGGAAGTAAAGTTTGAGGATAAGAAAGTGAAGCACAGCAACAAATAAAAAGCTATTAGAAAAGGAAAATCAATAACTGCTCTCATAAACAGTTAATTTTGGAGTGATAGTTGTTAAAAAGGAATTTGGAAGGACCCCATCATCAGCTGAGGTAGGAAACGGTGTATAGCAAATAAGCAGAAAAGCTTATGAAGCAGATCTACAGACATACAGTATTAAACACACTGAGAATGTACACATCTCTGTTCTCTTACAGCCAACCTCCGCATGATCCCAGGCACAAAATTTGAAAAATCTGTGCTTACTGGTAATGTATTTTTACATAGAGAGCTAAGAGGCAAATGGGAATTCTGACAATGGGCTCAGACCCGGGACAGGAGAGCAAAAATATTGCATCTACCCAGATTGTTTGGACAAAGCATCCAGGCTTCCCTACGGACTCCGTTAACTCCGTGCAATGCCTACACTCCTCAGGATCTGTCAATGAACAGCACTGGGTTAGAGGCCGTGTTTTTTCCCCAGTACTGGATTTTTCAATTCCAAAAACTCTGCCAGTCTCTCGTTAAGAAATGGGAAGGCTGAGGGTGCTCGTTAGCACTAACAAATGCATTGTAATGTGTCTGGAATCTTACCAGATGCTGGAAGAGAAATAGAAAGTATCCATACTTTTTTATTTTTGTTGTCTTCTGATTCATCTTAAAAGACTCTTCTTGTTGGACAGCCTTTTTTCTAATTTATCATTGAACATCAAAAATGTGACACGAGCTGAAATCTCTGAATCCACCTTAAAATGTCAGTGAGGGAATTTGTTGGTTCAGCCCATCACTTCGTATTTGAATTACGCAGCCTGAGTTGATTTACAAAGGTCTTTTGGTCACTGACAAGCACTGGAGACTCCCTTCAGGTGCCTCACCGGAGACACCAAGTGTAATTTGAGATGCCAAAGGTATCCCGAACATCTGCAGGGGCCAGCTAGATCCATCTGGGGACTTTTGGGAGACCTTACAGCCTCTGGAGCAGTGGTTGGGAGTTGCTGCATATCAAATGGCATTGTAAACTGAACTGAGTGCTCAGAGAGATTTACAGACAGATGCCTAATTCCCCTTGATAGTCAGAAAGGCATTGGGAGCCCAGCTGGTTTTCTTTCTTTCTTTCTTTCTTTCTTTCTTTCTTTCTTTCTTTCTTTCTATACTTATTTATTATTCCTTTTGTGGGTTTAATAGAGTTGCCGGCACACAGGTGCTTGGTGCATTTGGGTCAACCCAAGGGTGCCTGGTTCTGCTGTCACCCAGGAATTGTGCAGATCACTGTATGTCACGTGTTGTATCTGTCGGCCCCTTGCAGTTTTCAGGGTTTCCAATGCTTTAGATACCTATGCTGAGACAACCAAGCTGATCCCTACACCAATCTGCCTGCTTAGGCACACTATTGCTGCTGCAGATCTGACCTACTGAGTCTATCGCTATTTAGGACCTGCTGTGATTTTAAAAAAAACTGAGATTTTCTCTGTTAGACTTCCACTGAAATTCCTCTTCGATGCTTCTACCAGCTGCTGCAAGCCTATAGCATCCCTTTGGAAGGTGTGTACCTAAAGGCAGGCACAAGAGTCACTTACAGTTTAAAGGTGATCCCATTGCCAAGGGATCTAGTTCCATATCTGGGTATGCCCAAATCCCCAACCCTAAAGTGGAACTTATTCAGCATACAGGTGTTCCCTCCAACAAAGGAGGAATAAATCAGCCACTAAGGTATAACATGTGAAATAACACTATCTTCATTTTTTTTAAGTTTCCAGGTGGTTATTTTCAACACCATCAGGCTACCAAATGTCTACCTTCTTAAATTAGAAGTGTAGCATGTTCCACCCCCCAGTAGGGAGAATCTGTCCAGGCAGTATTATGGGCGCCATTATAGGTGTACTCAATATGTCTCCTATTTGGAGATTGCTACCAAAATCCAAAGGGCAGGATTAGCTTCATCCATTGAAAATCACCTCTATGCAAAGAGCTAACACATGACATTATGCATATAAGTATTTTCTTCTAGATATTTTCAAGGACATTCAACCAGTTGTATAGCTTTTGTACCAGATCTTCACACAGGATGAATTGTACTTTTGGTTCGTGGGCTTGATGGCTGAAAGGTATGACAACAGAAATTTATGAATTATTTACTGGAGTAAATAATGTGGGAATTTAACTGGTACACGTGGAAAATAAATAACTTGCTCCACCTCATAGTACTTTGAGGGGAAGGGGGAGATACTCATGACCATGGATCTCTTTTTTCCCACTCACTGCTTTTCCACTGATAATATATTAGGAAAAGATGAAATATTAAGTAGAAATATTATAGAATGGCTTTCTGTTTCACCAGGGGATGACAGATGAAGTGGAGAGGACACCTGTTGAGTTTATGGAGCCGATTCATCAGCCTCCTGTTTGACCCACAGCCATCATCTTCCTGCAAATTAATATTTACCACTTTTAAATGCCTTCATCTTGGGAGGGATAGGAGGAGAGATGAGGTAAGGCAGGGAAAAACCTAAAAGAGAGGTTTTGTGAAGAATTGCAGGGAACATACTACATCATAAGCTAATTACAGCTCGGCCTGTCCGAGTGTCACTCTGCAATGGTGAATTATAGGCGTGAGGCTGCAGCACTTCACTTTCTTACTCATAACTAAATCAGAATCCTTTTAAGTTTTAATTAATCTGCTTAGCTTTAGTTGTGAGGGAGCAGGGGAGTGGGGAAGGAGGGCAGATTAACCCTTCAATTGACAAGTACTTCAGAGTGTCTGCTCTTGGGCTATTTTTTTCTTAAGCACCTGAGGGAGACAGCATTATCAGTCTGACGTGGGGGCCTATTAGGCTGTGATTTTTTTTTTATTTTTTTTTAATTTGCCAGTGTCTGGCTAGTCCTTTCTATTTCATTATCAAAAACCAATTAATTTTCTGTAAAAGCATCAAATTAATTACAAAATACTATGGAAATATAAAGAATGGAGGAATTTCCCTCTTCTCTCCTCCTACCCTTGCCTCATTATGGGAAACATGTTGGGCCCCTTGGCAGCAAAGCCCTATTAAAGAACTACAGACTGTCTAGCTATTCATTTAAAATTCTGTTGGTGGTGTCAGGAGGCCTATGTAATGGGGGTAAGTCCATTTCCACCCACAGAGATCATTTTCCAATTCCCTATCACAGAAAAATACAGTCATAAAATCATTAGAAGTGAGGCTGGAAGAGACCTCAGGAGGAAACCCAGTTCATGCCCTCTACCTGTTCA
Organism: Charadrius vociferus; assembly: GCF_000708025.1. Classification (NCBI taxonomy): domain Eukaryota; kingdom Metazoa; phylum Chordata; class Aves; order Charadriiformes; family Charadriidae; genus Charadrius; species Charadrius vociferus. The sequence continues at coordinate 1,430,216 of NW_009647214.1, read as the reverse complement.
CCAAAGCTTCCAGGCATGGACACACTACAGCCTTTCCAGGTGATCCTCTCTGTTTTGCAATGATCCTTTTCATTAGAAAAATATCCCTATTGCAGTTTATGTTCGTAATTATTTCTCCTATACTTGTTGTATACAGGGAACAGTTTTCTTTTTCTTCTTTATGTCTGACTACAGGTATTTGAAGACTGTTACTATGTCTTCATCAGTCTTTTCTTCAGTCTACTTTTTCCTTCTTCTTTCTATATTTTCTGTATAGGTAGCATTCACCGTGGTTCTACTCTGGGTGGTTAAAGTGACAATGGTAAGAATGGAACTCATCTACAGCTTGACTATCTATAAATATCGACCTATGATTCAGGTGCTTAAACATTGGTATTTGGTGCTATTTGAGATATCCTAGGATATTCTACCTGTGTTCCAGTTTTCCCTTGGTTTTGTGTCATGTCTGTTATGTCTGGGCAAATGCCACATCTAAAACAGCAGTAGATGCTTATGTTTAGACAAGAGAGTTGAGCCCCAGGTGTAATTCTGTTGCTGTCTACAAGAGAGCAATTATGTTTAGACAAGAGAGTTGAGCCCCTGTTGCTGTCTACAAGAGAGCAGGCTTTCACAGTACTCAGTGAAAATCTAACCAATGCAATCCATAGAGTCTAGAAATAGAGACTAAGTTGACCAAATGGAAATGTTTGCATAGAGTAAGATGCACCACTTTCTGGTCTCCTTTGACTTAGATATGAATGAGATCTCTGCCGACTATAATGGAATCTTAGACAGCTGATACCTACGTAGATACCTAGAGGTAGACACAAAGCTCTATGGATCTGTGTCTAGGACTGACTCCCAACCCACTTCATGTGACTCCTACATACATACTAGGGTTGCAGATACTGGAATGTGGGGAAAAGAACACCATGTCTGAGAGATTTTCACAAAATGGAGATTTCAGAAACTGCAATTCTGAAAATTTCAGAATCCTTTGTATTTAGAATTTCTACAGTAAATACTTGGCAAAGTTTGAAATTAAATGCCTCTGGGTTTTCATTGAGGATCTTAACGAGTGGTGGGTGTATAAAGTTCTCTCCAAAGACTTTGTTAAATATGCGTATAATGTTTCCATTATACCCACAATTCTGTATTTGCTGTAAAGGCGAATTCAGGTAGTGCCAGAGTAGATACAACTACATTTTCTAGTTTGGACGCATGTCATACAACCTCGGTTGTCCGCTAGACTAACATACACTCCTGGGTTGAGATCCAGATGTGCTTTGCTGTGTTAATAGCCATTCAGAAATGGTCCAATCCCTGTATGCATGTTTGCATGTGCTTAGGTGGACAGTGTAATTGAGATATATGGGAGGAGTGATATATGCCATTGCACAAAAAAAGCAGATTTTGGTTATTCCTATAAGTTGGACTACATGATCATTGTGGGTCTTGTCGAACTGAAATTTTCCCTTCCCTTCCCTTCCCTTCCCTTCCCTTCCCTTCCCTTCCCTTCCCTTCCCTTCCCTTCCTCTTCTATGTGATTTCCATAACTAGTACAAAGGGTTCACTGTATTTTAGTTAAACCTACAGGTATATTGATCAAATTATGTTGGCCTCCTTCCTAAACTCCTTTGTTTTTTTGTCTCTTACGTAATAAATGTACTAAGTGTTGAATGAAGAATGTTCATTGCCAAAAAAAAGTGTTCTGACCCCACAATCCACTATCTTAAAGCATCTCAACTTTCCAGTACTGTAGCAGGCCTATCTCATTTTAGTTTTGCTCTGAATTCTCCTTGTAGACCACAATTTAAGCAACAGGAGTATGTGGAGCCCTGAAGCAAAAACAGCTCCATTTGGCAGCTGATACATTCTCCTTAAAGCTATCTGAGCACAAGTAGCTCAAACACTCAGAGGACTGCAGGAAAAACTGAACGTTACCTCTGTAAAGACTAGGGGGTTTTCAGGCACCACAGGAAGGTTGAAGAGGGGATGAAAAGCCCTGGGGATCTGAGTTTTCTGATCCTGCTTCTACTCAAAAGGTGGCGACCACTAAAAAGGTCACTCCTACGAGCAGCAGTTCTTTTATCCAGTGTGTCCCCCACTCCAACTGTAACAATAATAACCAGTCAAGATTTTCAGGCAAGGCAAAACAGTGAGTCTTGGCCATTTTCTGGCCATCGTCAGACTGCTATTATTCCTGTCGATGAGGGAAATAATTATGGGACAATGGAATGACATTGTCACTGGTCTGGTCCACATCCCACTCACTTGACCACTGCCCCTACAGATTCTTATGTTATAGCCGGGCTGAGGAAATCCCCACCAGTATTCAGGGTACCCGATAAATGTGGGGAAAACTATATTCATTTTGATTGAGGGAGAGAATAACTTTGGAAGAAGGAAAGCAAGAAGAAAGTGAGAGTTGCAACATGCCTGCTGCATAGTCAGTTTGAGAGTGGAATTTACTACTGTGCAGAAGACTTTTGTATCAATTGTCTCTCTATTCTGGTGAATTGTGAAGTTCCATTTCAGTTACACCTTTTTGTGCAGAGGCCCTGTGTAAACCAGAGCACATCTAACTGACAAGCTTGTTTGGGGGCAAAGGATTCATCTCACCTTAATTTATAGACAATAAAATAGACAATAATTTGTGAATTAGCTATATTCTCTCATTTATTGTCAGTAGGCAGAAATAGACACTTCTAGATCTCAAATGATCTGAAATATTTTTGATGTTTACCAGAAGGAAGGTGAATTAAATCTTTGAAGCACCTTTTCATCATAACTGATCCTAAAAGGAGCCCAGGTTGACCAGCTTAGATGTGTATGTCAGTGTAGCAGACAACCAAAGTTATATGAGATGGATTGATGCTTAAAAATACAATTACGTCTATTCCAGTACTACCTGAATTCACCACTGCAGTTGGTACAGAAGTCAGAGGGTAATAATCTATGTCTATTCCTATTCAAAAAATGTTTCAGAAGCTATTGGTTAATGAGGAATAAATAACATGGTTTAGAAATACTGATAAAAAACAAATTCTACTCACTTATGACCTAGGGAAGTCTTGAAAATCAGACCCAGTCTTCAGTTTCTGTGGCTCCACTCATTCCATTGAGCTGGGCAGATTTATACTAGCTAAAGATTAGGATCAAAATATAAGCCTAACATCTTTAAATGCTTTAATTATTTATCCAAGGCTGTTTTGACTTGCCCTCTGCAGTTGGCTGTGAGTCAGAGGAAGCTTTAAGTAGTGTATTAGTAATTATTAGCCAGTTTAAGCTTTCACTGCATATTAGGAATCAAATCAGACTTTTTTATTCTTTTAATCTTTTTTTTTTTTTAGAGAATGGAACAAAATGTCTAGTTTATCTCTGTAAAATAAAAGGCTAAAATAGCTCTTTGGGTAAAAATGTCCCATTTACATGCCTGCCAGAAGTTGGGGAGAAGAAAAAAAGAAAAAGAAGAAGCATGGAGAAGCATTTTCCAACTTCAAAGGACTGCATAAACATTGGCTGATGGTTGCTTCATCACCCGTTGCTGATATTTGATGATGGAAAGCCATAGTCTCAAGGGGGCAGAGTGTCAAAGGCAGCTTTATCAAGACATCAGCTGAACTCCTACCTTCCATTTTGCTGTCTCCTGAGCTTCTGGGAAAACTGCCGTACTGTAATGGTCTTCTCAGACTATGGTCTGCAAAGATTAATGTCCGTAAAAATGCTATACATTTAAATCTCAAGGTGCAAACCGGTGCATTCCACTACAGATGTGGAAGAACTCATTTCAGTCTCACCCTCCTTTGACCCAAATGTAAAAGGTTGGCGGTATCTGGTTGGTGGATTCAAAAGCAGCCAAAATCAACATCAGCTCATTCCTTTGTGTGCTGTTCACTAAAGAAACCTTGTCCACACTAGCTAGTGGGTTGGCAAAGGAGGTTTGAGTGGCCTTTTGACCTTTTGCTAAATGCTGGACTCCACAACGTAATGGAAGAGGTTGGCATCTTTGGACACAAAGGTTCAGACACAAAAGGGACCTTCGGTGAACCTATTTTGTGGGCCGTGATTAACACAAAATACATGCAAATGACTTTGAGTGGTTTTGAATGTCTCATTTTTACTTCATCAGCAATGAATTAGAGAACAGGTGTGTGCCAAGCTTAGAAAGATAAAAAAAAAAAAAAAGCTCTACCTATATAGATGGTAAATTTGGGGTTACCTGCATGCTGGTGCTAAAACAGCATTTCAGGGGTTAGGAAGAAGGTTGAGACAGATGGTGAATTGTTTCCTTTTAGCTACTAAATTACTGTCATTACACCTTCAGAAACTGTCCTGGAGTGACCACACTGAACTGCAAGGATCTCAGGTAGTTAAGGTAGGAACACAGTCACGCTGGGCTCCCCTTACCTCCACTGAGAAACCCCTCTGTACTCTCTTGACCTTCAAAACAGGGTGGCTGGATACTAACACCTTATCAACAGCTGTCCCTAGCACATACTATCCCACTGAACTTTATCTGTGTGTTACCTGGCAAAGCGTTACTTTGGTAGCTATTTTAGAGACCAGACTAACAGCTCCAGAGTGTGGACACTCCTAAGACTACCAAACTTCACACCCTGGGGCCACTTAGTTTACTAACGTATCCCTAACCACAGGACAACAGTCAATACAAAGCATCTAAGGTAATCTGCCTTCGGTTGCCTGCTAAAACATTTTTATTCATGAAACATTCATACAAAGATTCTAAAAAGATTGACTCAATCCCTAAGATTATTTTCTTTAGATACCAGCACACAGATAGCTGAGGTCACGAGCATCTTAGATCAGCTTGATCTGTGTTTTCCATAGGCATATTTGAAAGACAAAGGATTTTTTTTTTTATTTAAACCAACAGATGCACAGCCAAGAAAAGCAGCGTATTCAGTATTTTAGAAAGTAAATACAAAGAATGATGTTTTGAGGTATACAAATGCCTCTGATAAGATACAACAGGGTGACTAACAACAGTAAGTTAAAAGGAGGAACACTTTCTTCGTGATGTGACCTACCAGGGTATAATAACTTTGCCAAAACAAACGTTAGTAGCTTGAGGTTCCCAGTAGCAGAATCCAAATGGGGTTCAGCAAGGGCTAGGAAACAGCATAGAAGGATATACTTTGATGAGATCCTTGGTGTTTTTGTAGATGAGACTCTTGTGAAAAAAAAATGGCATACATAGTGCCAGCTCCTCTCATTTTCCTTCTCTTTACTTCTCCGTGCTCCTCATTCCTCTGCTGCTGTTGCTGATGCTTGCTAGGGATAGATGATGTGCTTTGGATATACAATGTCGGAAGGCAAATAATAAATCCACATGAACCTGGTTGATGGCCTTCAGAGCCTGTACAAGTGCTCCCCTGAGCTCCAGGTTTAAGGAGCACAGTGCAGTAACTCAAGCCAGGATCACAGAGGATGAAAAGTGTCATCTTCTGAGGTTCTATACCGTGTCTTGTCTGTAATACACTCACACCGCACCAGTGAGATATGTCTTACAGGTTGGGAATCACTGAAACAAAAGACCTAAGGTTTTTCAACTTCATATCCTTTCCAGTCATACTCTTTAGTCAACCTGATTTTAACCTCAGTGCAAATCTTTCAGAATAACCTCCAAATATGGAGTCTAACTAGATAATCATTGTAAGCCCTTCTGAACTATTCTATTCTATTCTATTCTATTCTATTCTATTCTATTCTATTCTATTCTATTCTATTCTATTCTATTCTAATACAATGAGCGAAGCTTTCAGTGATTGGATTTTTATTTTCATACATGGATATTCCCTATAACAGTCTATTTCATAGTTTCTTTTGTCTTTTGTTTACTGCAACATATCAAGGGCGTCCTGGTATCCTTACATGGAAAATAGTTTATGGTGCCCTTAAATGGAAATCAATAGGACAATTCAATAAACACGAACGTCAAAAGGTACACCTTTGTTTTTGACTCAGTCATGAAAGATGAAATTAAACTTGCAATGAGAAGAACAAGGAAGCAGCTTTTCTTGGCACCAGTAATTACAATCTGGGATGGCCCCAAAAATCCTCTCTTTATTTTGAACCAGTCTGACAAAGAGTGCAAGTAACAGAACTGGAAAAGACAGAGCACTTGGCAAAAGCCTGTAAAATAGCAAAACCATTGAAACTGCGGGTTGTTATAAAACATGCAAGGAAGAAATACTCCCCCAAGCAGGACATGTCAGTTGCATAGGCATGGTTTAGAAAAACAGTTACTTAAAGACTATGACTTATGAACCTCTGAGATGGAGGCAGAATAAGTGCCATAGGGGTGTAGTGCAGATGAGAAATGAATTAAGCACAAATGAGGAGGAGAAAACTGGAAGAGTCACGGAAAGTTTCTGAGGTGGAAGGCGACATGCCCTAGGAAGACATGGAAAGTTGGGATGAAAAGAAATTCTCCCTACAGGCACAGCCCTTGTCTATTATGTTTTACAGTATTTCAGGAATTAGATTAGAGGACAATGATTTAATAGTTTACAAAAACCCTTCTTTTCAATAAGAAAAGGTTATTCATATATCTATATTTATACCTAGAATTGCTAACATACTGATGCTTATACTACATGTACCTACATAGGTGTATATGTGGAAGTAAATTATTGCATTGTGCTTTTTTATTGTGCTGCAAATCTTCTTCAAAGATTTACGAAAAAAAAAAAAAGAAGCTTATTAGGACACGAAGAAGAGTCTCCTGATGTTAGTCTTAAATTATGGTTTGGGACACAGCTATTACAGTCATGGACTTTCTTCTTAAGTCATTCTTACTGCAGGGTGGGAAATGGTTATATATATATATATTAAAGAGAATTCCATTAGCATCAAAAATTACGACATTTTTTAAAGCTGTCAATTTCATTGACATCTTCTTTCCTAATCTCTTAGAATGAAATATTTCCATCTCCTTATTTGAGACTGCTTTCTAGAAAGAAAACAATGCTGTAGAGAAGAATTTTAAGTTTAAGAAAGACAAAATAAAGGAATTTTTCTGTGATAGCTTTCTTTGATGCCCTCATAACATTATTTTTTACAGTTTCACTTAATAGAAAAACTATTTCAGAAGAACCAAAAAGAACTAACTGTGTAAAGCAGAATATCCAGTTCTTGCCCAGGGCTGCTTATGACGTCAGTATCCTAATAAATCATGATAAAAACAATGTTTCATATTCATAGACCTGATATGGTCTGAATTTATGAAAATAAGTAAAGTAGAAGAGTACAAATGATAGTTGTCATCAGTTTGCGTATATGGGTACCCAGGAGGAATATAGAGACACTGTCACAGCATGCAGGGATCAGGGTTAGGAGTCCGCGTGGAAGTTGATTATGGCAAAGGACAAGAATCAAGAATGGCTTCTACAGGTGCATCACCAGCAAAAGGAGGACAAGGGAAAATATGGGCCCGCTGCTGAATAGGGCAGGGGACGTGGTGACAGATGACCCAGAAGAAGCTGGGGAACACATGCAGCCTTTGCCTTGGTCTTTACTGGTAAGATTTGACTTCAGTGGTCACAGGTCTCAGAGACCAAGATGAAAATCACAGAATCAGAGAATCACAGAATGGTCAGGGTTGGAAGGGACCTCTGGAGATCATCTAGTCCAACCCCCCTGACAGAGCAGGGTCAACTGCTGGGAAACACATTTCCACTGTCCTCTCAGAGCAGTCTCAGTGCGCTAAAATATTTTTAGAGTTTTCCATTTCTGTTTCCCTGTCAGCTTCTATTGCTATACTCCATTTATTAGTTTCTATGTCTGTGATGAGACGGCATGGATTTTATTGGCATGAGCTTGAGCTGATCACGACACACATGTGTAAGCTACACAAAGCTTTTCCCTTTTTATCATTCTGCATGTCTATGTTCTGTGTATGTTGTAAAGGGGAATGGTAAACTAGAATAAGCACAATACATTTCCCCTGGGGAAGCAGACAGCTAAAATTAAGAAATACTTCTATGAAGTACTTTGGGAAAATATTAGATATTCTTTATACTTTGTCCAAATTCTATCACCCTTTTTTTTTATATTGAATGAGCTCTTACCTCATAAGTAACCATAAGTAACCTCTTACCTCATAAGTAACCCCATTTGAATCCATGAAAGAGACTTTTTGAGGAGTAGAAGTCTATTTGCTCATGGATATTTGTAAGTCTACTTAATCACCAAAATTAAATGTTCTTTTGTGGAGGTACAGAATATCACCTGCTTCAACCAATGGACATAGTGAACATTCCCTGGGCAAATTAAGCTGATAGTATCTGGCCCTAAGGTGTCACAACAAACCATAAGGATTTTTTTTTTATATATATATAAATTTCTTCATATCAAACAGAAAGAATGTGGGAGAAAGGAAGAGGTGTGACTTGGAGATCATTACATCATGCCCTTTCATTGGCTATAAAGACATATAAGGTATAAACAAAGAGAACTGCTTTGGAAAAATTCGAAATGGAGATTGTCCTGCACCAACTGAGAATTTTGAAACTTGTTAAAATGCATAAATGAATTCAGATAAGCTCTCAAAGAGTATTTCATAACTAATGATTATAGACCAAAGAATGTGTTTGATCTCTAATAACTGGCAGTGGTGAAGACTCAAGATATCATCATTAACCTAAGACCTTCACCAGTAAACAAACACAGTGTTGGTTTCAGTAGTTGAGAAATATGTTAGGAAAGAAGGAGGAATAAAGGGGCAGAAAGGAAGAGATTATATATGGTTTCCTCAAATAAAGATTGAAAATTTCTATAGAAATAGCTTTGTGGATTCAGAAAGGAAAGATCTCTCTTTTCCTTAGAAGAAAAAGACTACTTAAGTTACCTCCAGACAATGAATACATGATACCTTTTTAGTACAGCCTGCTTTGGTAAACTTGACCCTAAAAGTTTCGCTTAGATTGATTTTAAATAATCATTGGAAGTGAGCACAGGTTTCATGCTGTAATTCAGAAAGACCATGAGATCCAATATCTATACCGGAATCTGAAATTTCCAGGAAAGATATGTAAAATACCAGTGAAAATAAATTTTCCAATGGCAAGTTATCCTGCAGTTTCTCCCCGCAAAGCAATAAATTTTAACAGGTAGTTTATTTTCTCAGATCTAGCAGTGCAATCTGCAGTAGTATGGGACATACAGACAGGAGAATTGTTTCTTTATTCCTGGTTCCAAAACAACTCATGGTTTGTTCTTGAATAATGCTGCTACTTCTGTTTTGTTTGGATAGTGTCATATTTGGTGCTGTCATCCAAATTCTTTTACAAAGCCCTAAGAGATCATGGGGTGAAAATCATTATAAATACACAGAGCACTTTTCTTCTTTCATTATTATTGTACCAATAATCTTTGCTGCCATACATATTAAATTTTCTACTCATAGCACCTGCAGTACTAAGACTACAAAGAATTTTATTGCAATACCATGTATTTTTTCAGTGCCAGTGCTTTGACACCATTCCCACAGGGGGAACTTTTTGACATCACCAGGACCAACAGGACTCTCGCCTACTGTAAAAGGAAATAAATCACTCCCTATGGTGCCTAAGCAACTGCTTAAAACCTTAAATTTATCTGTTTTTGAAAATCACAGTTGAAATTTTGGAGGCACTGCAACATATTTCTTATTTATGGATCATTAAGATGTTGCAAGCTGCTTGTGGGTCATTTGTTTACAGAATGTTGAGAGACAAGGTGCTGCTCACTAAAACTGGTAAATATTACAAAGTATCTATGAACGTGCATTTTGAATACAAATCAGAAAATTTCCATTAAATATGCAATCTCCTTTTTTTCATTTCCCATTATATACTCAGCAATATTATTGAAGAAACAGAGTTTTATAAAAGCTCATACAAATGCTCATTTTCTCAGTCTATGATCCAACACAAGGAAATACTGATAAGGTTATCTGCTTCTTTTATTGGACTTATTAATTTTGCTGAATATATTCAAAGACATGGTGTATCCTTCAGAGTAGACAATGCAAACCCCGACATTAGAGGAGGAAGGAAAACATGCTTATTGTGCAGTACTGTGATAGGTCAGCTTTTGAACTTCAGAACTGCTGGTGTTCACAATTTCTGAGTAGCAATTATTCAGTATCTCCAAAAAATAGCTTAATGCACACTGAATCATAGTTTTTTGTACATGTCCTATAAAGCATTTCAACTCAATAAATGAAAAAGAAATATTTTTTTAGGGTAAGGTCATTAGGACAATAAAAACTAACCTGTACCATTTTACTGCTCGAGAAGTTAGAACCCAATTCAGGTTGGTTTTTTTCCTACTTCTTCAAAATTTTAATAGAAGAATTTGTTCTGTAATGAAGTATATTGCTTTATCCTATAGAGTTGTAAGTATATAAAAAGTTGCAACATATTTATGTAATTTATATCTACATACATAAATATAACAGTATGAAATCATTTTTCTACATTTGCAAAAGATTTTGTTGGAAAGGTTTTGAGAAGAAACAGGTCCTCTCCGGGACTTTCTGTGCAGAAATAAATGCACACAAGCAACCTACGGGTCAGATGCTTTTAGGATGTTAGACTCAGTGAGCAGGAATAGCTGAAATATTCAGCACATACCATTGTCCCATTGTACACAGCCATGTCCAAGTCGTTTCCCCAAGACCTGTAGATTTCATTTGCATGCGCTAATTTGACATTCTTAAGAGTCTCAGCTCTTACGTATTGCAGTCTCTGACTGAGCTGCTGGGACATCCATCAATTTCGTTATTGAGATGATCATTCAACAGAATTCACCAAAGATTCACATTCCAATGAAAGAAAACTGCAGTGGGGGAAAAAAAAAAAAAAAAGAAATACCTGCTGAGACAATCACAAATATACAGCAGCTCAGTGAAAAAGTCAGAATTTGACTCACTAATACACCAGAACATTGATCAGCTCTTTTTCTATGGAAACTTCATGTGTCCAGACATCTACCTCTTGGGCCGAATGCTCAAAGGGAATTCCCTCTGCTCTTTTGCAGAAACAAGGTGAATTGGGAAAGAAGGATGCATAAAGCCTTTGAATTCCTAAGAATTTCCATAGCGTCTCTCTTTTTTAGCTTGTTTCATTTTATGTAAATATATATACATGTGTACCAAGCTAATACATATATGTATATATTAGATACCAGGTTCTATATACATAAAAATGTGTGTGAGCACATCCATGTTGGTTGTCCCAGACCAGACCTTTGTAGATAGATAGTATTGTAGAGAGGTCTCTTTGGAAATACTGAGGGCCAAAAGGGCATAAAGTTTAAATAATTCTCTTGCCCTTCCAGGTGGTTCATCACTCTGGGTCAAGTTCAAGATTTATTGATTATGTAGCTTAAGGGAAGGTCACAGAGCTGCAGCCTAACATCCCTTGGGTATTTTACTAAAGTAGGATATTTGTGGCTAGTTGGGATCTCATACCAGCTATCAGACAGGACTAAGGCTACTGAGCAAAACAGCCCAAGCCTCATTTAAAATCAAAATGTGATTTTCAGTGGCCAGAGCTGTATGTTTGCTGTTTCATAAAGTGTTTTAAAGTAACTGCTATTTGTAGGATTTCTTTTTTTGCAGGCATCATAACTGATTCTAGTATAACCTTTGTATTGCAAGTCGGATCTCTTTGTTTAAACGAACAGCTGTGGTTACCTGTGCTTACGCTGAATGATCCCATTCAACAGAGCTTTTCTGTTATCATCTCTGCTCAGGACATTGAGCCCCGTACTCAAAATACTCTGAGATTTTCTGATTTTGTGTTTAGCTTCTGCAATGGGGATCATCCAGTGTCACTGAGACTTCCAAGGAGCTGTAGGTTTTTTTTGAAACTAGAAGGATGGAAAATGTGGGGAAAAAAAAAAATTAAAAAGACCTGCAGGACGCCTCTCCCGATGAACCCTTGAGGAGAGAGAGCTGGAAATGATCATCTATTTAAAAAAAGATACAACGTTCTTTCGCATGCAAATTACCAGAGATCCAACTCACATAGTTCATATCCCAATAGGAGGAAATACAGCAGAGCTGACAGATGTCATCAGTTGACTTAAATGACTGCATAAAAATTCACAACATAAGTCTTTTATCTACAAACCCTGCATGTTTAAAAAAAAAAAAAAGTGCCAGTGGTTATAGGCTGCTACTTTGACTGCTAAGCCTTTGTCACCTGCAATTCCATGGATAAACAGTTCTAAATTATGTGCCTTGTTAGACTTACTCAACAATATCAATAATTGTAATATAAAAGACATAGATTTTTAAAATAAAAATAGAAAAGAACCGAGAAATTACTCTGGTGTATGCATGTTTCTTTATGATCCAAAGTGCAACATTTTTATAGGCTGTATGTCTGAAAGGAGGTATATATAATGATGTTTAATGTGTAGTTGAGAGCAAAATTATTACAGTTTTATATATATAGTGAAGCCATATAACAAAAGAGCAGTAGCTAGTGTTTGCCCTTATATGAGATGCAGTCATATAATAGAGAGCCTTAAAGCTAGGGTTTACTGTACTTTGGGAATTAATCACATAAACTATAAATTGGGTTCAACAGGCTGGCTGGGTAAATAGGCGCAGCTAATGAGGACACTATGAGATCTTATAAGAGCGCTGACTGCCCCAGGACAAAAGTGCCGAGCTGCACCTGATGGAAAACTAGAAGACATCAAAGCATAAAGGATTAGTGCTCTCACAGTGTTGAGAAATGGCCAGGGGGAGATTCACCAACTTATTACCCACATCCAAGCTAATCCTGTTATCTGCAAAATATGACTGTGTTCAGGAACTGCCACCACCTAAACTTGCAGGAGACTAATTCTGTGTTTACATGGACAAAAGTGCGGGGAATTTTCAGCTGGGCAAAGAATATGAGCGATGAGAATTTTTAAGGGTTTCCTTTGTATCAAATGCATGAAGAAGGGAAAATATAAAATTAGTTCTTTAATGGCTAATCTGTATCCTATATGGGTATCCTATAGGACAGAATTCCTTCTCTGAGAGTACAGGGCAAAAATCACATACAATGTGTTCTCTCTTGTTTAGTTGGAATGTAGTTACACTTTCCTAAAAGAAAATCAAAATACATTGAAAGTAACTTTGAAGATGAGAGGGACTGATAGTCCCCCAATATCCCTGCCCAGGAAACCTTTTGTGCAGCAAATGTCTGCCTGATGTTTTTTTCAGTGCAATAAAAGAAGGTGAAAAATATCCCAAGGTCCTTGCCAGCACACCACAAAATACAATTCATTATCCAACCTAAGGTATGTGAGTAGGCTTAAATTTTTTTGGAAAAGGTTTATCATTACCAGTGCTAGAAATCTAATTTTTTTTTGTACCAAAGATCCATCTGGTACAGCCACCTATCATGAATAATGGACCTTATTCTTCAATTTGAATAAACAGAAATAAACCCAAACAGTACCTCTTGGAGAAGATAATTCCAAGGAAAAGTAGATAATTTAGGAAAAAGGTCTCTAATTTATATTTAATCTAAACACGCAGTGGCTCATCAGCACCAAGGATGGTTGCCTTTGGGGCACAGTTTAGACATGATTACCCAGGCAAGCCCATGGCTAAGTATTTATATGGCATTAAAGAACACCCCCGGCACATATATCTCGCAGGAAAGGATTTATCTTGCTATCTAAGGGAAATGATTACTTTTGTAGGTTTTAATTTTTAGGGATACAAGAATGCCAAAGTGCTCGGTGATGGAAAAGAACCACCGTGAGGACGGCATTGCCCGCAGGCTTCCCTTGGCTTTTTTACTGTTGTTGCTGTTTGACAGCACCATACCTAAGTTGGGAGAATATTGCAATTAATATCCTCACATTAGCAATGAAAAATAAGCACCCTGGTGAGTCGAAGCTGGTGATTACCCGATGTTAGTGAATCAAAAGTAAGGGCTAGGGGAAGACTGGTGTGATGACTGCAGGATACCTGTGGAAACAAATGAATACCCTTGACTTGCTTATCAGCCCCTTCCCACTTGTGTCCTTTCTAACCCCGGACTCCTCTTTTCCTTTTCTCCTAGCATCATTCAGTCCTGCAGTAACCATACTGTCTCACCAATAAATGCTGGGACTATTCACTAACTTTTAGTCCAGATATTAATGGATCCTCCTCTGTCTATATACAAAGAATCATAGAATTGTAGAATGGTTTAGGTTGGAAAGGACCTTGAAGATCACCGGGTTCCACCCCCCCTGCCATGGGAAGGGACACCTCCCAGTAGACCAGGTTGCCCAAAGCCACCTCCAGCCTGGCCTTGAACACCTCCAGGGATGGGGCCTCAACAACCTCTCTGGGCAACCTGTTCCAGTGCCTCACCACCCTCAAAGTAAAAAACTTCTTCCTAATTTTTAATCTAAACCTGCCCTCTTCCAGTTTATATCCATTCCCCCTCGTCCTGTCACTCCATGCCCCAGTAAAAAGTCCCTACCCAGCTCTCCTGTAGCCCCTTTAGGTACTGGAAGGCCACAATAAGATCTCCCCGGAGCCTTCTCTTCTCCAGGCTGAACAGCCCCAACTCTCTCAGCCTCTCCTCATAGGAGAGGTGCTTCAGCCCTCCATAGAATGGTTTGGGTTGGAAAGGACCTTTAAATGTTATCTAGTCCAACCCCTCTGCATGGGCAAGGGACATCTTCAACTAGGTCAGGTTGCTCAGAGCCCCGTCCAACCTGGCCTGGAATGTTTCCGGGATGGGGTATCTACCACTTCTCTGGGCAACCTGGGCCAGGGTTTCACCACCCTCAGTGTAAAAAATTTCTTCTTCTTGATGTCAGAGAAATGATCAGGGAACAGATCAAGAAACTAAGAGATGTTTGTTGGATAGTTCTTGCAGTTTCCTTCATTCACATAACTGATATAAACTGAAAAATCAGATACTAAGATCTCTTAAGGGCCTCTTGATTTTACTGAGGTCTTTCTTTTGGAGACCAAAGAATACTTAGCATTTTTCTTAAAGATAGAGAAATGTTCTATAGAGCATCTAGAGTATTTTGGTTTGTTGTTTTGTTGTTGCTTTTTTTTAAATGGAGGTCTCCTTTGAGTCTTGTTTGAGATAGTTTTTTAATTCATTTATTTTATTTTTCTTTAAAAAAAAAAAACACATTGCAACTGAAAAGGCATCAATTCTTGGATTCAAAGCTAAATAATTTAATTTTATCAGTGTAAAGTGCCTTATTCAATTAAAAACAGATCCATATGACTTTTTCAATTTACTAAAGAATGTTTTGTAGTTTGTTACACTTCCTAAGAAATTTGATGATCCATTACAACCATTTCCCTAGCCGGGTGTTTCAGCCATCGGACTGCTTTCAAGGAAGGGAAGAACAGCTTCAGATAAGACACAGACAGTTAGAAAAACAAGCTAGAAAATGGTAGAATAAAGATGGACAGATTTACAGACATTTAAAAATGAACTAGTTATACGGAGTACTGGTAATCATATAAAGTTCTGCATCATTGTCTGATTATGGTCTGAAAAATATTTCTTAGTTTTCCATCTCATTTGAACCAAAACAAAGAAATGGAAGCAGACAAAATACTGTGCATTCAAAATATGAAGAAAACCAAAACCTGATCCCTGCCTGGAACCTGTAGGTACCGACATGGTAGTCATAACAACTGTTTCCCTTCTGGTTTTAGACCTCTACTGATCAAATGGGAAGAGGGAATGAAAATTACTATTATCCACTAATGATTTTGCTTTTGTTATTGATTTGACATTCTCAAACACAATTTTGGATGACAGAACAAAAGCCTCAGAAAAGATACTAACAGCTAAAGAAAAACACTAACTTTGAAGCCATGATTTATACAAATGTTATGTTTAACCTGTGAATGGGGAGCATTAATGAATGAGAAACGTTTTATTAAACATCTCATGATTTCAAATGCTTAGTATGTTTGGCTCAAAGTTCAAGTTACGCCTGTTATTTTCTTCTGACCTCTTGCCAGGCTTTGTTTTCCCTCTACCCCACCTTCCTGCCCCCAGCAAATTCATGGGCAATAATCTTGATATGCTTCACTATTTGATTTTTCAGAAGTACAGATCCGCTCTTGGGAAATCAAACTGAGTTAAGAATTCAAAAGTTTACATCCCAAGCCTTAATTACTTCTGAAAATCTTGACTCACAACACATGGATCCCAGAATTTACCAATGTCCGCCCAAAATACATGAATGATGGTTTATGGCAACAAGTCCCTGATGACCCCAGAGTGGATACATACAATTTCCCTTGGCCCTGGGGAAGACATCAGCTTCATTTGGTCATTCTTGCATTATTGAATTAATACGTACATTTATGCATTCATATATAAAATTTTCCTAGATGGAGAAAAGGTAAAACTATTTAGGTCAATAACTCCCCCTCTTCCATCTCCTCCTCTCTCCCCAGGTCACATCAGAAAACACTGAAAACACTTAGTTTATATTTTTTAGATTGGAAAGAGTATTTTTTTCTCTGTAGTCCAAGCTGGACTACAAAAAATGTCAATAGTGGAGTCCTTAGCTTGCCACTAAGTCCTTCTGAAACAGTAGTAAAACTTAGTCTACAAAGTAGCTTGTTTCTGTTAACTAAATATTTTGCTTTTATTTCCCAAAGCTATGGAAAACGTCAATATAACAGATTTCAAACTACCGAAGAAGTTTGTCTTTGTAGCTGCAGAACTATGGTGCCTTTACTTTCTCTGTATTGATGTTTTATGTTTTTGAGAACTAAGCTTGCCCAGAGAAGCAACAACTAGTTTATCTTCAGTGTACACATTCAAGGGACGTGATGAGGTATTTACCTCACTTAGCCTCATATGTCTACAAGTTAGTTCTCAAAATTATATTCAGTGGGGTTCTTGGCATGAATATTTATCCCAAGGTGTATGTTTATTGTGTAGATAGCTATATTTGGGCTAGTCAATCTGTGTAGTCTATTGGAACTGTTGGTGTGCAATTCATCATCATAAATAGATATGTAAAAGAGTGAATTGCTTAAAGATGTCTAAAGTTAGATTAGGTGAATGCCACCTTTTCTGACAAGTTCTTCTCTTTCTTTTCCAAGCTATGAACTTCCACACTCCATTTTTTGTTTTTCTATTTAATAATAATCTTTTCATACCCAAAATAGAAATGTTTTCAGGAATTGGCTGGTGTGCACCTTTGAGTTTTTCTCTGTCTGATGTTCCAAGAGGCTGAAAGAGCAATAAAAGTGAACACTTCGTTCTGATTTCTCCTTCACTGTCTGGGAGATTCACAGGTTTCATTTTACAGTGAAAACATTTTGTAAATTACTTATCTACTGTACAGACGTCCATGATTAGAACAAACATTTACTTGTATTTCTGCTATTGCTCTTATCACTGGCATACAGGTTTGCTGCGGTCCACTGAGAAGAGGTGATACTCTGGTAGGTGATGTGACAAGGGTCACTATAATCTGGAACAGCTAGCTATAGAAGTAACTAGATAAAGTGAGCGTTGCTGTCTTATTCTGTTGGTGGGTGACCTTGTCTGAGAATGAGAACTTAAAGTCATGCAAAGAAGTCTGTGGCATACTCAGTTACTTCTTCAGAGTCAAAATTTCTTCTGTCACATACAAGGCTTTTGTTCCTGTTCCACGTTTCCTTCCAGGGTACCTCCACAGAGCAACCAGGAGATACAGATTTGTATAGACCTGAGCTTACATGAATCTAGTTCTCAAGAAACAGCCATATAACATAGCCTTCTGAGGCTCAAGGCATTGTCTTTAGTGCTGTTGAAGCAAGACGATTAAAAGCTTATGAACTACAGAGTGAACGTAAATTTAACTGCTACTACATTAGGGATAAAATGCAAAATCCCATCTTAACCTTTCTCGTTTTATGCTTTAGTGACAAAAAACTTTGGATTGCCTGCATCGTAGGACAGCTGATGCTCTGTTTGCTCACATTGGTATAGGGCAATTGATACAAAAATGAAGAGATAAAGGCTGGACGTTTTAAGTTCACTTATAGCAACATGAAGTTAAACAGCAACAAACTCATAAAACTAAGTTATATTTTGCAAGGTACATTCAAAATTTTAGAATAGACTGAGGAACGGGAAAGGCCTGAGGTGAGCTGTGTCTTTTGAGTCGTCAATGTACTCTGGGCCTGCTTATGGCCATGTTTGGCTGGAAAGCACTAATTAGATTAGATATACTTGGCTAGAAGGCAGAAAGCTTAAAACATTAACTTTTTAAACATGTGCATACATTTGGAATATAACATATTCTGCTTTTTGGAGATATATCCTGAGTAAATATCTTGTCAGCATGATGTTATCCACTAATTTCTGAAATGGAAATAATGTTGTTTCAGAGTTAAATCTTACTCTTGTAGACATGCATATACTTTTACGGTGTTCAGAGAAAAGCATGGATCCAAAAATGGTACTACTCTCATCTTTTTTTCAGTTACAAAATATACTGAAATGCTGCATATTTACTGCCATTATTAAAATACTGGGGTAATTTATTGTTTTTAGTTCATTTGTTTCTTTATGATCACTAAGGAGAGGGCTCAATAAGCAATTTTTTTCTTCTGTAGGGATCACTCAAAGCTTCCAAACAGTGTGGACAAGATTGAATTTTATTGTCTTAGGTTGAGACAAGGAGCAAATACACAATGGCAGTCTATCTTTCATGGTTTCCCTTTCCTGTACTTGCTTTTTTGCTGGGACACACAAGACCACTGCTGAAACATGCGGAGTTACAGAAAACTGAGCAGTCAATATATCTTGTCTTTGGGAACTGCATAAACTTGGGAGAAACTCTGCTAATGTTAGTAAAAATTCTCACTGGGAAGAACTGAGCGCAATACTGGGCCGAGCAAACCTGTGAAGTGATAACTTATACACTGGGGAATCAAAATGGATGAGTGTTTGTGGGATCACTTTTTGCAGCATGCACAAGGTGAATAGGCAGAACTTCTTTCCGCCCTTAAAAGTACAACGCTTTATCTTGGCCCGCTCATGGATTTCAGTGGTCCGGATGAACTTGTGAGGGCAGAATGAAGAAAGTCTAGCTTGTAATCTGAAAACATTTAATGGACACAGTGAGAAAGAACAGCCAAGTCCAGTAGGTTTTGTTTATCTTTATGTTCTGTGCCCATACAAAGAAATTTGGGGTTGGGGTTTTTTTTATTACCATTTTTAAGGCAGCATCTTCCAGGTCCTTTCCAACCTAAACCATTCTATGATTCTATGATCTTAAAAACACATGGGAACTTGAGTATTTTTATTTAAGGAATATGGTCCATAAATAATTATTTGGGGCTTTAGGAGGCCTCACAGGTTTATTTTCTGAGACTTAGTGTCAAGACCTTAGTGTTCTGGATATTTATAATGTGACTTTGGGAGACCTGCATTTAGGTAATGCAGCACCCTACTCTGCATATTTTGCATTCCACTGCAATCCAAAGTTTGGAATTATGTCATTAGACTTTAGTTCTACATTGTGGACATTCCTGAAAATAAAATTCATGACAAAATAGAGACTGGTGAGTCACTGGGGATTTGTGACCATAACTCAATCTTCTTAGGAGATGGCTGTCTAAATCTCATCTGCAGACCGATATATCTTTTTTTCTCAGGCGTTTTCAATTTCAAGGGATTTTCAGCTCTTAGAAAATGTCCTAACCAAAAATTCAGTAGTATTTTTTAACCTGTTCTACTTCATAGACATTGGATATGATCCTTCTGTGCTCTTTCAGGCATTTTCTGTAACCTGAAATGACTCAAGTTCTAGAAATATCAGAAGGGAATTTTTCCACTACCAAGGAGAAGGCAGAATACCCAGTTAACGTTAAGTCAGGTGAATTCTACCCCCACTGACTGGGACAAGCAGTTAGATTAATAGAATTGCCTATTTTGTGAATTCTGATCTGGTTTATGTGTGCACCTAGGTTTATCCCATCTAACTGAGCTGGCTTGGATTGGGATGAAATTGTCCAAGGGTCCCTCTGTAGTCAGAGAAGACAGATCTACACCTCTGCATTGTATTTAGAGTTTAAGTAGCCCTCTTTGCTTTCTGGGTAATTCATTTTTGTGCATGGCAAACGGAAGGCATTGAGAAAACTTGGCAAGGAGAAATTTGGTGTGGAACTCAGTCATCTTCAGTTCTATCTAAATTAGGTTGTAGGCCAAAAGTCCTCAAGCTGTAGATGGTGACAGAGGTTTGTTTATTTTTCATGACTGCGTAATCCTAAATGTGTTTAGATACCTTCCTGCTCTACTGAAAGTTCAAGGTTGCTTTAGTTAGCCATACGTAGCTGGAAATGTTTGCTTTGGAGACAGACATCATAATCTAGGCTTATGAAGAACAATATCTGAATCTTACTCAAGACTCTTTGGAAGGTGCCTGAAACATGTGACATAGCCAGGAACTGATCAACCAGCTAGACTGTGGTGTGAAAGTGATACTTTCTGACTTTTAAACAGTAAGGACATTCACCTTAGGGAAGTGCAAAACACTCCAGGGTCCTATCTCCAGGACTATGTTGGTTTACCGTTCCTTGAAGGTCTAATGTAAAAGGCACATGCTTTTGGGGGAGTTTTATCAGAACTGTGGCCCCTTCTTAGCTGAATACCCTAACTACCAGCTGGAGCTAACCTTCCTCTCACCTCTTTACTGTATAACTAAATGAATTTTGTGTTCTTTCCTCCTCAGTGCCTCAGAGAAGGTACTGGATAGCCTGGTAATTAAAGTACACACAGCCTAAAAGACACGAGCTTAATCCACCTCAGGATACTTAGCACCTTGAATTCAGATCTCCTACTTCATCATTACAGAAACAGGAGGTAATAATACTTGCACCCCTTGAAGGGGATTAGATGAGTTGCATCCCAAAAGACCCAACATTTCATACTGATTCCTTATACTCTTGGCAGAAGAAGGTCAGGCTAGATTGCCCGGTAAACGAGTCTAGTCAATAAGAAGAGGGAAGCATTGCCATTAAGCAGACCAGTTCCACCTTTTCAGAAGCGGTACAGAGAATTTAGAAGGTTATTCAAAATTTACTGAACCATTATAGGCCAAATGTCTAAAAAGTCAGAGTCAAAGTTTGGACCTAAACCAGGTGACAGGATTCCACCTTCTGACATTTAAAGGCTTAAATTTCAGCAAAGCCACAAACAGAGGATTTGTACTGGAGTCCACTTCAGCCCTTAGTTGATCTATTCCCCAGCTTCTCTTTTTAAAATATGAGTATTGATGCAGGGGTTCTGAGATTGTATCTATTGAGGATAATGAAGCATCCATATGCTGTGGTGATGGTTATCATTGAAAGACTCAGGAAACAAGTGGCCTCAATAAATTACTGAACAAACTTACTCCTGACGGGGCTATGAGATCAAGCCCTTAAGCCAAGATAGCACAGAAGTCTTTGGCAAACAAATCAGATATGCTGGGTCTAAGAAATGATCCTGTTCTGCAATGGATAGGGCTTCTCCTTGTAGAACTGAAAAGGTTCTGTTGATTGGAAAAGGGACATCTTGGGGTTCTCTAAATTCCACCAGAGACACAAAGGTAGCAAGAGGGTGCCTTTCACTCTGTGCCAGCTCTGGGCTGTGCTTTCTTTACTGTCCCCTGTACATTAAGTTTCACAAAGCAATACACATTGAGCTATGTGTGTCTGGGGACCAAGAGACAATTTAGGCTCACCAAAAAGGCATTTAAACAAAAAGGGAATATAAGCTGGGGAATGTTCCTGAGGAAAAGTTGCTCTCTTATTCTTAAAAAGATACATAACCCTGAACTGTCACAGTTTGCATAGTGCTGTGTACATGCTTTTAATGAGTATTGAAGCCAGAAGGCTTTCCTATTATATTTGCGTAGTTGGCATTACCTCTCCATGGTTCTAGGTGAAGTGGTAGTACAATACCCACAATTCCTTCAGCTCCCCTACTTGCTGCAGCTTCAGCTATAGTAGCTGACAATGTAATACTCATTCAGCAGCTGATTATAATTAAAAATATCAGAATAATTAAAGTCCTCAGCTTGACAAGCAGAGCCATAACTTTGCCTTCAGACATTCCTCTCTAATTAGTTAATTAATCCTAATGCAAATTATAAGCAATAATTAGTCAGCCAAGCTTGACATAAAAGTCTGCTGACTTACAGCTAAAAGGCTTTTCTGGTTGTTGGTTTGTAGCTTCTTAAGGTGTCTTTTGTCCACTCATAGTTTCTGTGTCTCCGGTCCTGTTAACTTGCTGCTGATATATGGATATGCAAATTAGTTTGCAGAGTGAGAAAACACAGCTATAAAAATTTGCACTAGCATAGGCACTATTTTATTTGCTTAATAAACTGGATAGTCATGATGTGTATGGAATATAAATAAAACATCACATATGCAGTCTAATACAATATAAATGTATGTTTCTATACACATACATACATTTATGAAGGTTCACATTGTCGAGTTTAGCGGAATATATCTGCCTGTAGAAGGTCTGAGCTGTTCTGGACAATGACATAATGTAAAACCCAATGTGATTCCGAGATTAAGCTAGATTCTGATCTCCCATATCATAAATGAAATCAAATTCTTTTGTACCAGGACAAACTGGTATCTGATTCACGTTTTTCCATAGGTTTTTAACAGATCAGACTCTGTTAAAGTGAGATAATTTGAATTATCATCAGATGAATCAAAAGTGTGAATATTGCATTTCACATGGCAATGCAGCTAATATTGGTGTGTTGTATTCCACAAAGCCACAGTTCTGACGTATCACAGAAATACGATTTGACTTGGAACACTCACAGATGCTTATATATTTATTCTTTTAAAGCCTTTTGTCTGAAAATGTTCCTATTTACATAAAAAAGCAAAGCTACAGTGCTTAAAAGTGGAGGGCAAAAATGGAAAAATTATTCAGAATACATAAATACTTTGTGCTGAGAATCCTTTTTCTAACAGAGTAATAATGAGTATATTTTTTCTACTATACTATGCTTGCTTTCATTCTAGTTTCTCATGTAGTTAAAGGTAAGTGGGATCACAGGACCATAAGACACCTACCCACCTATTGATACACACATCCTTTTCTGGTGACACTTTAATCATGGCAAATATTATGGCTATGAAGAAAGAAACCCAGAAGCATGTGTTTAACCTGCACTTTTCTGAGCCAGTGCAGGTACGTTCCCTGTGCTAGTAACAGTAACAGGGTAATGAGGACAGGAATAAAAAAAAAGCTGGAGTAAGAATAAAAACAAATTAACTTATCTGAATTCCCTTGAATTTGTAACATTTTGATTAAATGTAGAGTTCTAAGCATCTTTAATTTAGCTTCAGCAAAACCATAGTCAAGACCCATTCTTGTTTTTTAATCCTCTTACTATTCATCTCACCTGACTTTAACTGTCTGAGCTATGGTGATTAAGATGCAAATAGACGTCCACTAGAGTTAGGGAGGGAAAGAGATTCATATGGTAGTCCAGCCAGAATCATCCCTGGGGATACTGATCTTTTTCACTGTCTACAGAGGAAAGATCAGGTGATGATAGCCCTGAATTAAGCCTCTCAGTTACGTGCCTAAAGTTGGGTGAGAAAATCTGAGCCTTGTTAAACAACTTGAGTCATCCAAAACGTAGGATGACGTTATCTATTTGTAGTGTTACCCTGTCTATTCACTTGGTGAAAGGAAAAAAAAAATAGAACAGGGGCTGTTATTCAGTAAATCACACAATGGATTTCAAAAAAGCTCTTTTCAGGCAATTTCATCTTTGGATTTGCAGGCTGCCCCCAGAGAAACCCA
>NW_009647214.1:1398887-1406347 GCF_000708025.1 Charadrius vociferus | reverse complement strand
GCAACATTGGGTTATCACAGAGGATCATGTTCAGGTGGCAAATAACGGGGAAACATTGCAAATCTCAGGGGAATAAAGTTTCTGTATGTACCTGAAAGGAGAAAGCATTTGTGTGTGTGGAAAATACCTCACAGACATTATAGCTCCCAGGAGTTAGTGGTTACTTTATATTTGTATCAGCTTTTTGGGATGAGTTAGGATTGGAGGCTTGCACTTGTTTCACTGCATCCTCTCTTTTCCTAACATCATCTCAGTTTGGGAGACTAAAAAGGTCTTAAAATAGTCATTTCAGACCTGTGACTTTCTGGTTCTTGAAACTGTTGCTCCAGTCTGTGTATTTCTTTCGTTAACTGGCTGTTGCTTCTAAGAACATGGTTAATCCCACCAAAATTTAGGTCCCTGAGGTGTCTACTTTGTCAGTCACTCAAAGATCCTTATGGAGAATAAATAAGAGAAGCATTTCTTGAGATTGTCAAGGAATCTAGATTGAAGCATCAAGAATACAGATGAGAACTCTTCTTTCTATGTTTCCATTGGAAATATAAGGATACTAGAGTGTGAAGCTTCTGATCCCTAGTAGTCAAGTGCCTAGACGTAAATGAAAAGAATCACAGTTACCCCTCCAGTCCCTTCCCTGTTCTTCATTCACTCCCTTCAGCATGTGTCAGGAAATTTCAGGGACTAATGACAGGAATTTCTGACTCTCAAGGAAACTGAAGGGCAATAATCTACACTTAACTATTGCACTTATGTGTTCTGAAACTTAGCAAGGCTTCTTTCCCCATCACCAGCCCTGACTTGGCTTTCATTATGCAGCACTTCGTACGTGTGAATTATTTTTCCACTAATGAGAAGTGCAGTGATTTTGGGTACAAATGGAAAGTTGTAGGAAATTAATGCTAGATGGGAAACAAGGGTAGATTATTTATTTTTTTCCAGTATGCTTGTGTATGAATGGGAGTTACTCTGTTGTATCAAGGGGAGAATAGATTAAGCATTTTGGAATGCACAACCCAAGAGGGATAGTTAATCCTGTTTTTGACAATCGCAAATGTAATACGTACAAATGAGGGGAAGCATTATGCATGATTTTCCTCATTTTACATACAGCACAATATGTTATTTTCCAGCTCTTAATTCATGTCTTCATTAAGTAAAACTGCTCTAAGTCTAACTGGAGCGTGCTGTAGATTTGGGAAAGAATTAAGATCTCAAGAATGATACATTAAGTTTTCTTTTCTTTTTAAAATATTTTAGGACATGAGTTTTTTATGAACAGAGAAAAATATATGATAAATGTGACACTCAGGCTTAGTTTGCTTGGCTACTATTGACCCATCTGTGATGGCTGTGCAGGCCACCAGCTGTAGCTGTCAACGTCATGCCAAGCCAGTGTAGGTATCTGCTCTTTTCCAGGGAATTAGCCGCTGAAGAACACCCTTATGCTTCTAATACGCATATCAAGACTGAAATCCTAGTGCTGCGTGGTTTATCTCCCTCATCTTCCTATCCTTCAGGCCTGTGCTGGCACTCCACGTAACCCAGATTTCTTTCCTGAGAAGGCTGTACCCTACCCACGGCCACGGACAACAACTCTCTTGTACGATACCCCTCAGCATAACTCTAGCACTGCTTTGAGCCTTTGATTAGCAAAGAGTCAAATGAAATGCCTCCATGTAATTTATGCTAGTTGCTACTTCAGAGTTGCTCTAAATCTTTGTGGGAGATCAGTTTGCATCTTGGCCAAACCCAGCATGTTGTAACCTCGCCCGGTAGTGCTGACTCCACGTCAGGGAAGATGCCCGTAGGCTCCAAAGAAGGAAAAACATAGAATTTCTTCATTTCTTCACTTAAGAGTGTCATGATTTTAACTGTTTACCCTTTGTTTAACAAGCAAATTAAAAATGTCAAAGTAAACATGCTCCTATATTAAAAACAACTGCAGTTGTTTCAGGTTAATTATTGTCA
Organism: Charadrius vociferus; assembly: GCF_000708025.1. Taxonomy (NCBI): domain Eukaryota; kingdom Metazoa; phylum Chordata; class Aves; order Charadriiformes; family Charadriidae; genus Charadrius; species Charadrius vociferus. The sequence goes on along the minus strand of NW_009647214.1, from coordinate 1,404,379 downwards.
AGATTGGTACAAGATAAAGCAAGGTAGTTATTAAACATTAGCTGGAGAGATGTTTAACAGTAGGGTTCTCCAATAAAAAAAAAAAAAACTGCTTTCTTTTTTTAAAATTACTAAATACTAAATGCATTCTTATAAGCCACTGACTAAACAGTGACACAATTTTGTTATTGATACTGAACACTGGAATACTCTGAGGACCAAATTGTATTCCTTCTCAAGAGTAAACACAGGACATTTTTTTTTCAATATGTAGCAGTAACAGCCAGTAAAATTTGACCTGATTTGCATTAGATATTGTTACCGGGATTCACTATGCTTGTTTTTGGTTTTCTATGAGTTAGCATCTGGTCTCAGTCAGTTGTCAAGATTCCCTCTGCAGAGAGTTACTGGGACAAGCTACTCTTTAAAGATGCCCGTCTTACCCTGTTGAGTAACAAGGAAGCTGAATCCCATACTGATTTCCAATATTACTGTAGTGACTGTGCTACACCAGGCAAGAAAACAGCCGAAATCAAGGAACTGCTTTCAAAGGGTAAAGCAAAACAACATAAGAATATGTGTTCTAAATAAAACAGCTTAAAAGTGAATAGAAAGAAAAATCTTTGTGAAAAGGTTGGAATCAATGGGCTGCCTTTATGGTAACTAAATAATAAGGTCTTTGAGCTGAGAAGCACGTGTTCCCTTGCATTTTTATTTTTTTTTACCATTATATAGAAGTCAACAGAAAAACTTGTAATTCTAACAGGAATCAGAACAGAATTCTGGATGTTTTCAGGAAAGAGGCAATGCAAGTAAACCATTTCATGTTTAGTATTTATACTAAAATCACAGTCAGCTGTGTCTTGTGTGGCAGTTGTCTTAAAGACATCAGATATGGATTTGGGAAGACTGAGTTAAACCAAGAGCTGACTTCCAAATTTTTTGAGGTTCTGATTTAACAATTCCAGTAAGAGATAAGATTAATTATTCATCCTTGCATTAAGGTTTTAAATACCCCATATGTTGTGTGGAAACAACATCCCATTCTCAAATAAAGACACACGTTTAAGATAAAGTGTAGATTTAGATTGGACATAAGGAAGAATTTTCTACTATAAGGGTGGTGAGACACAGGAGCCTGTTGACCAGAGAAGTTGTGGATGCCCCATCATTGGAAATGTTCAAAGTCAAGTTGGATGGGGCTTTGAGCAATGTGATCTAGTGAAAGATATCCCTGTCCATGGCAGGGGGGATTGAACTAGATGATCTTCAAAGGTCCCGTCCAAGCCAAACCATTCTATGATTCACATTGCAAAATTCCACGTTCTTATAAACTAAGTTCCAGTTTTCTTAAAGCTTAAATTATTATCAAAACTTTGGAAAGTCTTTAAAGCTTAAAGTATCACGCTCTCTACAACTTGGATAGAATTCCAAGATTCCCTACTGTTCCAGTGAAACCTCTGTAGTGTGAATCAAGCCAACAGGAAAAACTGGGGCATCACTCCTATTTGATCTCAGCTAATCCCATCAGCTCTTTGGGGAAAGTGGTCAGATGTCTGTTTGATAAATAGACTTTCTACAAACAAAAAGTAGAGACCAAGCGTGTTTGAATGGAAGATAAATTCCTGATAAACAGTGATGTGCCAGGCTGTACGGTGTCTGCCTAAGAACAGCTAGGTTTCATGGGAGGTTCACCTTTCTGGAATGTACACCAGCCCACAGTTTTCACCCTTCGTGCCAAAGAAAATGGTTGAGCACTAGGTAGGTATTGGGCTAAGCAGCTGTCTCAAGACCTAGCCTGGAGATCTGCATTCCTATAAGAACAAACCTGAAAGCATTGCAAAAGAGTACTGTTTCATAACCTCAGTGACGGTTGAGGTAATGGGGAGATATTGCATGTCTTTATTATTTTTTCTTCCTGTGGAATACAGAAGACTTATCTCCAAATACTTCAACCCTATAAAAGATCTGATCGTCAGAATCCACCTGTAAAGAAAATGCTGTTCCTTGAGATTTTATAATCAGGGTATAAGATACTGTTGGCAAGATCAGCTTTTGTCTGACCTCAGAAATCTTCAGAAAAAAACATTCATATTGGAGCTAGCTGTCCAACCTGACTATATGATGCATAAGGAAAAATGGAAATATTTAGAAGAAATTCATATCAGCCCAATGAATTCCACCTCAAAAGTGCCTACTCCTCCATCTCAATGAATTCTGCCCTGAAAGTGCCTACTTCTTTGCACCCACTATAACAGAGACTGAGGTCACTAGCTCAGATATGAACATTTGCATTGTTGACCTGGTTAAGCATCTGAAGTTAAGTGAGATGAAACACTCCCAGAGACATCACTGAGACCAACTTAATTCAACTGTGACCAACTTAACTTAGCTGTCCACTGTGGTGGGGGAACCTTGGCTCACCATCAGGCTCCCACCAAGCTGCTCTGTCACTCCCCCTCATCACCAGGGTAGGGGGAGAAAATGCAATGGAAGAGTTTGTGGGTCAGGGTAAAGACAGGGAGGTCACTCACCAGCTACAGTCATTGGTAAAAGAGACTCAGCTTGGGGAAGATTGATTTAATTTATTGCCAATTAACAAGAGTAGGCTAGCAAGAAATAAAAACAAAATTAAAACCACCTTTCCCTCACTCCCCCATATCTTCCCAGACTCATCTTCACTCCTGACTCTTCTACCTTCTCTCACCTGAGCAGCGCAGAGGGGATGGGGAATGGGGGTTGCAGTGAGTTCCTAACGCCTCGGCTCTGCCGCTCCTTCCTCCTCATGCTGTTTCCCTCCTCCAGCGTGGGGTCCCTCCCATGGGATACAGTCCTTGGCAAACTTCTCTAATGTGGGTCCTTCCCACAGGCTGCAGTTCTTGAAGAACCACCCCAATGTGGGTCCTTTTCCATGGGGTGCAATCCTTCAGGAACAGACTGCTCCAGCTTGGTTCCCTCATCAGCCACAGTTGCTGCCAGAAAACCGGCTCCTGCATGGACTCCTCTCCATGGGCTGCAGCTTCCTTCAAGGCACAACCACCTGCTGCAACACGGAGTCCTTCGTGGGCTGCAGTGTGGACATCTACTCCACCATGGTCCTCCATGGGCTGCAGAGGGACAATCTCCTTCAGCATGGCCTTCTCTAGAGGCTGCAGGGGAATCTCTTTTCCAGCACCTGGAGCACTTCCTTCACCTCCTTCTTTACTGATCTCCATGTCTGCAGGATTGTTCCTCTCACGTTTTTCTCACTCCTCTCACAGCTGCTGCACAACACATTTTACCCTCCCTTAAATATGTTATCATAGAAGTGCCACCAGTGTCACCAATGGGTTTAGCTTTGGGCAGTGGAGCTGGCTGAAACTGTCTCTGTCTGACACGAAGATACTTCCTGGTGTCTTCTCACAGAGGTCAGCCCTGCAGCCCGCCCCACTCACACCCCACTGCTGAAACCTTGCCACATAAACTCAATAACATCCTCTAAATTGAGCACCCAGTCTAACGAAGTCATCAAGCCTCCCTCTAGAAATCATCCATAATCCATTCACCTTCTCCCAAGATAGACACCCAACAGAGGCGAGTCACCTTCTGAAGGATCCAGTCATTCTCTGTTACCTGTCAACAAAGCCTGGGTGTCTTATTTACACTCACCTTCTTGGTGTTTGTAAGTTAGATGAGATGAATCCCACTCCAGAGATCAAAACCCAAGGCCTCTTTGCTGACATCATACTGACACTGTGCTGGTCAGCTTCTTAAAAGGCACAGTTATGAGTTCTTTTTTTATTATTATTACTACTTTTGTTGGAGGAACCAACACAATCAGTTCTGTGTTATGACTAAGATTTTCATAACTGTGTAAAGAACTTTGGAACCAACGCAATCTGAGTATCCGTTTCCTGTGTATGGGTCTGAAGATAATAGTTTCTGGTTTTTAACTGAAATTGGAACCCACGAGTAACCAGATTCCTACGCTACCTAATATACTTAATCAGGTACACTTGTTTCTCCTACTAGAAATTTTGCACACATTCAGATGGGTGGTCAGATCTCCGAAGGAAATAGGTTTTAAATTTTGTTTGAATGTGATTTAAAAATAAATAAATGAAAAGGGAACAGTCTTTATGACAGGGAGATGGAATCATAAGGAGCAAACCATTTTATTTTAGTAACCCTGAAGGGCTATAGTTAAACATAGAATAAACTTTTATTGAATTACAAGTTTTTAAAAATAGAAATTTAGAGTATCTCATCTCAAAAAAAAGTTGAAATGGAGTATTTTGAGTTTATCAGGACATTCCATTCTTTTCTTGTGTGTTTTGGGCAGACTAGAATGAGTCGAAATCAGAATGTTTCCACCACACATTCTATGCTCAACAACTCAGTATTTTCAGAAGGAAAAAATGTTTGCACTGGAAATTTTCCAGACAGCCTTCTCTTGATTTTTTAAGTTGATTCTCTCATTCCTTAGCCTTCTGGACAGAAACTCTCAGCATGGCGTCGTGATCCAAACTGCTTGTGAGCCACTCTCCAATTCCAAACAACATAACTTCGGAGAATTTCCGAATCCAGCATCATGCTTGTGCTCATGCGATGTATACATGTGCCTTTTTTTCAACAAGCTTCTTTGCTCCCACTAAGTCAGAAAAGCCCCAGAGCAGTTTGGGAACCTGCGAGCGTTGCAGTGTACCTGCTTTTTCAGCCCTGTTTGCTGACCTAAGTCCACCGCACAGGTGGGAGCGTGAGTCTGAGGAGTGTAGGATGCTATGAGCTTCCCTGATGTGTCGTAATTAAACACCTGTGCTAAATAGCTCTTTGCCAAGCCACTGTGAAAATCCATGGAGTGCTCAACGGTCCTGAACATTTTCCATCTCTCACTTGGGCAGGTGGTCTCACGTTTGAACTCTGCTATTCAAATAAGACCAAAGATAGAGATGTGATTTCAAGACCTCTTCAAGGCCTTTATTTTGTTTCGTTGCTGTTGTTATTTTTAATGTTAAACAGTAATCCTGAACTTCCTTATTTAGCATTCCTGGAGTATCTTTATATTCTGCGTATTTACAGTCATGCATCCAGTTGGCAAAACTATACAGATGGTTATATGGATTAAGAGCCTAGAAAAGTTATATACCATAAAATGAGTTTGTGTCAGCAAAGGGAAATTACTTAAATAAATGTATCTGTGGGAAAAAAAGGCTAATCCTAGAATTTCCTGTAGTCTTCGAGCCTGTCTCTAGAGTCTTTTCGTAAACATGAAGTTCTTCAAGACCTTATAACTCTCTACAGGGAACAAAGGCTATGTCTGTACCAACAAACAAATCAAAGCCAGAGCATGTTCTCAACCTCCATACCCCAATTATCCAGAATATGTAATCGTTCGCCTACTTCCTGTACGGTTTTGGCTTGCACTGGTTAGCACTCTCCTAGACTATGCCTGGGCATGGCCCAGGGGTTTTGCGCATGCTGTGGACTGCTCCCAACAGGCAGTTTGGACACTGCCATCCTGTCTGGAGGGAAAG
>NW_009647214.1:1319711-1398810 GCF_000708025.1 Charadrius vociferus | reverse complement strand
AAGAGAATTTAGGCATGTGTCTACAAGCCAGGCTGTTCCCCTTACCTGTAGGATGGGACTGACCTCTAACTGATCCATGTCTTGTTTTATTTAATCATTTGTACATAACCAAAAGTTCAAAAACAAAGCTCCTGGTAAAATAGCTCTAAAGAGCTTGAAGCTGACTCCTGCTGCTGAGGTGTACCTCATACAACTAGGTGACCATAAACTGATTCTTGATGGCTTAAAGCAGAAAGCAGCAGTGAGTCAGGACATGTGGCACAGCAAAGGAGTGTGACCATCACCTCTGCCATACCATGAGACATGGGTCAGGGGAGGCTTCTCTGGCCTGACTGCTAAGGTGGGAGGCGAAGAGAAAGCCAGGGGACCACCACTTCATTCTTCATACAAAGTCCACCTCTAAGGTTATAGACCCAACCTTCCTCCCAGTTAACCTCTTCATTCTTGGAGTCATGAGGACCATAATAATGGACAACAGAGCTGAGAACTTTTAAGTCAGCAGCTTTTAAAATTCCTTCAGCTACCTCCATGCTGAGCCAAGTATCCTATGTTTAAAGAAATCAGAACCTGTGTTTTGTTTCATCCTAAATATTTGTTCCAGAGAGTTCTTCAGACTTTTACTAAAAAGACCAGCCAAGGGAAAATTTTGCTTAAAACCAGTGTGGAATCGAAGTGTATGTGAGGTATCTTATTAGCTTTGAGTTTATTCTCAATTCAGTCACAGGAAATATCCATTTTCCTGAAGAAGCAGCAGTTGTCATATTTTGCTGCTGTAGTGTGTGTAATATCAATCTCATGTTTATTTATGCATGTAAAGATTTTATTATTTACATTTAAATATTTATAACATTTCTGCATAAGCAGTCAAAAAAGTTCATCTCTGCCCTTTAGGAACTAAGCAATTTCATTTTACTAGGTAGACTTTTTTCTATATAAATAATTGACACATTGATTTCTCCCTCTGTCTTTATGCTGTTTATATTATTTCTTAAATGCAAGAGGGTTATAGAACTAACAGACTGACTGGTCTGTTTTTATTGCCTATCAAATCCAAACAGACTAATATATCACATGAAGGATCTGGAAAAGGGAGTGGTGATAAAACCCTAAAAAATAGGAATGAATTCATTAGAATTCAGATATGGAAGCCTATGCTAATTACATTGCTACATTGAAAAAGTGTTTGTTTCTTCCTGGAAATAACTTTATGTAAATTTTTTTTTCCAGAGACTAGTGGTACTGTCTAGCTGTATAGCAATACATATAATTGCTGTTCTTCTTTCTTTCAGTAGTAGTATCTTCATATGATTTTGTAAAAATCAAGATGTTTTAATAGGACTCCATAAAACCACGATGGTTATATGGGAGGCTGTACTTGGAATGGGTTTTCCACTGTCAAGTAATCCAGACCAGTTGTGTCTGCTTCTGAGGGTGAGAAGAGCATCTTTTTCATTCCCTCCTTACTCCTTCACTAACTACTCCGGACAAGTTAACACTGACTTTAAAATTTTGTCCTTGTGAGTGCTGCAGAAAATAAAACCCCTCACTTCTGTCATAACAATGAGAGAAACAAAATCAGTATCCACTGTCATTTAAAAAAAAAAAAAAAAGAAATAGAAGGGGAAAGCAGATGCACAGTTTGTGGAAGAATAATAGGGCAAGTAAAATTCCTCCCTCATTTAATACTACCGTAATGCAATGATTCAATGAATTTAGGAGTTAACCTTTTTCTTTTTCCTTTTCTTTTTTTTTTTTTAACTTTCACCTAAGTCAGTGCAATCCCAGTGAAGGAGAAAGTAAATTGGTCTTTAAGAATTCAATTCTGCCACTAAACAAAGCCCACCAAATGGCATCACAGGTATGTTAGGCATTTTTACCAGTTGCACCCTTGTGCAAGGCTGTGGTCAAAGAAACAGAGAAAAATCTCTTATCTCCATCAATTGTGTTTGCATCCCAAGCAGTCAAGACAGCTGAAAAGAAAACAGGATAGCCAAGTGGCTTATCCAAGGTGTCAGCTGAATTGCAAAGCCAAGTACAATGTCCAGGCTCTGTGCTCTAAGCCAATTAGCTATTGGCAAGTCCATCCTGTTCCATTAAGCCCCTGTTAAACAAAAGGAAAACACAGGACTCTTTCTTTTAGCCATCGTTCATAGTTTATCTTCAGCTGGCTGCTTCTCATACTTTTTCCTATTGTGTATTTTTCCCACGTGGAAGCAAATGATGAGATTGTTCTTGCTTCTGAGCTAGGAACACAGTTCTTAAAATCACACCCAACACACCACATAATCGACTTCATAAATTTCCTTTACAGGTGTTCGGGAACCAGTGCCTAGGGGTAGGTTTCCATTGTTTCTCCGAGTTCTATTAAAATCATTTCACACAATTTCAGTTTGCTATTTTAATTTTCAAGCTTTCTTTCTGTTTCCTTACAGGTTTAGGGATGAATATTCTTCCTTTGCTTAATTTCAAAACCAGAAGATTATACGGAATTTCAAAAACTGCTCCAACATGAACGTTGCCAGCTTTGCAACCTGCTTAAGTAACCCAAGGGGAAAAGGAACAGAGGAAAAGAAAGGGAAAAGGCATAGCTAATAGTTCAAATTGTACCTCAGAAAGAAGCTATACTGAAATAGCTTTATTGAGATTGAAAGGCAAGCATGTGAGCTGGATCACTTCTGCAAAAATTTGGGTGATTCCACTGTTTTTTTCTAATCACTGCTGACCCTGACACAGAAAAAGAAAGAGTTTTGAAATTTATATTTTTTTTTTTTTTAAATCCAGAACAAACTATGTTCGTTATTATTGGGATTCATCTCACCTGCTTTAAGAATCTAGAAGTTAGATACCTACATCTAAAGTAGTCAGATCAGGCTGCGTTTCCAAACAGTGGAGAGTACGAGGCCTTTTCAGAGAGCAGTTCAACTCCTCCTGGGGTCTAAAAAATGGGAAAAGAATCTGACTTTAGAGGCACATATTTTTCTCCGCTGTCTGTCAAAGGAAGTTACTTCAAGCAGTTCTGGACTCAAATGATTAGCTCACAGATCTCAGATGGCAGGTGGGATAAATCTTGTTTTCTGTGACTTGCATGTATTACAAATATTCCACAAAATGAGGGAACAGTTTCCCCTGAATGTGGCAGAAGCCAGCTTTTTAAAGATTGTAGATAGCTCCAGGTTTTTCCATTTTTAGGTTTCAGAGCAGAAGATTTACAAGGCTTCTGATATTGCATTTTCAGGATGTTCCTTTTCTTCCAAACCCTGGTATCAGATTCAAATATACAAGCTAACTAGACCATAAACTCCTACAAAATTCTCTGAAGGCTCTAGGCTGATGAGGGCCATCATCATCAATAGGTCTTTATCTCCTAGAATAAATTTCACCTAAAAAATAAATATTTTGGTGGAGGGTGGCGGATTGCATTGATTTAAATTTTCAACAGAAAACTGAATAAATAGGGAAAGCTTGGAAATATCAAAAGAAGCTGTGGACAGATTATTTAAGGAATTTAAGTAGTTTAACCCCATTGAAAGCACTAAAGGTTAGGTGTTTTCTTAAAAAACAGAACTATACTGTAGATCCTCACTTTCAATTTTCTGTATGCAACTGATGTCAACATTCATAACGCTGTTAGCCCCAAGGAAATGTCCTTACGAGCAGGTTCACTTGCAAGAACTGTGAGACTGATGCTGTAAGTGGCTTGCACGAATACCGTGGGACCGGCATCTAAAGAGAAAGGAGAAACATTCATTAGTTAAGAAATAGCTTGGCTGCTTTTTCGTCTTTTTCATCTCTTACCACTGCTCTGCTACTGCTTTTGGTCTATATAATCAGCTAATGAGATTTCCGCTTCTTCGGGCAATGAGGCAAGTTGTGCTTGAAGAAAAGTTGTGCCTAGATTCATTGCAATGCATTCATATACTATTAAGAAATATTTTACAGAGCAGTGCATTTAAACAAATATTAAATTCACACAATTGTTAATCAGTGTGCCATCTGGAAACATTTGAAAGTTTAGACTCTTAATTGCCTGAATCTCATAAATGTTGAAAATTGTTGCATACTACAGGCTATATTGCATTTAGGACTTTTTTACTGTATAAATACATGTAATTAAAACGTGAGATAGGAACACTTTCCAGCAGCTGTTGTGAGAGCTGTAACCATCTTCCCTATTAATCTTCAGGGATTTGAAATATGTGTTGCTGAGCACCAGGGTCAACGACATGCCGTTACATTTGAATCCCAACATTTGACAAAGCATTGCATTCTGTTTCTAAATTCTTTCATGTGACTGACAGCTACATCCATTTCTTCCTGAGGCCACTCTTTAAATTCCTTTGTACTTGTAGAAGCAAGTTTGCTGGCTCAAGAATTTTGTCTTAACTCTGCCTCTAAGACTTGTCAACGGCAAATTAGGACAAGAAATTCTAATTTATGTTTCAAAGGCACCTATGGTAGTAAGAGAAACTATTTTTATTTACATTTTTTTTCCTCAAAAGTGTCAAATCAAAGACTCTATAATTACTATATATTTTCAGGAGATGTCATATTATAGTGACTTCAGGGGCCAAGTGGTAGATAGGGTTAATCTGAGTAAAGTCAGTGAAATGCACAAAGGATTTCTGTTCGTGGCAAATGTTACTTAGAGAATTAACCATCTCAGTGAGAAAGCAGAAATATTTAGGCTATCAGCGGCTCTAGTCCAAGATGTTTGAGCACAGAGATAGCAGACACTTCTGGGGTAGGGCAACTTCTTCATGCCCATAGGTCAATGGAAGAGTGTCTCTTTGTCATAGGCCCTTAATGGTCTTGACCAAGGTAGCCAAAAAGTTTCCAATGATGGCGCATCTGCTGTTTTTCAGCAGACATGTTCAACAATCTGACGTTAACGGACAGTTTAAATAGCACTGCTCTCTTTGCTTTCTCAGGAAATTCTCCATGTCTCTTTCCTGTACTCTCTTGTTCTCCACCATGAGTCACAGATGCTCTTTACTTAGAAAGCCCAGAGGCAATCAGCACTGGTTTTGTTTATCTCCGTGTTAGTTCTCAAGCTACGGCTATCAGCCACCAGCACCTTTTACAGCCAAAGAGTGAGCGACGTATGTGATACAGACTCCTTTGTGTTGTTTCCAGATACTAATATATGTGTTATTAAAGTGTTTTTCTGATATTGTTTACAAATATTAAATCACTGCAATTATTACCTTAGGAAGATATGTACTTGTGAAGAGAAAGGAATGGGTCATGTGACCTTGAGACAGGTGACCCATGTTGGTGTACTTGGAAGGGATGATGATCAAGTTGGTAGCTGATGGCAATATTTCTCTCTGCAAATGTCGAACACGATTTTTATTTTTTATTTTTGTGTAGCTGGGTCAAGAAACAAATTAACTACTTGAATGTCCTTATCCTTAATCTCATTTCTAAGAGGTTCTCCACCAGGAGAAAGGACAAGCATGTTTGGGAACAGCAACCCTACATGATGGGATGACGGGGAGGTACATGATTGGCAAAGCATTACTGTTATATAAGAAAGGTGTAATTTGTCCTCTACCTGTTAAATAAGAATTAGCATGCAGTGAAGAAAATAATTCCTTTTTTTTTTTGCTGAACTTATATCCCTGGTCCAAGAAATAAACCATAAACCGGATCGACTAAGATTTGTCTTGTTGACTACATTCCATTTCCAAAATGCTGTCTTTTCTAGTATTTTTCAGTGGTAGACCCCTGAGGGACTGTACACCTCCAATAAAAAAAAAAATCTTTGCCCAATGAGTACCTGGAGAACACAGCCAGACAGGACAATGGTGGACCTGCAAAATCGACTGTTGGTACTGGGTTTTCATCCCGACGACTCTGATGGGACCCCTCCTCTTAATCCCTTTCCTGCCGTCCTGCAGGTGTGAGGGATGGAGCAATGACCTCTTTTGCAAGAAGAGAGAAAGCAAATACTGCTTTCCCAAATTAGGATCCCACAGAAAAACTGTAAACTGAGAGTTTCAACATTTCTTCTTTATTATCACAATCATTTGTTAAAGAAAGGAGGCCTGAACAGTTCGTTCTTTTTTTTTTTTTTTTTGTCTCTCTTTTTTTTCTTGAGCCTATCTGCTTTTGAAGGAGCACATATCTTCTTAAGAAAAGGAAAATGTAGACATGGAAGGGTACCTGTAGACAGTTCTTATCCAGACATTGTTGGAAACATGCAGAAGAGGGAAAAATAGAGCTTTAAATCAGTATTTTTGTGACACAGCTGACGGAGCATAATGCAAGTAGGGCTTCCATACCTTTGGGTTATAAAATGAGAGACACAGGGCCTGAGTTATTAGTGTTAAAGAGAAAGAAAAGTGCTGGTTTAGCACAAATGAAAAATTCCCACCAGTTGACTCATGCAGTCTTTTTGTGAGTGCAGAACGAGATCCATAAATGCAGGATAAAGAAGCAAATCTATTTAATTAGCTAGAAAGAGGGGCTACTGTCCTTCAGACACAGATATCACAGTTACAATTGGTAGGGCTCTGGAATTCAAGGGTTCCAGGTTTCTGTTTTTAGACACTAATCCATGATCTGTTTTCTTTGTGCTTATTATCAAGGAGCTGCTTTCATCCTTTCTTTCCTGAATTTGGAAATATTTATGTGTCCCAAATTCAAGGTCTGACCTATTGGCCAATGTAATTGCTTTTTACTGCTCTATCATTTGAAAGAAAGGATAATTTCATCTGCCTTACCTTGCTTTTGAGTTCAGAAATATTTATTTTTACTGATCTCTGCTGCTGCTTTCCTGTTTGCCACTGGGCAAATCATTTCACCTTTTGTTCAGTGTTTCCCTGTTTCATTCTTACAGTGGTAAACTAACAATATTAATTTCTCTGGACCATTTCAACTGCTTTTGGTCTTTTTTGACCATTTGGTCTTTTTGATCCATTTACTTCTGTAAGTCAAATGAAGACGAATAATTGTACTGAAATGTTCTGAAAAAAAAAAAAAAAAAGAAGAAGAAATAGAATAAATCAAGGAGGAGAAAAATGCAGCAAAATCAGTTATTCTGTATGCAGTGGGACAAGTAAAGCCAAGCTAGTGATGGGTTTGTGTTTCTAGCTGGGTCTTCTCATGTCTAACAAGACGCAAGCTCTGATTCAGGCTTGTGAACGGTTGCAAAATTCAGAGCTTCTTTTTCTTCCATTGATTATCTGGTATTGTTAATGACCGAGACTACACTGAGCCTACTCTATAGAGGGGGTACCAGTGACATATCTTTCTTCTGCCTGACCACTTGATTTTATAAAACTCAAAGGCTGTAACATCCTTGCAATCTGTACCCCATCTGTCAAATTTTGGCTGGAATTGGCCAACAGATGTTTTGCAATGCTACTGCTTCTCTCCAGTTCCACCACATTCCTCCCCCAACATGCTTGTTTGACACACCCACCCAACACTATGGTATGCAGAAAAGATAGCATAAGATACCTCTTCATTCCTCATAATAAATCCACGCCTGCATATCAACATCTATATGCCTCAGATGGGAACGTAAGTTGTTTTGGGCAGAGGGAAAATCTGAAGTCACAGAACTGCCTGAAAGGGTGCATTATGTAAACAGGGATGCAAAGCAAATTGTGGGAAAAGAAAAACAGGTAGAAAGGGGAAAATGAGTTGTTACAGAGTTGTACAGGAAGATAGCTGTAAAGATGGAAAGGAAATTTAGGTTTCTCGTGTCGCACTAGCTCTCAATCTTGAACTTCGTAGGCATGCATTGTCACTGAAGCACATTATCACCAAGACAACCTCAGTCTTCCTTCTTGTGAAGTCCAGCATGCCAAACTCAGACTTCCTGATGTTTTTTCTCTTAAGTCCTGCAAGACACATTGCAATTCTAGTACTACGGACTATTGAGATTGGATTATGCAATTCTACTGTTATAAATTATTTGGATTGGATTGTTTAATTGGATCACTTTAGAATAAAGTATCATAGAACCATAGAATCATAGAATGGGTTGGGTTGGAAGGGACCTTGAAAGATCAGCTAGTCCAACCTCCCTGCTGTGAGTAGGGACATCTTCAACTGAATTAGGTTTCTCAAAGCCCCATCCAACATGACTTTGAACACTTCCAATGATGGGGCAACCCGTTTCAGTTTTCACCACCCTCTGTAAAAAATGTCTTCCTTATGTCCAATCCATTCTACCCTCTTTCTGCTTAAAACCTTGTCTTGCCATTCCAGGCACTGACAAAAACTCTCTCTTAATATCTCTTATAAGTGTCCTTTAAGTATTGAAAGGCCACAATAAGGTCTCACCAGAGCTTTGTCTTCTCCAGGCTGAACAATCTCTCAGCCTTTCTTCAGAACTGTTCCAGCCCTATGACAGTTTTCGTGACCCTCTTCTGGGACCCGGTCTAACAGGTACATGTTTTTCTTGTACTAGGGGCCCCAGAACTGGATGCAGTACTCCAGCTGGGGTATCAAGTCATAGTGAATGACATGTCAGAATAAGGTGCCTCTGCATTGCAAAGTTATAGCTCTCTGGTTCTGATTCTGCTCAGGGATACAACTTTTCAAAACAAAGACTTTGCTATTAACAAATCCTATTCAAGGCAAAGTAAGTAGCTTCTGAAACATCCAGAAGAACTGTAGGCCACTAGAGCCTTTAGGATTCTTGACATGGACATTAATGTGAGCCACCGCATCCATCATGTGTAGTAGGAAAACTGTGGCCAAATTATTTAGGTGCCACTGATTTTGTCTTATATCAGGGAGTGGTATAGTTGATCTTTCCAAGACTTTCCCAGCAACATTTTCTATGATTTCTAGGAATGATGGTCTACTGTGTTTCCAGCAGAACAGGGATGCCGCACTTGGGGATTTTTGTGCTAGTCATACGCACAGATAATAAAGAGATCAGAAGATAGGCACGCACAGAGAAATAGATGTAATATGGAAGTAGACTTACAATTCTTTGGATTTGACAAGCTTGAAGTTGGTTGGCCTGATGTTCACTATTTACTCTCGTTTCTTACTGCTTCCCCCAGCATTATTCTTTTAAAGCAAAAGAAATATCTTAACTACCAACCCCTTCCCCTAAACCTTTCTCACACACAACTTACTGAATCTCTAGATTAAAGTAATGTAAGAACAAGAGAAATCTTTCCCTTTTAACAAGCAGGATGAAGAAAGGGTTAAAGAGATGTTCTGCACCTGGAAATTTTTTTCAGCAGTAGCAGAGATGAGCAGTCAGACGGCAGCCTTTGATCTTTCCATGCTGTGTCACAGCTTGTGCATGAAAATATTTCATGTGAGGTTTGGGAGAGTCTGCCATCTGACTATGAAAGGTGGGGGATGCCATGATAAAGAACATTAAATAAAGGCACGCTCTAAGGCCTTTCCTCAGACAAGGCTGTCAATATCCCTTTTCCTTCTATATTACAATCACAGCTGGACAGTCACCCAGCTGGAGGCAGTCCTTCTTGCAAGGTCCATCTTGCAAAGTCCTTCCTGCCTAAAATGTAGATGGATACAGAAGCAGAATTACTTTTCACAGTGTCATTGAGACAGTCCCCTGTAGATCTGATTCTCACTCCTATAACGAGGCCCAGATTTATCCTGTATGACTTGAGGTACCTGAGCTACTCTAAGACTGTCATCCAGTCAGGGAAGAAAGAAAGAGAGGTGTCTCAGGAGAATCAGCCAACCTACCTGAGATCTAAGTCATCTGGTGGATACACTTAGCTCTTTCTCTGTATTGACTATAGAAGCAGCCTCTCTTGCCACAGAAATCTTGAGTAAGTATTTCAAGTTGAGTGGGATGAATACGGGCCTGTTGACCCAAACTATGATCAGAAAACAACCAGGTCTTCAGCATCTTGCAAATTAAGAAGTCACTTCAGAGTTCACCAAGTTAAATCTGAACTGCTTCTGATTTCGTTATGTTTTCCGTAAAATTATATGACTTCACCCGAACAATAGTTTCAGAATTTTTCTCTTTGTTCTCACATGTAATCATAGAATCATAGAATTGTTATGGCTGGAAAAAGACCTTTAAGGTCATCAAGTCCAACCGTTAAAGGTAAACCATAAACCGTTAATGTAGCTGATTTGATTTACTTTTAAGACAAGAATGTAAGTATAAATAATGTCTGTTGCACACAGTTTACAAAGACACAGAGTCAAATTATATGCAAGCACTTTTTTGATACCTATGGAGAAAGAGAGTATCATCACAAGGTTTTTCTTCAAGGTTTTTTTCAGACTGTAGTAGATAATCCAGAAGAGACAAAGCCCTGACAAAGCAAGGCATTGCAGTCAAAATTGAATGTAATGTTTGTATCTCCACCACCATTTTACCTACATGGAATCTGTAGGAGGTGGAACTGAACAGAACTGCATGAGGTCCTCTGCTTTACTACTTACTAGGAGATCAAGATGCAAGGTCAACAATATCTAAACCCTTTTGACAGCTACTTACCTACCCTGCTCTCAAAAACTTCCAGTGGTGGATATTCCACCAGCTATTTTTCAGGCAATATAATCCAGTACTTCATATTCCTTCACATTTCTCCTAACATCAATATGTTAGGAATATGCCACAAGAATATTTAGTGAAAAGTAAGCAAGACATAGAGAAAATACTTTTTTTTTTTCCCACTTAAGTTAATCAGGATTAATTTTTGTAATACATTTCCTTTAATGTCCCTGCACTAGAAACACATGTCATGGTTACATTTATTTATTGAGTGGAGAGCACAGAAGAAGCAAAACTAAATTCTCACCTATGGGCCAAGGGTAGCTTTTTGGAACAAAAAAATAGCCCAAATTTTACATTTAATATACTGCATTCTTCATGGATTAGAAACAAGTGCAAAAGACCTCTGGGAAAAAAAAAAAAAAGTGTGACTCTCCCCTTTCTTGCCCTGCAGGACTGAAGGATAATTGATTGTAAAGATTTTGGCATGTTTAGGACTGTTTCAGGACTCAATTTTCCTTTCCAAGGGCTTGTTCAGAGGAGGAAATCCACATACAGAAGGGAGAAGAGATTTTTATATGGTTAGATTTTTTCCTTAATAAGTAATAAATGCTAAGAAGTAATACAAGGATTTGGAGAACTGGAATAAATCCATGGAGGCAGAGAAGAGGAAAGGTTTATAGGGCAGGGCACAAAGGAATGGTGATACATAAATGAGCAGTGATACAGCTTTTCATTTATCCTGTTGTATCACCATCTAAACACCCCATATTTATACTCACAAGCATATGTGACCTGACATATAAATATGTAGATGCACAGTAAATGAAGTGTGGGCAGAGATATCAGCTGTGTGTATGTGTATAAACACTTATGTGACTTTATATTCATATATATAGAAAATGTATTATACTGCCTTCAATGCCTCTCTTTTTTAAAACACCAGCATGTAATTTTCAAACATCATCAAAGTGGATTCCTTTGTCGTTTTGTTGTTTTTTTTATTTTATTTTATTCTTGGAAGTATTTCACTTAAATGAGTAGATCCCAGACAATCTTTTTTTTTTTTTTTTCCTTCCTTTTCACACTTTACATAATCAACAAGTATTGAAATTCTCAGCATATAATTGTATGGCAAGATCTGGATGGAGCTCTGATTTGGATGGAGCATAGACATGGGGCGGTTTAAGTAGCTGTCTTGTTGGTCTTCTGTCACAGGGTCAGCAGTTTCTGCAGTACTAGTGAACCAGTCTCCCTCATCTTTTCTCTTGGCCTCGATCTGACTGAAATACATGAGCATCTTATTACTCTCTCCTCTAGAGCTGAATACTCCAAGCCTTGCTGAAGAAGCAGTCGTAATTTTAACATCAATAATCCTTGCCGTCAAGACCCCTTGCCAAAGAATAATGAATATAAATTGGTCAAGCTTCCCAAATTCCCATAATACAAATCAGATACGATCAAGGGTGAAATTAAAGGATCTCCCAGCCTTTCTACAGCCACTGATCTTGTTTCCATTTTCAAGGAAATTATAGTAGCTTAAATAAAAGGAATCCTGACAAACATTTATTTTTGCTTTCCTTTCAGAGCTTTCAGAGTTAATAAACACTTAACATTTTCAAAATTAATTGCAGTGGAATTTTCTGCACTATTTAGAGAGGTTTGAAAAAAGGAGTTGTCAAACAGACCCAATATGTCTCAAACTCGACAACCATATGACTTAGCCTTGTGTTTTAGCCATACGGATGAGGAAGGCAACTGTGATTACTCCTCGTGAAAGGGGGGGTGGAAGTGAGACAAGATTGCTAATGTCAGCCTGGGTTGTCAAGTGTAACCAAGACTGTGGAATTGCTGAACTGTGTACCCAAGAGTGTGTCAAGGCTGGATAACTTCCACAAAATAGGACAGTCGGTCACGTGGTGCTTTAAGCCAGCTAAAGAGTATGTGTGTCTACAACAGATGTGCCGTGTTAAAGATAGTACCCAAAAATGGTCAGGTGCCAGCATAACAAGTTTGTGAGCAGATCCTCCCAGCAGGAGCCAATTTCAGTGAAACAAGCTGGCAAAGCAGCACACTTGTCATAGATGCAAATGCCAGATTTGGCATCTGCAGGTTTGTGGCACAGAGGGGGGGAAAAAGATCCAAGTTTCCACCACCAACTGGTGCCAGGGCCTCAAAGACGAAATCTCTCAGATGTGTGGTCTGTGGAAAATGTTGACATGATTGCATAAATCTCATTAAAAAAAAAAAAAAAAAGAAAGAAAAAAAGAATGAAAAGCAACAACAACAACAAACCAAAATCACAAGCAGTAGTTACTCTGTAGTCTAGTGATCTCCTTTGCATAGTTCTTAAAAATATAAGTTATTTTCCTGGTTTATCTGAAGTCAAATTCTCATCATGGCATCACTGCATGATTGTATGAAAATATTCACAGCCCAGACAATCCGGGAAAATGAACTGTGGTATAACTGTGAGGGCCTATATTGAGAAGTCCTTTGTAGCCTTTTCACTCATCAAAGGTAATTAGGGATTTTTTAAATAGAATCATAGAATCATTCAGGTTGGAGAAGACAATTCAGATCATCGAGTCCAACCGTTAACCTAACACTGCCAAGTTACCACTAAACTATGTCCCTCAGCATCACATCTACACATATTTTAAATACCTCCAGGGATGGGGGCTCAACCCCTTCCTTGGGCAGCCTGTTCCAGTGCTTGACAACCTTTTCAGTGAAGAAGTTTTTTCCTAATATCCAATCTGAACCTCCCCTGGCACAACTTGAGGCCATTTCCTCTCATCCCATCGCCTTTTATTTGGGAGAAGAGACCTCCTTTCAGGTAGTTCTAGAGAGCGATAAGATCTCCCCTCAGCCTCCTTTTCTCCAGGCTGAACAACCCCAGTTCCCTCAGCTGCTCCTCAGAAGACTTGTGCTCCAGACCCCTCACCAGCTTTGTTGCCCTTCTCTGGACACACTCCAGCACCTCGATGTCTTTTTTTAAGTGAGGGGCCCAAAACTGAACACAGTATTTGAGATGGGGCCTCACCAGTGCCCAGTACAGGGGGAAGATCACTGCCCCAGTCCTGCTTACCACACTATTCCTGATACAAGCCAGGTTGCCATTGGCCTTGGCCACCTGGGCACACTGCTGGCTCATATTCGTCCAGCTGTCGACCAACATCTCCAGGTCCTTTTCTGCCGGGCAGCTTTCCAGCCACTCTTCCCCAAGCCTGTAGCACTACATGGGGTCATTGTGATCCAAGTGTAGGACTTGGCACTTGGCCTTATTGAACCTCATACCATCGGCCTTGGCCCATCAATCCAGCCTGTCCAGATCCCTCTGTAGAGCCATCCTACCCTCAAGCAGATCAACACTCCTGCCCAACTTGGCGTCATCTGCAGACTTACTGAGGGTGCATTTGATCCCCTCGTCCAGATCATTGATAAAGATATTAAAAAGAAAAGGCCCCAGCACTGAGCCCTGGGGAACACTACTTGTGACCGGCCACCAACTGGATTTAACTCCATTCACCACCACTCTCTGGGCACAGCCATCCAGACGGTTTTTCACCCAGTGAAGAGTATGCCTGTCCAAGCCACGAGCACCCTTTTTCTCCAGGAGAATGCTGTAGGCAGTGGTGCCAAAAGCTTTACTAAAGTCTAGGTAGACAACATCCACAGCCTTTCCCTTGTCCACTAATTGGGTTACCTTGTCATGGAAGGAGACCAGGCTAGTCAAGCAGGACTTGCCTTTCATAAACCCATGTTGACTTGGCCTGATCACCTGGTTGTCCTGTATGTGTCGCATAATCATGCTCAAGATGATCTACTCCATAACCTTCCCTGGCACCAAGGTCAGACTGACAGGGCTGTAGTTCCCCAGATCTTCCTTCTGGACCTTCATGTATGTGGGTGACACATTTGCTAACCTCCAGTCAACTGGGACCTGCCCCATTAGCCAGGACTGCTGATAAATGATGGAAAGTGGCTTGTTGAGCACTTCCGCCAGCCCTCTCAGTACCCTCGGATGGATCCCATCTGACCCCATAGACTTATGTGTGCCTAAGTGCTGTAACAGGTCGCCAACCATTTCCCCTTGGATTATGGGAGGTTCCTTCTGCTCCTCTTCCCCATCTTCCAGCTCAAGGGAGCTGGGTACACAGAGAACCAGTCTGGCTATTAAAGACTGAGGCAAAGAAGGCATTAGGTACCTCAGCCTTTTCTTCATCCTTGGTCACTATGTTTCTCCCCACACCCAATAAAGGACAGAGATTCTCCTTAGCCCTCCTTTTGTTGCTAATGTATTCATAGAAACAGAGCACTGTTACTGAGTTTGTTTCTCATTGCAATTCTTCTATGGGAGTCTAAACAACTGCTTTAAGTCTGACAGTTTCTCAGAAGACAGTTGTAACAGAAAATGATGGACAAACTTGTATTTCCTGATTTACTGGATGCAGGTGTCACTTAAGACGTCTGGGAGAAAACTTGCACCTTGCTCCCAGATGAAGCATCTCCCCCAAAGACTAAAGGGATGACTAATGGTTACCACCACTGAAGAGATGTTCTACAGGGTTCAGAGGCACACCAGAGACAGACGGCTTGCAGTTTCACTTAGCCTTTTATCGATGGTAGGTGCAAACAGCCTGTAGCACAAGCTTGCCAATATTACAGAAGCAATGCCAAACCAGCTGTTTTTTCCATTACCTGGAACCAGGAAACTCCGGTTTTCTCTATTTCAGGAGAATGAATGGTGGCTTTGTTTCCAGGACAACATATCAGTTTACTACAGTCATTCAGTTTCTTTTCAAGACAGCAGACAGTGATAGCTTTTCCCACAATGCCAACAGGTAGAAGGTAGCAATGGTCATCTAAGACTTCTTTCCTCGGGAATCAGATTGCCCAGGATGAGTTGGATCTCCTACACAGGGCATTCTGCTGTTTTTCCCATTGTTATGTCCATTCTGTAGTTTGGATCTGAGCCGGTGAACAAAAACCACCCAAATGAAAACACTGATATGAAAATATGACACATACAAATTTTAAACTCAAATAAAAGAGAGAAAAAGGAGAAAGGAAAGAGAACAATTCTGGAGTTATACTGACTAAATTGCTCTCTAATCAGGCAATTTTGTGTATCAGCTGAAAAACTGGACAGGGAAGAGCAGTTATAACAAAGCCATATTGCATCCAACATAAACAGACTGAAACTGTGGCGACAGATTGGTATAACCTGGCTGGAGAAAATTATTTCTTAGAAAAACAACATGATTTTGGAATCTGGAAACTCCTTACATCCTTTCTATCTCCCTCCACTGTCTAATTTCTCATTTTTTCCTAGGTTAAGCTGAAGAAGATCTTAAAGATTTCATGAGAACAGGCAACAATCTGCAAAATCTTTCTGGGGCTACAATTTCTTTTTTATTCATAAGGAGTACTTTTATGATTAGTAGCCCAATATTTAAAGACACTCAGACTGGGCTGAGGCAGAAGTTGCTTAGAAATAGATGTGGATGAATTGATTTTACAGTGTATTTAAACTAAAGATGAGGTTTTCAAACTGGCTGAACCATTCTCCAGAAATTACTCTTTCTGTCCTCTGATTATAAAGGATGCCTATAGGATGAACATGAATACAGAGATTTACACTACAGAGTGTAAGCTCACGTGAGCTGAATCTACCTAGACATCTAAATCCAAAAATATCTGAAGTGTGCAAGTTAGATGACCCTGAGATGCCCAAATCAAAATGCTGTTCTCTTTGGCTCCTGATATAATCAGTGAAGTCCTTCCAGATTTGATGCAAAACCCCTACATTAGAATTTTGTTTTGAATCTTCCTTTGCAGTTGTATCCCTTGACTAGAGGAGGTTGGAGAAGCATCTTGGCTTTGACTTCAGATAACAGCTTTATTCAGGCACTGTGAATAACACCATTCGTTCTGTTTCTTCTCCTTCCTTCCTACCCCTCAACTGTATAACTTCATTGCAATTTTCTTTGAAAATAAGTTGTTCATGATGGGTGTGGTTTGTTGGTGCTTTTTTAATATATTTTTTTATTGGTTTCCAACTGTGTCTGCAGAAAGTTGGTGTTTCAGGGCCCTGTATGACTAAAAGGTAGATCAGCATTGAAAAGCTTTGTTGTTCAATGCAAAGATCAGGAGCAGATCTGACCTTTTGTATTTTTGCAGTGATGTACACCTCTTCCGAAAATATTGGGCTTGCTGGAAAATCTAACACCTAAAGGGAAACCTAAAATTAATTGTATCAGGTAATACAGTTTCTTGTAAAATCCCAAAGTTCTAGAGCTTCTATAAAAAAGTACATTCCTCCTTTCTTCATGCAGAAAGAGAAAAGAACCAGGGAAAAATTAGAAGTTTTACGTCACAAACAAGGGATGGGGGGTGGGTGGGTATGGACTCTTGAGGCTTTTATCTGGAAAGGGATCCATTTGAGGTCTAGCATTTGATAGAAAGCTCTGAAAATCACCAGAAGTCATCATATTTCATTCACAATGGCTATGTGTAAGCCGTTCTTTATGACTGGCTTTCTCAACACTTAGGTTTTTTGGTGAATCTTGAGATGTTTACTGAAAAGATCAGGCAACTCCACCTTTTTCAGGAAACATACTAATTTTTTTTTTTAACTTTTGTAGGTTTCGAAAAAAATTTGAAAACTTTACCTAATCTCACACTGCAAAATTACTAAAAAAAAGAAAAAAGAAAAAGAAAAGGAAAACAGCATTTAGTATCAATCATAATTCCAATTCTCAAACAAGTTACACTAGTCTAGGATCTTAAGTAAATGTATTTTAATTTATGAGTTTTGCATATATCATCATTACCATCTACTTCATCACAAGTTAGACCACCTCCATGACATCTTAGTTAGATATTTCATTGCTCTAAGCCTGCATGCAAAAAATAGGAGGATGTCCTTCTTAGCTAACTTTATGGATTGAATTCACATACAGGTGTCTGCGTCTAATATGCTGATTCAGTTACTAAAATGTATGTGTCTAGTGCTATGTGTGACTGTCCATGGCATCCAAGAAATCTGCTGGCAGATATGACATGGGACTTAGAGCTGGAGTCCAGGCAGAGTAGCCAAGAGCTTCTCAGATGGCATCAGACACTTGTACTTTGGTCACTGACCCACACCCCAGTCAATACAATCAAAGGAAAAAGATAGCTGGAAAGGTATTTAGATACCTACATATATAGATACCTCTCTAGGCTCTACAAAGGGTTTCATGCCTTTTTCTGATGCTTGGATGTTTATTGCTGTCAAAATGTCCTGGGCTATCCAAGAAATGAAGCTGCCAGCTGTGACCCAGGATTAATGTGCTTTTGCAGAGGCAACCTGAGGTCAACTTGTGTACCTTGCACTACATGGCCACCTGTAGGCAACTGAGTTTAACCTCAGCAGCAACAAGGTAAACCTAGGGACTTTTAAGATATAGCTGATCTGACTTGCTTTAGGTTATACTTTAGGATGGGTGGAACCAAACTCTCAAACATCGATTTCTTCTCTTTGAATGCAAAGGGAGTCTAGTTGATTAACTTAGGTGGGGTAAGCTACACAGGAGAGAAAAAAGTCAGATGTGAAGGTTCCCACCCTTAAAGGTGAATCTAAAAGTACAAGAAAAATAAACAGAGAGCACTTCATGGAAGCAAGATGGGCTGTGAAAGTATCCTGCGATTTCAGGGAGAGGATCTGAACACAACTATCTGTCCTTTCATCAAACTACTGATGTTTGTCCCTACATTTCTTTTTAAGGAATATTTCTCCAGAATTTTGTAATGCTTAGATGATGTCTCTTGTTGCTTCATATCCATATTCATTTCACCTCCAGAGAAGGGCAAGGAGGCTAGTGAAGGGTCTAGAGAACAAATCTTATGAGGAGCGGCTGAGGAAACTGGGGCTGTTCAGCCTGGAGAAAAGGAGGCTGAGGGGAGACCTTGTCGCTCTCTACAGCTCCCTGAAAGGAGGGGGGAGCGAGGAAGGGGTCGGCCTCTTCTCCCAAGTAGCAGGTGATAGGATGAGAGGAAACAGCCTCAAGTTGCAAGGGGCGGTTTAGTTTGGATATTAGGAAAAACTTCTTCACTGAAAGGGTTGTCAAGCATTGGAACAGGCTGCCCAGGGAAGTGATTGAGTTGCCACCCCTGGAGGTATTTAAAAGATGTGTAGACATGGTGCTGAGGGACATGGTTTAGTGGTGGACTTGGCAGTGTTAGGTTAACGGTTGGACTCGATGATCTGAAGTGTCTTCTCCAACCTGAATAATTCTATGATTCTATTTAAAAAATCCCTAATTACCTTTGATGAGTGAAAAGGCTACAAAGGACTTCTCAATATAGGCCCTCACAGTTATACCACAGTTCATTTTCCTGGATTGTCTGGGCTGTCTTTTTCAACCTAAACGATTCTATGATTCTATATAAAAGGGGAAAAATAACAGGGGATGGCTCATGAAATAGCCAAAGCCAGGTGGAACATGAACTGGAACTAATTCCCAGGAGGGAGGCCAGGCAGAGGTAGGACCTGGGCTGCCTCGCAGGCAGGTGCCCTTTCTGCCTGGCCCTGCCAGACCAAGCTGCCAATCCCACTCTCTGCCCAGACCCCCTGCCAACGCACAGGGTGAGTTTCCCTCCCCAGAGGCAAACCCAGGGGGCAGGGAGACAGCTGTCCTGCCAGTCCACTTCCCACCTCGCTCCCAGCCGTGACCCGTGGAAAGGGAGGGCTGCAGGGCTTTTGCAGAAAGGAAGATCCTTTCCCCTGTCCATTTAATTCTTGGCTTCTGCTGTGTCCATTGCCTGCGGTGCCAGCTAGTGACAGAAATGACAGCATTTTAGTGGCTGTGTCACCTGTCCTGCTAGCACTAAGAATAGAGCAGCTCTATTTCTCTGCTGCTGCTAAATCCCCGTGAGCATATGACATAACTGAAAGGAAACCCATCCCTTCTGCTTTGCTGTGATGCCGTAAGCTTCAGTGCTGCCGAAGAGGTGTGCCACTACCCGGTTTGTAGAGCCTGCATCTGCTCACAGCCCAGTCCAGTTGGTTCAACAGCAGCGCCAAAGCTGGCTGATGCATTGGGGCGCTCAGCATTGCAAAAGAAGGCAGCAATTCTTATTTTGGCAAGCATAGCTTTAAATCCTACCAAGGCTGCCTTGCTTATCCCATTCTGCTTATTTCAACAACATTTTCCTGACCCTCCTCAGACTGAGCAGGAGCGGCTTGTCTGCCTCAAAGAAATACTCTGCCAAATACGGTTTCTGTTATTTTGGCAATACTGCCAAAATAACAGAAAAGGTGGCTTAAAGCTGCTCTGGAATGGGAATCCCTATACAGAAAAATACTGGAGAATGAAGGCAAAAGAATCCATTTTGATCAAGAACATTTGTTGATGACCTTCACTATACTGAGTTTCATGACTTGGAGATTCAAGCTACATATAGTGGCTCCGTCTACATCAAAACATCTTTGCTCTGTACAGTCCAAAACAAGGAGATTAAGGAGTGCCGGTCCTGCCTCCAGAAGCTTTTTGTTGTGGTGGGTGTCCTTGTGTGCTGAAATTCCTTTGCAGCTGCTTACCTTCTCCCACTTGAATTAGGGTGTCTGCCTTTCGCCTAGTTAGAGTGGTATAACTGTATTGACAAACCTTATTAGAGAAGACACATAGAATCATAGAATGGTTAGGGTTGGGACCTTAAAGATGACCTAGCTCCAGCCCCCCTGCCATGGGCAGGGACACCTCCTGCTAGATCAGGTTACTCAAAGCCCTGTCCACCCTGGCCTTGAACACCTCCAGGGATGGGGCAGCCACAGCTTCTCTGGGCAACCTGCGCCTGGGGCTCACCAACCTCAGAGTACAAAATTTCTTCCTAACATCAATCTAAATCTATCCTCTGTCAGTTTAAAATCATTGCCCCTCATCCTTTTGCTACAGTCTCTGATAAAGGGAATAATTTTGTTCAGTAACTTTGCTTCTTAGCTGGCCCTCTTCTAGCTACTGAAATGAGCAGCATATTGTGCAGACACTGTTCGTTCTCAGTGATCAGATCTATGTTTATAGCTGATGCCCAGGGATGGTGTGCAGAGAGGGTCCTGCTTATTGCTGTAACCCCCACGGGCAGCTCACTCTGTTAGTTGCCCCGTTGGAGGGTCAGAAGCAGAAAAGCGTAGAGGGGTCCCACCTGAGGGGAGGAGCGGACAGGACGGGTGACCCAAAACTGACCAGCGGGGTATCCCATCCCATCTGCCTCATGCTCAGTATAAAAGCTGAGGGATCAAAGGGTCATCCCTCTTTCCTCCAAGGCATCCAAGGAAGACTCTGTCTGTTCATCTGCCTTTGATCCTGATCCTGAATCCAGTTCCTGTCCACCACTGAGTCCAGTCTGGGACTTCTCCAGTGACAGCCAGTGTCATGATTGTCATCCTGGGAGCTTGATGGGGTTTTGTATACATTTCATTATTTTATTTTTATTTTATTACTAATATTTCATTAAGTAGTTTAGTTCCTTCTAAACTCATAAGCCTCTTTTCCTACCTCTGCCTCTCTTTTTGAAGAGGGGTAGGGGCGAGTATCTGTCACTTGCCGGGTATCCGTCACTTTAGGCTGGTTCAGCCTAAACCATGACACTTTGTCATACATGTTGTTTTACAAAAGCTTTAATTCCCTGGTTGACTATTCTTGTCCTAAAGAATACATAATTTTAGAACAGATGCTGCTCATTTAGTTAATCATTAATCAATATTTTATTTTACAAAAAATATTCAAAATGGGGTCCAGAGCCTGTTATGTATTTAAAAATAAGATACAAGAAATTTATATCTAATACGTGTATTTGTGTGTTTCTGTTCACATTTAGCTTCTCTAGCGCAAAGAGTGAGGATTCATACCTGCATGAAGTCTACTGACAACGATTATGTGCTATTTTAGGTTCACTTTGATGCTATAAGGAGTGCATAAGCCTTCTTCATTCTGCCAGAGAAGGAGAGAATTCTACTGAGAAGTGGGATGCTAACCTGATGACTTCAGTTTTCTGTGTGTTTGGTTTTCTCAGTGCTGATATGTCACCATAAGTCTGTTGGAAAATGCATTTCTCCCTCTGAGCTGCTCCAGGAAACCCTGACAAATACTCTACCCTCTATGCGGCAAGTTGATTCTGTCTTTTCGTAACTTGGGCAATCAACAAGAAGAAGCTATTAATCAGGTGGGTATTTTGGCAGGATATTCACACACACATAAAATAAATAAATAAATAAATAAAATGTAAGTGAGCTTGGAGGTCCAGTCAGTGGTTCAGCCAGACGGTGGTTCAGCTGACCTGAGATAAGTATCTACTCAAGAATGAGCTGAATTATTTTCTGTGCTCTATGGGTTGTATTGACTAGATCTCCATTGACTACAACATAAGCATGTTCTTACTTCCACTGTAGACACTAAACTTACTTATGCTGTAGACACTATAGACACCACAGACACCAAAAAGCAAGTGCCTTAATTGTAATTTGAAATCTCTTCGTCTATTTGTGTCGTGTGACTGTAATAGATTTGATCTAATACTAGCAATCCTAAAGGCAGATTTACTGTAGATTTGAAGCATTTTTAACCAATTTGCTGCATGTTATGATTAGTTGGCTAAACATCAGCTCCTAGATTGTCCCGTAGCAGGTATTTAGTCATTAGGTAGCAGCTAGCTGAGCAGCCAGAACACCTTACTGCAAGTACACCTTTTTCTTCAGAAGGGGTCCAGGTTAATAAAGAACAGCTTGGATTACCTTAGCCATTTAGCTGAATAGTGACTGTATCAGGCAGTTTGGAAAAGCAGAGCCCAGAATCCATTATCCCCCTTTCCTGGCTACCCAATAAACCACAACATGCATTTCTTCAGGTCTGCTTTCCTTGTGGCTCTGTAAGTGGTTGCCCACAGCCCATCTTTGACAGAAAGGGTAGAGGTTCCTTCTCTCCACCCTGCGTGGTTTAGGTATATCTGGTTAAAGCATGCTGCAGGGGTATGGGAAGAGGAGGTTTACACCTTTCTCAGGATATAACTGCCCTGCAACTGCAGTTCTGAGCTTCCCAGGACAATATTGTAACCACGGGACCATTATGTAAAAGATGAGTGTTGGCAGCTCCTCTTCTGGCAGGTGTGAAAACACTGCTCTCACTATCCCTGCCCAAAGGTTTGGTTTAGAGACTTATGCCCAAAAGAAAGTTTCTTGCCTTGGATACTTATTTCTCTGAATTCCCCAAAACCAAGACAAAGAGTGTTTCATGCCAACCACTTCCCTCAACTTTTCCAATGAGCCAGCTCAGATGTTTCATCACTAAGTGGGTACCTACTGAAGGCACTTAACTTTTCCCAAGTTTTCTCAAGTTAAGCAGAATTAACTGCTGTTGTGCAAAAAATGTAGGCACCTCAGTCTACAAGGTGAACTCTGGGGAGACAAACCGTCTGCTGATGCTGACCACGTCAACCCCGAAGCCCTTTTAGGATTTGGCACACACAGCCTATTCAAGACCTTCTGAAATCAACAGAAAGATCCCCATTGCATCACATGGTGATATAGACATACACCTGACAGAAATGAAGTCTTTCTGTTCTCCGTGAAGGAGGAGTCCTATGTGTGAATCCATGTTTCTTGAGAGAAAACAGGGTAAAGTAGAAATTCATGCATGAAGCTGGATAGTCTAGGTAGGTATCCACAGCATGATCCCACCTCCTTTTTGCTGTGGCTTTGCACTGCAACTAGAAGCGAGAGAGGAAGGGAGATGGCTGGCGTTGATCCATCCATATGAAAGAAATGATAATTCTCTAAAAGTTAAGAGATGGTCAGTGGAGAAATATTTCCCTATGTATACACAGAAGTGCTCCCAACCACCTACAGCATAATTTACCAGCACAGCTTTACTACCAGAGGTGATTCTTCACCCAGAATATAATTGAGTAGTGAATATTTTGGTTTTTTTCTGCAGAGTGTTTTGGATCTTAAAAGCCTACAGGGGTTGACTGAAAAAGTTCCTGGAAAAGAAATTCATGGAGAGCTATTAAACATAAAGTTACAAACCTGGTTCTGCCCAGAGCAAAAATTCATTAGACCCTGAGACAGCACGTTGTGCTCACTGCGTGCTAACCCCATCACAATGCTGTCCATAAGATACTCATCCCTAGTCATGGTCAGAGATAACCAGTTGGGGTTCAGCTGGATGAACCTTTGTTTCCAACTCAGAATGAGCAGTCTTATAAGAGCTCAACAAGCTTGAAGAAATTAAAGTGCATTAAACCTATGTTTAAAAAAATAAAAAAT
The DNA here is from genome assembly GCF_000708025.1 of Charadrius vociferus. NCBI lineage: Eukaryota > Metazoa > Chordata > Aves > Charadriiformes > Charadriidae > Charadrius > Charadrius vociferus. Next base: position 1,375,045 of record NW_009647214.1, on the reverse strand, counting down.
AAAAAAGGCATTTTCTAGGTGTCATCCCTTCAATCATGCTGTCATACCAGCAATAAGGCTATTGGGATTCTACCAGTGACTGACGCATCCATTGCTCAGGACCAAGTTAAGATCTAGTAATGGTAGAATAATTCTTTCAGATCCCCAAAACTCAACTCTGGAAATAAGAAAGTAACACAAGTTTGTGTCAAGTCCTTCTTTGGCTTTGCCACTCCAAAATGCAGAAATGCACCTCATCTGGTGGCAAGGCAAGCGCATCTTTCACAACAATGGGTTTTAAACAATTTAATTAATGGTTTCAGCATCTGTGAAAGGTTTTTAAAAAAAAAAAACAACCCAACAACAACAAAAAAAAAACCACCAAACCAAACAACCCAAACTGTTGTAAATTATCTTCCCCTTCATTACTTTGATGTTTGGAAAAATAAATACAAAGTACCAAAAATGAAAAAATAAATAACTGCCAGACTATAATGAGATCGTTTTTCAAACCAGTTAGCAACAATTACCTGGAGACTGGGCTATCCTACTTCATCTACAGTGAGCAACAGTGATGTGTGGTGGTACAGGACAGAAATACTATAAAAATGATTGCGCATGAGAAACTTTTGCATTTCTTATTCACTTTTATGAGAAGAGAAGAGAGAAAGAGGATAGACAGATGGAGTACAAAAACTCTTCAATTTTATACTCTGTGCCTTCATTGCCAGAGAAGAAACAGAGAGGGCTTCATCTGAAACAACTGCTACCTACTGTCATCCAGTAAAGCTCGTTGAAGACGTTACCTGATTCAAAGACAGGACTAAGCAAGAGATATCACTCACAAATTTTTTATATCAAAAAAGTTAAGAAAGAGGAAGAAAGGATTGTGACATAAGAAGGATCAACATTTCCTTTTGTGCTGTCAATAGAAAAGCTCACACTTCTAACCTTGATCCAAAAGACGATACAGTATGACAGGTCTGATTAATAGAGTCATATCAAAGGCCCAGAATGTGCCTAAATTCACCCAGAAGAGGAACAGAATATAGTTCTAAAAACAGATAGAGCACCAAAGGGACTTGTAATGGTCTTGTTTGACTTCAAGGGAATTTATAATGGGATAACAAGTGCTGTACTTTAGGTTGCTGGCTTAATTTGACACAGGATATAGAGGCTGAACTTTGTTTTCACCAGATGTTTATTTGATGACCTAGACTACATAAAATGACTTGTTAGACTCAACTCCAGACAGATAAATGGCACATCACTCAGCTGGTACGAACTGGCACTCCCGATGACAGTCTTCATACAGTGAATACGGAAGAAGAATGAACATTGCGTGTGCGGACATTTTCGCTCTATGGACAGTCCCTCCAGGTCAGGACTGGAAGGCAATTTCACACGTTTTGGCTTTTTCTGCCCTCTTCTGCTCATGTGTCACACACAGTCCCAGCTCTGCTTACCAAGAAAGCAAAGGACTCTTTCTCCCTAACAAGCACACCAGAGCAATGGTGTGTCACTGGAAGAAGTTAAAAAAGGGTAAAGAATGGGGCTGTGTCACAAGAATGGTTTATATTTTCTTTTTGTGCTGTCAGTGGGAAAGTTCCTACATTTATTCTTAATCCAAAAGACAAAGTAGTAAACTGCAATAGCTGGAATCCAGTGTAAGAGCCAGAGGCATGTGAAACTCAGCTATTTCCAACTGCACAAACCTGTGCAAACACAGCTTTCATTTTTCTTCCTCCTAAAATTCCCTGGTAGTTATCAGCTTCTAATTTCCTTCTAAAATTTCCCAGTAAAACTTAAAGAAACAAAATACCACTTGGTCATGTGCTGTAACGAGGGCTTTTGAGTAGTTTTAGCGCAAAACTTCACTGCTGATTTCTGCTAAAGGGTCTGGAAACTTTTGTAACTCGTTGAGTGACTCTGGCTTGATGTCCAGTCATTTAGGGTTGGAGCTTATTAATTTTTTTTTATTTTTTTTTTTCACATTGGCAAGCTATTAAAATGGCCACTGGCTTGGTTTTAGCCCAAGGCATCTAGCACTGTCCCAAAGAAATGCCTGCTGTTATCCAGGAGCTGGCTCATAATTCTCTGACAGGCAGTTTGGGTGCAGCACTCCCTTTTAGAGGGTAAGAGGATTTAGGTATGGATGGCTCGACCATGGCAAGTGGCATCAGAGCCAGAGAAAGTACCCTAGCCCTGTTTCGCCTGCCAGCACAAGAAGAGTCAGGAAAAATTGGCATACAACCACACTGACAGCGAGACATCAAACACAGCAAGCCTTGAGCACCCCTTAGCTTGAAATAAGTATTACTTCAGCCACATTGTTTCCTGGACTGAACCAAGATGTTTAATGCAGTATAGTACTGCTTCCCGATCCTTGGTGAGCTCATCTGGGGATCTTTAAGGCAGCACTTCACTGCCCACCACAGACTAAGTCTACAGGTGGGATTCATCTCATCTGCCATGAGCCACCTAAAAGTTGATGGCGCAGAGCAAAACTACCCAGATTCTGCCATTACGTTAATCTCTCTGGAAGTTTGGTTGGCTCCAGAAGGGGCGTTCCAGCTCTCTCCCACCTTTTGTGCTGGCACTAATGCTCAGCAATGACATCAAAAATCCAATCAGGACAAGTACCCTTTTCTGTGCGTGGTCTTTCCAGGGATGATTTAAAATAACTGTGGAAGTACACCCTGAATTCTGTATCCAGCATCTCCTAAAGTGTACAGAGACAGTTATCTCTAGAAAACAGATCCTCCCATCCTCTATTACCTCAGCTACCATCCCGTGGTTCCTGCTTCTCTCCACAGGACACAGAAGGAGACTCAGCAAACAATTTTGGAGTAAATCTCTAACTTGAAGATAGCTGAGCCTAAATTACTTCCTGAGATTGCACAGGCACTCTAGGAAAGAGCCACTGAAGTCTTAATTTTATACCTTCAACCCAAGATAATCTCCCTTTTTGAAACTCTATGTGTAAGAAGCAGTGGAGTGGTCTTCAGTATTTATCTTTTTTGGAAATTAAGATTGTGTACAAGACCTCAGAGAACTGCCAATGACCATTTCCAACCCCATTTACCATCAACCCTTTCCCTCAGTGAACTGCAGAGAAAGACAGAAAGCTGTTAATTAAAGCCCATCCAAACACCAGTAACTGAGCTGTTTCAGAGGAGCTAAAAATAATTTCAGCTGACCATGCCACCACCTCCACATGATGAAATTCCAAAGTGTCTCAGCATTGTAATGAGTTCATTCAATGAGTTTCCTTCATTTCCCAATGAAAGAAAGACATATGATGCTAGTTTTATGAGGGTGGTGTCGCTTTGCCTGTACTGGTTTTGTACCACCTCAAAAAAATTTAAAATGACATTTGGGTACATTCAACTTCGGAAACATGTGGCTCAGCTCTTGTTTGTTAATTATTAAGACCAAAGTTAAGATTTCAGTTATTCTAATCCTATAAATCTCTTTCTGTTTTTCCTTCTTTTTTTTTTCTTCTTTTTTTGTCTACTTTTTCTTTTTTCTCTTTTTTTTTTTTTAATTTTCATTTCCTCTTTTTTCTTTGTTCTTTGTTTGGCTGCTTAGTTGTTTTTTTAATACCAATTCATACATAGTCCATTCTGTACTCTTATTTCAATTTGAATCCTATGGTGGTAAATTAGCAGTGCTTACCCCATCAGATGGCTGCTCTGCAAAATGAAATAAAAGTCTGTGCTAAACATCCCTGCAGATGTTGAGACTAAATATGCATTCAGGAAGGCACGAAGCCTGTATACAGTTGCAGGTTGCTGTTTTCTGCCCTCCATGAACTTTTATGTTTCCTCTTTAGGACTATGAAATGGCTGGATGGGTCAGATCAAATGTGAGGTGGAGAATATGTAGGAAGAGCACGTTCAGCTATTCCAGGAACAAAGTCCAGGGCTACAGGATTCCCTGGGAAACCAGTTTCTTCATAACTATCTTCCAGATCTTAAGACTCTTTGGGGTTGTTTGGGGTGGTTGGGGGGAACTCCTCCCTTTTTTTTGTTCCCTCTGGCTGTTTTCCAGGTTTACAGTTGTGTGGCTACATTAAGTCAACTGCCCGGATGCAACCACTCAGCTGCCTTGTGCAACACCGCAGTTGTTACCGAAGAGCGGGGAAAAGACAACTGAGTTCTCAGGAACTAACACTGAAAGAAAGTCTAACCAAGACTACTTTGCTTGAACATCAGATCTTTAAGTGTTTTTTTCAGAACATACAGTGCCCATAAATGTGTCCTTTGATGTCCCATGTGCCAGAGATTCCAGAGGCTGCGCTGCAGCTACCTTTGAATGAGGGCTAAAATAACATGGAAGTCATCATCGCTTGAGCCAACCAACGGGAATTCAGCCCAAGATTCCTATACAAGTTTTTTTTTTAATGTGATATAGTAATCCAAAATTGAAACCAGAGTGGTCTTAGCTTTGTTGCCATTTTAATCTATTTTAATTTCAATTCAGCCAGGTTGCTGATTATGCCTGCCAGAATTGAGAACATACTTTCTGTAGTGTAAAAATTTTTAAAGCATTTGCATGTATGAATTCCACCGAATTTCCACACCTGCTCAAAATGAAACAAAAGACTACAGAAAACAATCCAAATGTATATATATGCTTAAACATATATGGATAATTCTAAAAGGGGACTATTAATTAATTTATAATTCCTATTGAATTGTTTTAAAAGATAAGAGGAGATAGCTGGACAGCACATCAGATACATTTGTGTTCCCAATTTAGGGAAGATTCTTTTTAAATAGTAGGGTCAACTATTTAGACACTAGAGTAAGAGCTCTCTCAAATCATCTTCACTCCAGTGTGAACAGGAAACATCCTCCCAGCATCCTTCCTCAGGATCAAGTGCTCTACAGAAGTAGGAATCCTCCTGAAGATTGTGTTTCTGGAAAAAATTAGGTTGGAGAGGATCTCTGCAAGTGATCTGGAATTAGTAGGTGGAGTTCCTTTTACATCAGGTATCCTCAGGTGAGAGCACTGGGTTAGGATGAGGGAACTTTGCAGGATGAGTACAGCAGCAATATCATAGCTGTTAACGTTTGCTTGAGTAGAAAAGTTTACTTATGTCTATGTATTAGAACGGCATATCTACTGAAACCTGCTCTGCCATCTAACGCATCGGTCACCAGAATACCTCCCAACAGAGGATGAGGGGCCCATCTTCAGAGCCTTCTACTGACACAGCTGTGTGTTATTCTGCTGGTTTACAGATATGGAAACTGAGGCACAGACATGTGGCCAAAGCAAGCGGAAGATCATAGACCCATCGTTAGATGTTAGAACCAGAAAGCCTTTGAGTTCTGACTCTGTGTCCTGAACACAAGAGTATCCTCACCATTATTTGCTAAATGTTTCATCAACAAATTCAAATCAAGAGAAAAGGACAAAAAAAAAGGATAAGATTATGAAGGGAAATGGATTTTGTTTCTAGCCAAATGATATGTGTATGGGTGGAATCAAAATAGCTTCAAATAGCATAGGAAATAGGCACCCATTCCCATCACCTAGCTCAGCAACCCACTGGGGACAGCAAATCCCCCTGTAGCTGAATTCCAGAGCTCGTGGGCACGATGTGTCTTCTGTGGGCTGTTGTAGTCAGCACTGTCAAATCCAAAATCTTCCTTCCCTGCCCCTCTCCCAATGGCATTCCCTTTCTCCACCAAATGATACAGAAAAAAAGACAATTGTTGTAGACCTGTATCAGAGATGCCAATCTAATTTTTTTTTCTCTCTCTCTCTTTCTTTTTTTTTTTTCTTTTCTTTTTTTGGACATTGCATCTGTGGAGGAGGGAAAGGGGGAGGATGGGGATTTGCCATGGCGGGGGCAGCTGAAGAAGGAAAGGAGAGGGGGGGAAGAAGAGAAAACATTTCCTTTGGCAATTCTGCTTCGCTTTTGAAAAGGGACTACTTTCCTCACTCCTTATCCCTCCTGACAAGTACAGGCACTTTGGGCCCTAACTGGATGTGAACATTGTCAAAAGGAATTTGGGCTAAAGGGAGGCATCTGCAGTTCTGCTCCTATTGCGCTCGGCGCTGGAGCCACTTTTGTGAATGTGGCAGGGTGGCTGGTGGGCAGACACCAGTACAGATGGGAACTTCACATACTGTATGCATCATGACCAACTATAAAAACAGTCACAACGCATCAGTTGTTACCCAGCCAGTCTCCCTGGAACCTTCACTTTCAATTTCAATCTCGCTGACATCCACAGCTTACAGTGGGCTTTTATGTTTAAGCATCAGTACAGTACTAATGCAGGAGAAAAGGGGCGGCTGGGCTACCACGGCGAGGAATTAAACCTCTGATCTCGGCCAGCCATTGGAAGGGAGGAGCAATTCAAGGGGAATTGTGTAACTGGACTCTACGGAAAAGGGTGAGGGAGAAAGCAGAGGGTGGAAGTCGTGAATTTTTTTCGACGCCGTGAACACGCAGCAAGTCAGGGGCCTTCTGAAAAAGAAACGTAGCAAGCAGGCACTCTCCCAAATTGTAATTTAATGCTTGGAATAATCCTATTGTGTCAGCTACTCACCGCCAAAGAATTGAGGATAAATATAACTTTAAAAAAAAAATTAAGGGGATGGCAATTTGAACAGCTTAATGTTTCTTCAAAGGCTAAGTGATGGAAAGCAGCGCTGAAGTAAATTGACAACTCGGAATTAAGCGGTTGCTGGCACGGCTCAGGTAAAGGTTTGATGGTAACATGAGCTTTCCAAAGTCTTTCCAAACTGAAGTATTATGAAAAGTTAAATTATGTTTTGTATTCATGACTGAAAGCATTTTATTTTAAAGCCAGCACCGCCGATGCTGTCAAGGTGGAGATTCTAGCTTTATGTACAGTGCCTCTAGCCCTGCAGTGTGAGTGAGGCAACATGACAGCTTGTAATAAGTAATTTTTATACAGTTGCATTTATCACTCAAGTAGGCTTGGCAATATTAAACACAGACCTTAAAATGCTGCAGAAGAGGAAGGACAGGGGCTGGAGGCCATGTATATTGTGTGTGTGTGCGCGCGTGCACTTGCGTGTGTGTGTGTGTGTTTGTAACTTCTTTTTTTTTTTTTTTTCTTTCTCCAGGCCCGTTCCTGTTAATGTGGCACTTTTTAAGATATGCACCGAAATGCTTCCAAATTGTTAATACATCACTAAAAGGTTACAAATGAAATGACCCCGTTTAGCCCAAAGGATGTTATTTTAGGCTTTAATGAATTAGACATTGCTACCATTTTCAGGCAAAAATCAATTGCTTCAATTAACAAATTTGCACAAGTCCAAATATTTACAAAATAAAGGCCCAGAAACCACATTCTTTGTTTCTCTCTCTCACTCCCTACCCTGTTTCTTCATTAACATCTTAATTTCCATGAAAGTGTGAGGCATCAGCTTTTTCTGGGAGCTTGTGAAGGTCTAGTGTTGACAACTTTCTTATTCTTTAGAGGCTGCTCTTTTCTGTTTTAACAGGTTCTCTTTCTTTGTCATGAATAATTCAGGACAAGCTAAAAGAAGTGGAGGATGCCCATTCCTTCTCATGGAAAGAATAAAAATGTGCTCAAACCTTACCTCATTTGCGGAAGAAAATTTTACAAAAAAAAAAAAGAGAAGGCAACTTATTTATGGGATTGAAATGAGCAGGGAATTTTCTTTTATTCACAAGATTTATAGGAACTGAAGCTTGAGTCTGAACCAAGAGGAACCGAAAATCTCCAAGCCAAATGGCAGACTCAAACCTTCTGAAGCACAGCCCCAACATATGGTTTGATTTCCACTTCTGCTGTAAGGAGTCACAGATCTAGGTGGATGCCAATGAACTCAGCCATTTAACACTGAAATAACGTCAGACTGAAAGCAACATAAAACTGGGGGGCGGGAAAGACCATTCTCTGTTATTATTCATATGACCCAGTTGAGAAAATTATGCATTTGCACGGGGAGGTATGTCTAACTCGGGCATCGTGGCCGCCTGAGGACATCGGCTGTATGGGGAGATGAGGACTTGCAGTACTGCGTAGCCAGGTGTCTAGACTACCAGACAGATGAAAGAAGGAGCTGACTGTTTTGTCTATTCCATTTGCTTATTTCATGCATCTCTGCTACCCATCAATGTTGTTAAATTTAATTCATTTACCCATCTAACCCAGGCTGGTCTGAAGAGGATGTTCCAGGAGCTGTTGGTTACTGGAATTTCCCAGGACAACAGATGAGGGTGGCATTGACTTCTTAACCTTTGCTGGAACATGAGTCTCCAACTCTTAGTAAAGATCTCCACCTAAGAGATAGTGTCACCTACACAAGAGTGGCACTTACTTTTGCAGCAGTCCAGATTAGTGAGTATCAACTGCATATTGCCCCTCTACTCCACTGTTGTGAGACCCCACCTGGAGTACTGCATCCAGCTCTGGAGTCCTCAACATAAGAAGGACATAGACCTGCTGGAGCATGTTCAGAGGAGAGCCACGAGGATGATCCCAGGGCTGGAGCACCTCTCCTATGAGGAGAGGATGAGAGAGTTGGGACTATTCAGCCTGGAGAAGAGAAGGCTACGGCGAGATCTTATTGCCACCTTCCAGATCTTATTGCCGCCCCTAAAGGGGGCCTACAGGAGAGCTGGGGAAGGACTTTTTACTAGGACATGTGGTGACAGGATGAGGGGGAATGGCTATAAACTGGAAGAGGGCAGGTTTAGATTAAACATTAGGAAGAAGTTTTTCACTCTAAGGGTGGTGAGGCACTGGAACAGGTTGCCCAGAGAGGTTGTTGAGGCCCCATCCCTGGAGGTGTTCAAGGCCAGGCTGGATGTGGCCTTGGGCAACCTGGTCTAGTGGGAGGTGTCCCTGCCCATGGCAGGGGGGTTGGAACTCAATGATCTTCACGGTCCTTTCCAACCTAAACCATTCTATGATTCTATGATATACAAAGAGAAAACAAAAAGAAAACAGTCAATAAATGTAAGGAGTCACCATCTGTTATAGATTTTGCAAATGAGTCCATAAATCAGGAAAAGACACTAAATCTTCCATGTAATAAGTCTCCACAGCCAGTCTGATTCTGAGTTTAAAGGTTTATTTTGTATCATTTAGTTCTACTAATAAGATGTTGAAAAATAAGCTTTATTTTTTTTCCCCAGAAAAGTATGGTTAATATAGGTCTGTTGCAAAATACTGCTGCTTTTTTCCTTTGACTGTGGCTACTAGAAAATTATTGCATTTGTGTCAAAAAAAGAACCCTTATATTTTCTACTCCATATTTTGAACAGGAGATTAAGCACTAGAACTCAGTTGTGGCTAGATGTTAAGAAAAATCTTCTAGTAAAACCGGGAGAGGCTGCAGTCTTTGGTGTTTTGGATTTTTAAAAATAGATTAGACAAACATCAGCTGGAAATTACTAAGGTACATTTGATTTTTCTTGGAAAAACAATGGCCTCATTTTGCAGTCCATGGTCTGAGTTGGGCTTTCAGCAGAGGAGGCTTCCACAGTCTCTAGAGATTTTCAGAAAATGAGGCTGCTTGTGACATAATTTTTACAAAGCTGAAAAGACCTTGAGGATAAGGTTTTCTTATTCAACTTAAGATATCTACAATAGACATGATCACACCTGATTTAGCTACCCTGAGATCCCTTAATAGACAAGAGAGAAACAGGCAGTTTGAAGGTACGATTGTCTGACCTACTGTGGCCAGGTGAATCTCAGCTCAGGTTTTTTTCTTCCTTTTCCTGTGCTCTCACTTCCGTCAGAGTACACCTTTTCCACTGTAATCCAGTGCCTATCTCCTTGGTCTTCCTAATGGTAATGTAACAGATTCCATTAACCCAGTCCTGTAGACACATGTGCTGACCTTACGCAGCTGAGAGCGAAGGGATATTCTGAAGGTGTGGAGCTTAACATGGTCATAAATGTTGGCAGGTTGACTCTTAAGAAGACAGGAGATGTAAGTCAAGAACAGACTTTTGTGATGATTCTCATATGTGTATATATATATATATATGCCATTCTCTGATACTTCCTAGAGAGATGCTTGTTACTGCTGTCTCTCTGACACACAGTGCAGCAGCTCCTGTGATCTTAGATCTCCTGCTTTGAAATGACAGAATCTGTGTTGGGCAAAGAAGGATCTGTAGTTTCAGTAGTCACTACTACAGCTTCAGAAAAGTGTAATGTTGTCTTTAAGTACCATCTTAATCACTATCTGAATTAAGTACAAGTTCAGAGCTTTTTTATGCAGGATCCTTGTAATAACTGAGTAACTGAAATATACTGCATAGAAACCTCAGCAACGTATACTCATCTAAAATTTAGGTGTCTGATCTAATCTAGTCATTTCAATTCTTTCTGTTGTCAACGGGACAGTTGGACAATGTCAATGGGATCTTCCCCTCCATGGAAAGATCCTTTCTGCTGTCACAATCATTGTCTCATTTTTATCTTTCTCCCCTTGACTGTGCAGGGAACACAGAGGTCCGGCTTAGTTCAAATGTCCAATGTTCACATGGCTTAGAATGTCCACTTGGTGTGTAAGGTTATACGTGAAATGGGTTGTCAATGCAGGGTACCTCAGCAAAGAAATTTTCAGCACATTCCCATTTTTTTTTGAGGAAGTTATTTTAAATATTTACTGGTCAGTGCAATGCATCATCTGAGAAGACAATTAAGTTCAAGGTTATTCAAGGCTATTTATTGTACAATTCATACTGCAGGTATATGAGGTCCTATATTTATAAAGGACTTTTCCCAGGGCCTCTGTAAATAATCTTTCCCTCATGGGAGTACCTATCAGGAGCATTACATGATTGTGCATGTGCAGACTACAAAGGTCCAGATTTTAGAATAGGACCTGCAGAATTGTGTGGAACTTCTGATTGCTACTTTTGGAAATGGTCACAAACCAAGAAACAATTCCTGTTTTCCAGCGCCCCGTCAGGATATCATCATTTCAGACAATTCCCTGTTTACAGAATGAAGATCACTGTGGGTGGTACTTTGACTCCATCAAAACTAAAATCTTGGGATGGAGGACATGGTTAATGGAAAGGAAAATTAGGCGTGTAGTAAGTTACCATTTTTCATTTACATATTAATATTCTTGTAAGTCCAATAGCTCTTTACTGAAAAGACATATTATCTCTTTTTTGTCTGAAATTTTGATCTCTTGTCCTGAATTGTCTGAAAAATTACATTGTCATAGGTTCATTTTTCAGCCAATCCCTGTTGACATCGTTGCTTTAAGGTAACAGTTGGTCTACAGCGTATGAGAGAAAACAACATAGCCTTGAGTATCCTTTTAGCCTGATTTTTAGATGCTGCACTGGCTGATGTCATAAAAGTGTCTGCAACCCAAAGAACTTTGAAAAAAAGAAAGCTATTGCTGGTACTCAAGGTATTGCTCCACAGGGCCAACCGCTTCAGCTAGTTTGTCATAAAGATCCATTCTTGTCCTGGAATCATCATTTTAAGACCATCCCAGTTCCTCTCTCCTACCGTCAGAGTATCTCAAGCAAACTATATCTCGTGCATATTATTGTATTATGTGGATTTATTACACAACATCTGAATAAGATGTGATTGTTCTTGAACTGACCCATTTTGCTTATCAAAACAAAAAGCATCATAGCGGATATCAGTGTCTTCACGACAAATATAAAATAGACTTTTTCAATTTTGCTTTGATTCCGTGGACTGTATCCATAATTCCAGCTTCATAAAATTATGTAGGGTACTCCTATAGGTCATGTGTAGCCATTTTGTACCTTCCTGTCCAATAACTCAAAATATTTGAGCATCAATACATCAAATGATTTATTATTACTTAAATAGTCTATGTAGTTTGTATTCTGCAGGAATTCATGCACCTATCCTTGTAGAAGAGTTTGCACACCTGGAGGATGACATCTGTCTAGACAACAAATCCAGTTCTTTAAGCTAACAAGCTCTTGTCATGGTAATAAATTAATTATGAAAAATGTGTATTGGTAATCAGGTGCAGAAAAACCTGCAACAGATACTCACTCGTGGAGGATGGGAATGGTGTTCAACTGTCCATATTGTATATCTCTGCAGTGAAAATATCTCCCTATCGACTAACTATGTAGAATTCTCTGTATTCAAGGAGAAAAACCGTCACATTTAGAGCACAGTTACTCAATTAGAATTTAAGGGTTAGCTGTATTGAACCCAGACACTATCTTTTTCTCTCCTTTTATTTACCAGGGGACTAAAGAGAGTTAGACTTTAGGTAGGTCTGCAGTATAAACTTCTACATTTGGAAATATGAATCCAACCCATTTTACTTCATAGCTTTACTAAATTGCATGAAGATACAGTTTATGCAGAATGAATCATGGCAAAAGAAATCACAGGATTTAAAATTACTTTCCTGAGAGTACACAACAGGATGAGGGCCTGAAGATCAGAAATTTGGCTTGACCGCTAGTTCTTTTGCCGTAACCACCAGACAGTCCTTTTTTCCCTGTGTTCACAGCAGTGCATTCATTTCTAGTATTGCCTCTGAGCAAAAGTAACCTATAACATTTCCACAAGAAAGAAACTTGGGATATTTGACGTATGACATGGATCAGTCTGTACTCAATATGACAGAACTTAAATGGACTTGATTTTAAAATGGGTTGAATGCACCCCCATCTCTCAAAACAGATTTTTTTGGATGCTATTAAACATTGAATAAAGGATGCTTTCATCATCATCAAACTCCTTCAAAAGCTTTGCTTTAAAATATACAATCACATTATGCAAACCAAGAAGAGATGATTCTGTGATTAGAAACTTGGGATCAGTACTCAGGAAACCACGGAAAATTTTCCCTGCTACAAACTTACCAATTTCCAGGTTCAAATAATTTAATATCAGTGTAGTGTACCTGTAAATCCGCGATGCTGTCTGAGCTTCTACTGTAGTCAACAGAAATTAAGACTTGAGTCCATTGCTTGAGTTCAGGAATCTCTTGTACCATTTTAGGCTTTCTGTGGTGTTCATGTCTCACAGGATCTGGCACAGACAGCAGCTACTGGAGAACTTCCAGACTTGGGCACTCCAAGTGATACTAGATGCCCATGTTTAGGCAAATGGATCAGGTCCCAGACAATGGAGTCTAATAAAGAAGTTGTCTCAGCTTTAAGTAGAAACCTACATTTGGTCAACTGAATAGCGCTAGATGACCTAAAGAATCTGAGACATCTCCACTGGGCTGGCAGAAACACACAGGTTTGTGCTGTCCTTCTGAGCTATCAGTCACTGGCCAGGTGTAACACCCATGGGCATCTCAAAAGGAACTAGGCATCCTTGTCTGGGCAACTAAAACACGCCCACAGGATGGGCTTCGCTTGCCTGAGCGTAAGTATCTAGTATACTTTTAGGTGCTTTGGAATATCCTGCTCTGCCATGGAAGCGCGCGTGCCTCTTGTCAGTCCTGATTCATATCTGCCAGCCTTTTCCAGATGTCTTGAATGCAATAACACATCTCAGGTGGTATTGGACACACAGGTGACAGAATCGTGGTCTTAGCTGCGGGTATCGATAGGAAGTAAGGGAACTACTTGCTTCAGCTGGCGAGGCCCTCAAGCACTGTCCATTGGTGCCAGTCACTACAAATGAACTTGTGGTGAAAAATACAGTGAAAACTTAAGAGGTATTTTGTTACTGTAGAGGTGGATGTAAAATGATCAGGAATAAAATTAAGTCTTTTATATACTAAAAAAAAATAATCTAGTCTCAGGGAATGGCCTGTGTAAGACACGTGTGCAGCTCATACATTGATGTGCAAGTAGTATTACTGAGAACAAAGGATGTTCCTGGACATTCCCATTACATTACAAAGCTGGCCTTCCAAGAATAATATGCCTGAGAATAAAACAATAATTACAAAACCACAAATGAAATCAAAGCAACGCTGCCGAAAGCCTTAAGCACCACAGGTTTACGAGGCATGTAAATATAGCAGCTTGGATAAAGATGTAAACTATTACACTGCACCCTTTAAAATCTCACACTTCAGAAGCCAGTGGAGTTACATTGGACTGGAAATTTGGATAGATAAACACTGAATGTCTGGTAAGAAATGCTGTTCTTTTTTCTTTTAAAGCTGTGTGAATACATGCAAGCTCAAATTAAGGAGAGCAGATAACCAACTGCATGTTAGAGATGAGCAGGCTGCTTAAAGCTACTGCATAATCGGTGAAGCTTTAAAAAAAGAAGAAAACAGCTTGAGGCTTTTTTTCCTTCTTCCTCTAAAATGTGACATCATTGTATATGACACAACACCTTGGAAGGAACCATATGGGGAAATGCAGGCATGTTGCTAACTAAATGTGAGCTCCTTCGCAATGAAAAAATCTCATTGCTGGCCAAACCCTGGATGGTCTCATAAAAAGCACAGCTTACACAGTGGAACTGACAGTTCTACTTCAAGGACATTTTTTATGTCTCATGCTCTCTTTGTACAGTAGTTAGAAAGGCATACCAGGAATATAATGCCGTTTTTCATTCAGATCTAATCAGAAAGTGTTGATTCAAACTCAACACTGTAAAATACATACGATGTTCTGATGCAGGTTTTTGCTTGACTTTTTACAGGGCTGATCTTTAAATCTCTAAGCTCATTAATCAGTGTTAGAAATTCTACTGATTTAAGGAATGCCTTCCCTCTGTCTTGCCATGTCTCTCTGGGTTGGTCTTTGCACGTCTCTCTCTCACTCGTTCTCTGTTTTGTTAGATGTTAACCTCAATGCAGTTCTGGATTAGAAGTTGGATCTTAAAGTTCCATCTTTTATATTTTCATTATGGTCATTATTATCAGTAGCAGTAACATCAGTAGTATTGGTAGCAGCAGCAGTAGTAATAGTAAAGGTATATTCAACTGAATACACTGTAAATGACCCACTGATTTTTTAATGTTTAATGATTGTGTCTGAGGATATGCATTTCTACAGAGCAATGAATAAAACCTCTTAGCTTTAAAATTGAGTCTTCATGATGAATATCCACCCTCACTTACACAGCAACAGGTTCCAAAGTCATGTTAGGTGGTTTCAGCCAAAGAGGAGATGATCCTGACAGCTTTAGATTGTGAGTGTTAATAGATGAGAAAAGGGTAAAATTAAAATGAGGAAGCTGCCTGAACAAGCATGTATTTGTGCATTGAAAATTGTGAGAACTGTAGTTAAAAGTTAAAAGAACTTCCCATGGAACACATCATTTGCATTTCTGTGACTACTAATAGGATGGGAATCAGGAATTTCTCAAAGTTCCACTATGAGATATTCCCCCTTCTCTTTAGCCCCTAAACTGAAAAAGAGGTTGGAACCCAATTCAGCAAAGATTCGCATTTAGCTTGGCTGAAATACTGCAGCAACCCATGTGTATCATTGGAACTACTTAAATAAAATTAGACATTTGATTTTTTCCCATCTTTAGAGATAAAATTTATACTTAATTTTAATGATGCTTCTCATGAAAACGACTCATGAAAGCACTTAATAATATGCTTGATTTTCATTTAAGTCTGTGATTAAATTCCATAGAAATTAGTAAAATTTAAGCACACCTTTAGGATTAAGTATGAGCTTAAATGTATTCTCAGTTAGGTACATTGTTCTGAATGATTTTTGATGGGCTTTGATGGTTTGGGATCTAGATGAAAGATATTGTTATTTCACTTTACAATTTGATTATGAACCAGGACAGAAAAAAAAAAAAAAGAAATAAAAAAAGAAAAAGAAATAAAAAAAAAGAAAAATAAATCAACTGAAGAGTTAGAAACCAAAGAGTATGTGGGTTCTGTAAAAATGTGGCATGATGGGTCCAGATTATTGGGGTTTGAGCAGGGTATATCTTTCTCTACTTATTTAGCCTTTTGCATGCAAAACTACTTATGTATACACTCCCTCGTGTAAGCCTGATGTATTCAGACTAACACAGCTTCAGCAACTGTAGGCCGACTGCGTCTCTGGGGTAAATGCATTGCCTGGGGGGATATATTTGATTCATAATGGCTACAGCTGAATTATAGTGAGTGCTGGAGTGTTATTTATGTTATATCTGAAAGTTCATTGAAATTATTTAGATGCAGATCCCTCAAAGGATACAAGCACAACACAGGTTAGATTTATGTGGCCAAGTCCAGGTAAGCAATCCACAAGCTCTGCCTTAAAACACAGCTCCCTCAACTTTCACCAGTTGTTTTCTGTGGATGTTCAAAGACTTGTCTAGAGCCTGTACAAGGAATCTGCTCCGTATACCATTCCCCTTTAACGGAGCTTGGCGTCTAAGGATATTTGAGATTTACAAACTAGGTAATAGCAGATCTCTGTCCCCAATGTTCTGAGCAAGCTATTTGCAAACTAATTAGAGGACTTCAACAGGAAATGGAAAGCCTGATTTGGTCAAAACTAATTTATTACATTTCCTAGAAGTGTGATATTATGTATAGGCACTGATTCTCTGCACTATGGGCATGGAAAGGGATCAGGAAGTTGGGAAAGATGGGGGTCCAAAATCCCTGGGACCAGGAAAAACAAACAAACAAACAAACAAACAAGCAAACAAAAACCCAAAACAAGTGAAACGTATCATAATTCAGGAGTTTAACCTACACAGAAAAATCTCATCTTCCGTTCAGGTAAATGCGGTTCTCTAATCTGGGAGAAAACAGTGACTAAACAAGCCAACAACCATTGGGAAATTCTGTGAAAACTAAATTATGAGATAGAAAACTTTCTTTCAGTGAAAAGTATTACTAATGAAAATGATTTTTAAAAATCAAAATGTTTTCCTTCAGAAAATTCTGATGTAAAATTTTCATTTAAATTGCATCTTATTTTATTCTTCTTTCATTTCCTTATATATTTTCTTATATAGCTGTTAAAATCTATATCCTTTTTAAAAGCCATATAAATACCTTAAAATAAAATCAGAAATGAAGTTTTAGAAGTCATTGATTAGTGTCCTTCCTTCCCTGCCGTGTCTCCTATGGATAAGCAAATGTTTCTGAAAGAGGTATTTTGTGATCTTAACCTGGAGGCCTTCTGAATTGTTAACATTTGAAGCTGTCCAGTTTCCATTGGTCTGTCTGTCTGCAAGATGAAATTTGAAACACTGATTTATCCACGGTTGGGATCGTCGTTACCATCACAGCATAAGGTTAGCTGTGCAATCAGAAACTGGGATTGCACTGGGCTTAATGTTTGACGATCATTATCTGTAAGAGTTTAGAAATGAAAAGACGAGGAAAGTGTTAGAATGAAAATTAGAGATACAGAGCAGTGAAATCGCTCAGCTGATATTACTTCATTATGAATGTGTCAGACACAGTACATTTGCAAAGAATACACCAGAAAGATATCCACACGGTATTGTCAGATAATGGGTCTCCGAAGAGGCAGAATTTCCAAAATGAAAGTTGAAACTGGGATTTCTATATCTGTACTCAGGCATTTATTAAAAGGGTCTGAATGTCACAGGAGCGCAGATCTGAAAGGGATCCTGCTCCCACATCAACGGCTCTGAGCTCCTGCTCTGGCAGTGTATCACACCGTCTAACACCTTTTAAAAACAGGTCGTGCACTTAAATAGAAGATTTTCTGCCTCTTTCACTCTTACTGGGGGGAAGTTGCTCTAGATTTTCGTTCCTCTGCTACTTAGAAACATACTGCTGGTTCCCAGTCTACCTGTATTCAATATGGCTGAGAATTAAGCACATAATTTTTCACATTGACATCCCAAAAGGCTGTTCAAAGGCTGTTTTTAAGAGAAAAAAAGATCACATTTAGACACAGACATAAGAACCCGAAGCCCCAGGGGTATATTTTCAGAACGGTTAAATGCATACCTCTTCTGAAGGGTTAGGGACATGTGACCAGCTGGAGAAAAGTGGGATGTATTGTGGGGACTTACCAGCTCAAACCTGCTTTAACTTGGGAGTTCCTGTATTGTGCTCCACTGCATAATGCCGACGACGGTGAGCACATTTCCAGATGTGCAAAATAAAGACACAGGTAACCACGTATTAACATTGCCTGTCCTCTACGCAAAAGCATGGACAGAATCAACGTAAAAGATGTTTAGGTGTCCATATAGGTGTGACCGTGCCTTTGTTCATACACCCTGCTTGGTCTGCTGTTTGGGGAAGAGGTTGAGAAGTTTACTCTGAGTTTCCAGAAAATCTAGTCATTGTGAGCCACATGGATGACAAATAACTAATTATTATTATTATTGTTGGAATATTAATATAAAATGATATTTCAAAACATAAATTAGATTCTCTGTCCATTTTGGTCAACTGGAAAATGTTCCCTGCAAGTCACGGTTTTTGAAAAATTCCCTTAGTCTTTACTCCTAAGTTTTGCTTACCCCCTTTTCCTTGCAAATAGCCACCAAGCAAAATAATAGAACGTGTTACGTGAGCTAATCCCAACCGCTTGTCTTTTAGAGGGTTAATGTTACTTTCTTTTTTCTTCCTTGCTTTTCCCCAGCGCTGACTAAAAAGAACACCCAGGTTCAATGAGTGACAAATCATTACAGACCGTACAGTGTAATTAAAAAGCCCAGCCATTGATCAGCTATGAGCTAAACCTGAGACAAAAAAGTGAGAGACCCAGAATAGCTGGCAAAACTTCTCATTGAATCTGTCTGAAATGGAAGATGTTCTCCCTGGAGGCATGGAGCGTGGCCCATTGTGCATTTCCATTAGAGATACATACTGACTCAGAGCATGCCATTGATGTTGGCCTATTTATGAAAGGCTGTTGAAAGAGGTTTCAGAGTTAATTGAAAAGAGCTGTTTCTGAAGTAAAGTAACTTCAAACAACACAGCTCTGAAATGTGTTTTAATGGACTGGAAATCAGTGAATTTTCCATAGCGCACAAGAAATAAAAATGGACGGCATGAACTGAGAGCTGCGTTGCCATTTGGTGGGATTTCTATTATTATTATTATTATTATTACTATTGTTATTATTATTGTAGTCACTAGCACTAGCACTACTAATAATTATTTTAGCTATAGTTGCTCAATGGACAGTGATAAAACAGCTTCGCTCTTGATTGATTAGAGAATCATCTTCTAGGGCCTGTCAAAATTTTCACTACATGTCTTTATTCCACACAGCTATAACACAGGCTGCCTGCAGAAACTGTCAGACTCATGCCATTGTAAACAAAAGGAAAAACTCTTTCAGTTGTCAAGTAGAAGTCAGTTTCAAGGCCCTCTTTTACCAAGGTATGTTGTGTTTAAAATGTGTTTATTCTTAATGATATTTCCATTTTAAAATTAAAGCATATGCCTAAATTCGAGCACGTGTTTATTCAGGCATTTGTATACATGGTCTCTGCCCTGAGCTGAGGTCTTGCACATAAGTTTGTGTTTAAGCTCATGCTTAAATAAAAGCCTTTTCAGCAAAGCATGCACCTGAATTTCATAAATATAAATAGTAGCTGAATATATGTTTAAATCTCAGCTTGTGATTAAATACCTTTCTCAGCTGAAAACAACATACTTTTAAATTATTTCTTAAAGCTTGGTGAAGTTCAATAAAAAATAAGAATGAGCTGAATTTATTCCTTCTTTTTAATTCTTTGGCAGGAATTTAGAGTTAGCAAGGAAGAAGGTAACTCCTTGCCCTTGGATGAGGTGAATTCAGACAACTGTGTGGCATTCAGGTAGAAAGGAACATGATCAGATTGTGAGATCCTTCCTCAGGCTGATTAATACCTAATATCTTGAAAAAGCTCATAAATCCCAGTGAATTGCAGGGGAAAGGTGAGAGTAAAGTAACCCAGCACTCAGAATAACACAAGCAATAATCAAACAACTTCTGACATAGACCGTGAATGATAATGAGTATTTTACACTTCCATTCTACTCTTAATGCTTTAAGTAATTCACAAGTTCTGCTGAAAACCTCCCATGTCCCATTAAAAGACATGACCTCACAGACATTAATTAACTTAATCTCACAAACCTCGTTTGAAGTAAGGAAGAGCTGTTGTCCCCATTTTTAAATAAGGAATGAAATACAAGGATAGTAATGACTTCATACCAAACCTACCAAAATCACCAGAAATATTTAAATCAGAGCCTCGCACACTACAACCTGCATTCACCATTTTATCTTCTGATAGTCCCAATTTTATCAAAGCTTCACCTCCCAAAATCAATACCTTACCTAAAAGAGTCAACATTGATTTATTTCTGTAACATTATTTTTAAAGCTTTAAAGCTGCTGCATAAAAGAAATAAATAAAAATGCAAAATCCTTGAAACACCCCTAGGGCATAAAAAAAAAACCAAAACAAAAAACAACAAAACCCAAAACAAAGAGAATCCAGAAAAAAATAATTCAGTTTTAAATAAATAGAAATCTCATTTTTTAGGGCTGTCATGACATTTTGGCATCCGCACTAATTTTTGAAAATTTGTGGCTGATAATCATAGATTAGCATGTGCTTAAGTTGTCTTTGAAGTTACTGTGGGTAGTTACATACCTACACTAAGAATGTGCTACTTGTTCTGCCGAAGTGAGCACAGGCCGTCAAAAAAGGAAAATAATGAAGACTATGGTTGGAATCTGAACTTAAGGACAACATAACTCCCTACTTCGGTAGCTAAACAAATTCTAAACTTTCTGAGGCATTAAATATTCAGTAGAGGGATTTAATTTTTCTGACACTCCAACACCTATACCTGGAATAGAGAGAATTAGGCTTTGCAACTGGGATGACAAACAGCTGATGTGCACACCTAATGCAGACAAAAGAAAGAGGAGGTACTGGAGGAGAGACAAAAAACAGAAGGCACGGCATGAATTTCTGAGCCCAAGACACACATTTTAAAATTAGGGTTAAATCCCACTGAGAAAGTAGGATTCAGAGCCTGAGAATTTCTCTTCGTGTGTTGATGAACGTATTCATCTGAGGAAAGGGACATCTGGGACATCCAGATGTGGAGCTTGAACCTGCATTTCCCTTCTTCAAAAGTGTTCTAACCACCCAGTAAAAAGGCGGAAATGCTTTCTGGTGTTTCAGTCAAAGGCAACTGTTGAGCATCCAAGAATTCATAGCCCTTGAGTCCAGAAGGTGAGGAATAAAAGAGCTTACCTAACATTTGAGGATAGAAGAGCTTTTAGTCTATTCTAGCTCTTGCTCCTGTAACATTTTTGGTTGGATTCATCTGGCCAAACATACAGTTCCAGTTAGTTTAATAGTCACCTGGAAGCACCTTTTTTTCTCTCTATTGACTATGAAGGGATATGAGGATGACAAATGCAGATGTGAAGAATTTTAGTGTAGACTCCTAGGGTTTGATTCAGTTGCCCACACATGGGCACTTAGTGTCATTTCACGTGCCCCCAGTGTCCTGCCTACTCTCCAGCTGCTGTGTGTTACAGGCAGGATACAAAATGCGCCCACATATCCATTAGGCTTAATTACCCTTCAGAAGATTCATGCTCTCTTCTTCTGCAGTTCCGTTAGTGTTTTTTATATACTTTCATACTCCTAGAACAGGTGGAGGTCCTCCTCCTGCTCTCAGGCCAGTAAGTGGTATTATACATGCTCCAAGGATGCAGGCTCAAAACCTTATGGGTGAAGAAGGACAAGAAATGCTTCCTTAATTTCTTGAGGCATGCTCAGGTTTTATACAATACACCACTTAGTTCTTCACTTCAAAATAATGCAGACAAGGTAGTCTGTGAAGGAATAATAGTAGAAGTCCTTAGAGTCTCCTGGTTCTTTACCTTTAGACAGGAGAGCAGGTCCCAAACTGTGGCAAGACATCCATGTACGCAAAGCAATAGGTCTCATAGGACATTTTTAAGTGAACTCTTGTGTGCCTGGGGAATCTTATATTCCTAAGCAATACAGATAGGGTTTTCCCGAGCTGCTGTCATGAGCTTAGGTTCATTAATGATAATTAAGGATCCTCCACGCTCTGCTGATGCTGAATATCTGATATTCAACTTCTACAAACTTCTGAAGAAGAAATTGTGATTAAGCTCCTCTGAAAAGTAGGTCTTCACTTTAGAAGGTTGTCTGTCATAGCTACAGATCAATTCCAGTGAGATTGTGTCGACACAGAATTTTGATTTCACAGTTTTGATTCTTTTCTGGAGATTCTGAGTATTGGTGAGACACGAAGCCTGTGCTTCAGCAAGAAGGAAAAAACCACTGAATGGAGGTCAGAATCATATGGCAATATTTGCTCTACTTTTCTGTAACAACTTTTGCAAACAGGCCGATTGGTTTTTCTTACAACTAATTAATTATAAACTGCCCAGACACAATCAAGGTAAACATACAAGACATCCTCCTTGGGAAATAACACTGGTCAAGCATTTGGTAAACAAGAGGATGATAAAATGAGGTTTTGGGGTGTCACTTCATAAGCTCCCAACAAACAGTTCAGGGCAATGACAATATCAAGGTTAGAAACCTCGATGTCCAGCTTTATAAAGTTCTCATCAAGGTATTGCAACATTGTTCAGGAGGTAGATGGTAGCAATCTGAAATGAACTATGCTTTCTCAGAGTTTAACTTCGGGAAAAAAATTCAGACTGAATGTCACCTAGTCATTTAATTGAATCAGAAATTAATTCCCTAGGGTCAGCTGAGATCGAAACATAAACCTGACTATAATCAGCATAACAATGTTAGCTGAAATTATGCCTCTGAATGATAGCACCTAATAGAAGTGTAGGGCAAAGTTTCCCTAAAGAGATATTAGAAAAATGTGCTGCCTTTTCTATAGCCTTTGATATTGGGCAAGATGTTGTTTGCATATTTCAAAGTGAACTGTAAGACCGTCTGATTTTCACACACATACCTGTCTATAACCTTCAGATTTCATTACCCTTCTTGAGTAAACCAAAAATACAAGCAAAACAACAATTTTAAAAATATAAAGATGGAATCAAGTCTACACTGTTGTTCCTTAGTATGGAAATGTATGACATTATGTTTGTCTTCAAAGATGGTGGGTTTATTAAAAGATGGCAGAGATAAGTTGTTACAATATTTGTATAATCATCTGGCTTTTCCACCTTTTCTTCGAACTTCTGGCCGTGGCCAGACACAGAGCACAAGGCAGAGCGTTCCAGCAGACTGCTGATCTTTCAAAGCAGATTCTTATGTTCTGCTAGAGTTGATCTGAAAATAAAATCAATAAGATAATAAACAGTAGGATCTTAAGATCATGCAACTTGGAAAGATTATATGGAGGAGGATGTGGGTACCTCAATAAGGTGCTATAATACTCTCCAAGAAAAAAAAATTGCTGTAAGTGTCCTGGTCTGGATATGAAACTAGCAAAATCACATTAGATTTCAACAAGTGTGTTTTTAAGCATGTTCTATGTCCTGCACATGAAGGGGAGAGGGGATGAAGAAAGGAATGTCTATTGATAACTTTGTTTAAAAATCAATGAATTAATATGGGAGGATATGAGCTTAAATCAGTTTTCAGTTTCTCATTAGTGATAACATTGTAGAAGAACTGGTGACAAAAAAGTAATTTTTGAATGAATAATTAATAATGAATTGTTGAAAAAATCTAACAAAACAATATGTCAAAAATGACACATCATTGAGCTGAGATACTTAATTTGAAACATGGCAGATTTAATAGGCTTTCACAAAATCCGGACCAGAACTCTAAGGAAACTATTTCTATTCTCGTTTTTCTGTGCCAGGAATTCTGAGGTCCAGAGAGCTGACAGATATACCTTTTGTATCTACCATAGCTTGTAGGCTCCCAACCTTTCGACAGACATATCTAACAGTACACCTGTCCCAACCCACTCATGAGAAACTCAATCAGTCTGTGGAGGTCTACTCAACACAGTGGTACTCAGTGGACACCAACTGCAGTTTAACTCATACTGAAGTGGGAGAGCTGGTTCAGCTGCCTAACCTTTGGTACTTCGTGCAATTTAAGATACCCTAGGGCATCCACTTCTTCCATACAGCAATAGCAAAATGGAACAGGACCTGTGAGAAACGTATGGTTTTTTACCCATTTGGAGGACAGTAGCATACCTGAGGGCATCTCCAATGGCATTTGACACCTACATTTCAGAAACATAATGGAGCAATTGAATATTTAATGAAGTGGCTTAATCTGCAAGTGAAATCCCACCTTTCTTTCTTCTTATATTTAGTAAAAATATCAAGGAAGATATTGCTATACAATATCTAATGCACTGTAATAGTTTTGCTAAAT
Organism: Charadrius vociferus; assembly: GCF_000708025.1. Classification (NCBI taxonomy): domain Eukaryota; kingdom Metazoa; phylum Chordata; class Aves; order Charadriiformes; family Charadriidae; genus Charadrius; species Charadrius vociferus. The sequence goes on along the minus strand of NW_009647214.1, from coordinate 1,350,812 downwards.
AATTCTGATGTGATATTTGAGCTCATTGCACTCCAGGAGTAAGGTGAATTCTCATCAGTAGTTAAATTGCTTATTTTTATTTTCCCTACAGATTTTTCTGATGACATTTTTCACAACATTTAGGAGATATAATTCTAAAATTCCCATTTCATTTCAAACATCTTGGGAAAGGTAACTACAAAGTTTCGTTTGTCTTGACAATGGTTATATTGCGAACTTTGAGGTACAGACTTTAAAGTCTGTTCTAGCAGCTAGCAACCAGCAACTGTACTTTTATGAAGTTGGTTATCCAGATCCTAGTCCATTATAAACATAATAACTACAAATAAATAAATTTGTAAATGCATTTATCAATAAATGATAAATAAATATATTTATGAGTACGTTGTAAATAAATATAGTAATACTATATGAAAAACATACTAACAAATTAGTACAGCAGTTAATAGCAAACATGGTTCATGCAAGCTATCTTTTTTTTGTCCTTCACATTTAAATAAAGACCTTAAAATTTGTCTTAAATAAGCTTTAAGATATGTACATGTAAAACAAGCACTTAGTATCTGTAGATGTTATGTTAGGGCATAAACTCATTTTTTAGCACCGTATCATTCTCCATCTGTTTTCTGAATAAAGAAAAGGCCGTATGCAAAGCATAAATTTCTGTTGGTAAAAATACAGCTAAAGCCTTATTTGCACATTGCTCAGTAGGATATTTCTTTCATATGCCTCTGCTGAAACACCCATTTCCAAAAAACTCAGGGTTGCGCCATGCAGGTAGAGCTCTGTGCTTCTCAGGAGCATTGGAGTCTGGTTCAAACATAGTATTGCGGAGTCTTCCCTCCTTTGAGACACAAGGCTGTCAGCATTCTCTGTTGTGACCTTCTTCCGCCAGACTTTTCCAGTTCTGATAGTATTTTAGATGTTTCACTTGAGATAAATCCTCCTCTGCTGGTGCCTGTCCTTCCTTATTGACATCAGAGATGGATAAGGTGACTAGTTTAGGCTAGACTCATAACTGGTTTTGGTACTCCAGACGTGTATTTAAGTTGGGTGTTTGGATTGCTAATTCATATCTATCGAATACTCTGTTGTGATGAAATCATATCAGTTCTGTGGAGGTACAAAAGTACATTTTATTCTCCAGATGATGATGTGAGCAAGCTGATTTAATAAGCCCTGCTTTGAGCAGGTTGGGATAGATGACCGCTTCCAACAAAAATTATTTCATGATTATACGTGGTAAATGAGATAGTTTAATCCTGAAGATCACCTTTTCTACTCTTTTCATTGCTTTGACTCTGTATTCTGTTGAGTAGATATATTACCGTGGAATCCTAGACACGATAAACTGAGGAACATCAGATAAACTGTCTAATTTGGTAATGGAGACATGACCATTCACACCAGCAGTACGACTTTTGGAAAACAATTGTCCATTTAGAAACCAGAAATGCTGTAAACTGAGAAACATACCTGAAGTAGGGAAGAGAACAGATTTTAAATACATACTAGAAATGAATCCCCTTAAATCAAAACAAAAGCCCTTCTGTTATAGCAGATAAATGATTGTTAGTTATCAGCGGATTTGTGGAAAAAGTGCAGGATTTTGAAGACAACTTTCTGAACGCCGAAGGAGGGTAAAATATATTTAAGTGAGCTCCATAAATAATGCTTGCTTTTCTATGCATATGCATGCCTTTATGTATCGATTCACTGGACCACATTATGTTACACAAACAGAAATACTAACGAGGCTCTGTTTGTCTCTGGCTAACTATAATTTTCCTTCAGCTGTTGAATTTCTGTGAAATTATCCATTGCTTTATCCTCTAGCCCGAAGTATTAATCACAATTCCTTTCAGAACAACTGCCAAGTTTATCAGTGCTTCTGTTTTCAGAGCAGTAGGTAAGCAATATATTATTCTCCCTCTCCATCCATCAAGCCAACTCGTTTTGAAGTCAGAATGGGAAAGTTAGCTAAATTAAATAAGGACAATATGTTAAATGTAGCTTTCCTCCCTGCAAGCTGACTTTTAGAAACACACCCTAACTACTGTTTTCTTTTATCTGTGGCATAAAGATTCAAAGAAGAGTTCAGGCACAGCTAACCACAGCCAGATTTTTCCTTTTTTTTCTTTTCCTTTTTTTTTTTTTTTTTTTTTTTTACTTTAACACTGATAACTGCTTTTATGGAAAGCTTCTATATATAACTAGGGAGAAAAGGGCAATTAAGGAAAGACAGAAAGTTCTCATCTAGTGTAAATTGGCCTAATCCCACTTATCTTGCCAGATATCACTTCTTTTATTCTTCATGTAGTTTAATTTATATCTACACCTAATACAAAAAATCAAAGTGTATTTAAGATGCTTGAGAGCTCTGGTACATCTCACTTGCAGTTCAGAGACAGAATGATTACAAGAAATGAACTGAGCAAGATATAATGAAAAGGAAAGTCTATATTTTCAGCTAAGGTAAGATCCAAATATAGAGTAAGTTTTGAAAAAAGGTACATATTCCCACAAAATTTCCAGGTCAGTCTATTCTGAGAAAAGGTTCCACATGAGCACTTCTGAGACATACAGACAAAAGAATGTACAACTCAAAATCCAATTATACAGGGAATTCAAGTTCACATTGGATTTCTCGGCTTGAATGCTCTCAGTGACATGGTCAAACAATAATGTGCAGGCTTTGACCTGCATGATAAATGGGAAGTTTAAATGAAGACTAAGTTGGGTGCCTTTAATAGTGTAACTCAAGCCTGCTTAAACTTAGACATAACTCATTCAAACAAGAATTATGCTATGACTGGGACACAAGGGATTACCATGTAACTTCTGGCTTGGCCACAAGCCATTTGCAAGACCTTTAAAAAGTCACCTCTCCGCCTGGGTAACTCTCTGTGGGGTGTCCCAAAGCCAAACAGGGACCCTGATTCTCAGTCTTGAGATATGCTAAAAGCACTTTATGCTGCATTAGAAACAGAAGACACCCTTTGCAGAGCAAGAAATCCCAAATTTCTGACTTACCTACTTACCTCCAGCACTTCTTAGGAGTACAGAAATAGAAGGGTCAGGTCTAGCAGATCCATGTCATGTCCCTTTCATCAACTTGTCAAGTCCCATCAGAGAAACAGGGAGATTTTTTCTCATACTTTTTCTCCCAGGAGTTCCAGAATCTGTTCTTCCCAAATGGTTAGGAACTTTCTTCTCATTGTCAGTCTCTGTTGGAGGGTAGCTGATACTCATTTGCTCTTGGGCCAATACAGACCAATAGTTCATGCCCTGTCCCTGTAGCACAATTCACCTCACCATTATGTGTGACATTTGACTTAATTCACTTGCCCAACCTTCAATCATCCAGCGTCATCTAAGATGTCTTCTGATATCTGAAATACTTACATTGGGCTGACAGATGGATTTATCAGAGACCCATGCTGGACTGAGCTGGAGGCAGTTTAGGATACTCTAAGGCATTGCAGAACCTCCACCTTTTCACGTGTGGGTACCTGAATGAAGCACCGAGGTGCTCAACAGATGAATTTCTGTCTAGGATCAACTGACTTTATTGACAGGGAAGATTCAGCTGCCCATCGAGTGCCACAGCTGCCCATCAGACTTTGCCATCAAGTGCCACCTGAAATGTTCCGAGGAATCTGGAATATGTGGCAGATATTACACTATCCTACGAAAGACACGTGCTCTTTTGAAGATGCTTTTTTCAAGATGCTCTTTTGGAGATATAGGAGCCAAGCAGCTGAAAGTTTTCCGCACCTAAAATGACTCTGGATGCTTTGACAATTAAAACTTGCAGTAAATCTCCATTGACCATATTGGGAGTTCAAACACTCGGTTCTCATCTAGAATACTGGATGTAGACAACAGGATGCTCAGTCACCTGTACACTAGACATTTATTTAGCACAATTTAAAATGCCCTAGTAAATACTGTCTGGTCTCAAGCTGCCATTGAAGACAGACATGCATTTTAGAGGGAACTTGGTATCTGTGATTCATCAGCTGAATCCCTCTACTAAATTTGCATCTTAATTGCAGATTAAATCCCATGCTTCACATTTATGCCCTCACTGTATTTACAGATAGCCACCATATATTTATATTCACGTTTAAACTTCAGTGCCAAAGCATGAGATTTTCAGCCTCAGCCTCCTTCGTAATCAGTGAGGAGAGACAGACGCCTCCAGAAAATTATGCATTTCACCCTGAGACAGAATTTTTGGATGTGCCATTGAGTCACTGTCTAGAGATAACTTTCTCCAATAACTATAATGCTGGGTTTGACAGATTAGATCAGGTTCTTGGACATCTAGAAATAGATTAATATCAGTCTGTGCATTTGTGCAAGGTTTACACAGTGAAATACCAGGCTGGCTGAATCATCAGTGCTAGAAGAATAGCAATGATAAATACATAAGTCTATGTCCTCCTTGTTCCTTTATGTACACCTTGGCCAGTACAATTCACTGCAAATTTATCTCCAGGTCTTATTCTGTGGAACACAGTACAAGAAGAGATAGTTCTTATTTGGGGTCACTGTGGAATTTTGAAAGAAATGAAATGCTATTGGGGATCTTCAACCACTTCCTAACTGCCAAAGATTTCTCCAGCTCTCCATGAAGCCACTGATATTTTCTTCTCTCTTGGTTATAGCTCTCAGGCAACCTCTTGCCATATCCACAGGGAACCATTCTTTTATCCTTGGGTATTGTAGAGAATGAGTTGACTCTGGCCAAAAAAAAAATGTATGAAAAATTAATTTTACAAAGCTGAAAGTGAGTTGGATGTTCTGAATGCCTAAGCACGGCCTGTCCTGCTGCTTCTGAGAGAACACCGCAGCCTGTTTCAGGCATGTGTTTCTTACTTCTAAAAGAACTTGACAATCTTGAAGGACATTTTCAAGAACAAAAGGACCTTCATTACAAACTAAAAATGCTAGTAGGCAAGAGATGTGTTTTCTGGAGGAGGTAACTGGCACCTTTTTTATATTTCCTGACAATCTGACCTTAAACTGAAAAGGACTTGAATTCATATTTAGGAAAAGCTATTGAAAAAAAAAAAAGAAAAAAAAAAAAAAAAAAAGAAGAGGCAAACTTACATCTTGTTCAAAATAATAATAACATCTAGCTCCTGTGCAATATTTTCTGGCATTTCATCTGAAAACTTTTTACTGAAATAGTCAGTGCCTTCTCTCCACTCTACAAGAGTAGAACTTAATCAAGCATGGGAAAAGGGGAGATTATCCCCAGTTCAAGAAAGACAGGGATCTGCTGGAGAGGGTCCAGCAAAGGGCTACAAAGATGATAAGGGGATTGGAACATCTCTCATATGAGGAAAGGCTGAGGGACTTGGGCCTCTTCAGTCTAGAGAAAAGAAGATTGAGGGGGGATCTTATTAATACTTACACATACTTAAAGGGAGGATGCCAGGGGGATGGGAGCAGTCTTTTTTCAGTGGTGCCCAGTGATAGGACGAGGGGTAATGGGCATAAACTTGAACATAGGAAGTTCCATCTTAACATGAGGAGGAACTTCTTTACCTTGAGGGTAATGGAGCACTGGCACAGGCTGCCCAGAGAGGTTGTGGAGTCTCCCACTCTGGAGACATCCAAAACCCACCTGGACACCGTCCTGTGCAACCTGTTGTAGGTGACCCTGCTCTGGCGGGGGGGGTGGACTAGATGATGTCCAGAGGTCCCTTCCAACCCTAACCATTCTGTGATTCTGTGATTCTGTGATTCCGTGAGATAAGGAAACATGAGATGCCCAAGGATACTCAGTAAATAAATAGCAGAGCCAGGACGTAGTGGGTTGACCTTGGCTGACTTCCAGGTGCCCACCAAGGCACTTTATCACTCCTTCTCCATCAACAGGACAGGGGGAGAAAATATGGTAGAAAAACATGTGCATGGAAATAAAGACAGGGAAAACACTCGTCAATCACCTTCACGGGCAAAACAGACTCGACTTGGGGAAGATTAATTTAATTTATTACCAATTAATTACACAGTATAACTAACAAAACTAAAAAAGCCTTTCCCCCATCCCTCCCTTCTTCCCAGGATTAATTTCACTGCCGACTTTTCTACCTTCTCCCCCGAGCAGCACAGGAGGATGAGGAATGGGGGTTGCAGTCAGTTCATGATGCTTTCTCTGCCCCTTCTTCTTCCTCATGTTTTACCCCTACTCCAGCGTGGGGTCCCTCCCATGGGATACAGTCTTTCACAAACCTCTCCAATGTGGGTGTTTCCTATGGGCTGCAGTTCTTCAAGAACCACTCCAGCATGGGTCCTTTTCCGTAGGGTGCAGTCTTTCAGAAACAGACTGCTCCAGGGTGGGACTCCCACAAGCTTCAGCACCTGCCAGAAAATGTGCTCCTGTGTGGGCTCCTCTCCACTGACCACAGTTCCTGCCAGGAGTCTGCTCTGGCATCAGTTCTTCATGGGCTACAGCTTCTTTCAGGGCACATCCACCTGCTACAACATGGAGTCCTCTATGGGCTGCAGTGTGCATATCTGCTCCACCATGGTCCTCCATAAGCTGCAGGGGGACAACCTGCCTCACCATGGTCTTCATCACGGGCTGCAGTGTGGGTATGTCTGCTGCAGCACCTAAAACACCTCCTTCCCTTCCTTCTTCACTGACCCACTGTCTACAGGACAATGTCTTTCACATTTTCTCACTTCTGTCTCACAGCTGTTGTACAGCATTTTTTTTCATCCTTAAATATATTATCACAGAGATGCTACCAGCATCACAGATTGGCTCAGGTTTGGGCAGCGATGGGTCCATCTTGAAGCCACCTGGAACTGGCTCTGTCCAACACGGGGGCAGCTCCTGGTGTCTTCTCACAGAAGCCAACCTTGCAGCACCCCCACCCCCCTAGCCCTGCCACCAAAACCTTGCCACATAAGCCAAATACACGGGATTAGAGATGAAGTCCCAGGCTGGAGCTGACTGAGAATGTTACCAAATCTCCTGAAAGGAAGAACTGCATTTATTTGAAGAGTTGCAGCAGTTTTATTTCAGTTATGAGTTTAAGCTAACACACAGGCAGTTCTTTTGGCACAAGTTAAGTTCATTGTGGACTACAGGTTTGTCTGCAAAGGGAAACTCCTTCAAAGTAAGGTGGACAAAGAGTTCACAGTGCCAAGGTACTCCACTCTACCTTCCTCTGGTTAAGTCTATGATGAGCCATGAAATAAAACTCAAGAGTTTGTGTGAGAAATCCCTCACACTCCCAGTCTGCCTCTCATGCTGTGACATGACCACAGTGTTGGGCCCAGCACTCAATTACAATTAATTAATTACTTTTTTTCATGTTTTGCTGCAAAGCGAGGTAATCACTGCTGCTACCCCTTTGGACTGATACCCCATGTACAGTTTGGAAAGCTAAATCAAAACAATCTATGCTTCAAGTGAAATAATTGGGTTAGTTTATAAGTACATGCACCAGATTTCATCAGTTTTGATAAACATGTTTATCAAAATCAATGCACATTTCTGTGTAGTCAGTGCTAAGGGCTCAGGGGTTTCAGGGGTTTCAGGTGTACCCACTAACTTCTAAGTATTCCAGGTTCATAGTCTTCTCAGGACTGTGTTAGTTGAACAAACTCCACAGCCAGATCAGCAACAAAGCTAAGTTCAGAACAAACATGTTTAATTTCTCTCATCCTTATTTAAACCACTGAGGCTTGCTGATCTCTTCAGATCCATTCAGATCCACAGTTCTTCTGTTTGGTTCCTGTAAAAAGGGAAATCCATGGTCTGGATTCCTGTGATGATAATTCAGTTTCTTCTACAGCAAGATTTCCATTTTGCTTCTGTTTGGTGGTCGCGTTTTCTCATCTTGCTCTCCAGCACATGTATAACTCGCAAAATTACCTGTTCTAGCTCAAATTCATTAAATTTAACCCACAATAAAATCATTAAAGTTTCTAATTCACCTCTGAACTTTTCAAAGCTGGACCTCGAAGCCCAGCAGCTGCCTATCACGTGCTGCTCTTACATATTTCCCTTAGTGTAATCAATTTCAACCTCTGCCATGCTGGTTGTTGTAGCAATAGTCACTTTTTGTCATTTTCTATAAAGTGCAAATGCTACAGGCCCTTCAGACACTGCTCTGCACACATGGTGAACCCACCTTTAAAAATGTTTCTCATAAATCTTTCCTGTCACCTCTGTTTTGCTAACATTAAATTGAAAAGAGGGGGAAGGGGAAGAAAAAAATCCTCTAAAAAGCTATTCTGGGTTTTGCTTTATAACAATTTATTATTTTTTTTCTTTTACTTTATTTTATTTTTAACCATAAGCTATCTTTTTTACATTGAAAAGCCAAGTTATTATTTCCTGGAGGTTTACACTCAAAACCTCAGATTGTCAGTTCATTTAATGTCACTTTACTTCATGCTTCATGCCAGTTTTAAGGCTCAGCAAGAATTGACAATGCAATCCTTTCACAGCATCAGCTGGCTGTGTTTTCTTTGACAGCAAGATTTCAAATCAAGGATTTAATAAACTAGTAGCTCTTCCAGTTAGCAGTGCAATGTTCTTTCAATTCCACCACTTAAAGAACATCAAAAAGACCTCAGCTATACAGCAAAGATTACAGCTAAACCAGAAATGCAACTTATTTGCATGCGCGGGATCACCAAGGTTTGACTGTAAGAGAGGCAAAAGATGAAGAAAAGTAATTTTGCTTAAGTGAATGTGCATGTGAATGCGCCTATATCTGTAAGCAGACTACACATAGAGAGACACAGAAAGAAAGGACAAGAGATTGGAGATGATGCATATAGTGGTTAAATTACTCCTTTGTGAAAGCGTTAAGTAGGTGAAAGGCAGACTCGTGAAGTTTTCGTGCTGAGTTAGCTGGGAAAAGACATTACACTCTCTCAGAAGGGTGGCATCAACTCCAGACCCTTCAGTGCCCAGGTTAACACTAAATTCCACCAAGCTGCAATCCTTTACACCGTTTTCCATTCATTGACTGACGTATCTGTTGTCCCAGCTTCCCACATCACACTTCTGAGTTTGGCGCAATGTTCACACACCCAGAGGGGAGGAAATGTTAAAAAATTCCACCTGTGAAGCCTAAAGGGACCTTTAAAGTACTCAATGAAAAACATCTTGTATGTGTGTCTTTCTCTCCCTGCAGGGAAATGCGGTTGCAGCTCCACTAAGAAACGTAATGAAGAAGGAGGACAAGTGATGGAGAAGAGCAGGAATTCTTCTTGCCAATCCATAGCCATACTTCTGAGCTCCTGGTGCAAAGTCATCATTGATAATGTGACAGTACAGGGATGCACACCTCCTCCTGGTGCAGTTGGATTGAGTTGGTGCCCAAGACTGTGCTATAAAATATGCAATACTGGGGTGTTGGGGAAGGTCTGGGGAAGGGGGTTTTATAGGATATATTTATTTGTACCCTCATTTCGGGAACTGTGCTGTAGCCAGGGGTGTTTTTAAATTCCAAAGTTGGGTTCTCAGATCAAATGTATTGCCTCTAAAAATTCCTGGAAAACAGAGGATTTCTGAGATATTTCAGGTCTTTCTTCCCTGAGCCCTGGTTATCTCTTATGGAAGAACTGGGAATGATGACTCTTGCACTGAAGTAGTATTTTCTTCGTTCTGCTCCCAGCCAACTGGTCCAATCCAAAGTAGCTTGGTGTCAAATCCTCTCAGCAAGAAATTTTTACTCCTCACACCATTACCTCTCCATTTCTGCTCCATCTTGCAACTTATCCGAGCTGTGTTCACCCATCTTTGCTTAAGAGGAATATGTTTCTTGAAAGCAAACACCTTAATTGACGTTACTTAACTGAACCTACAGGCCCATCCACATAACAACGCTCACAAAATTAATCTGAATTAGCTTTTTTAAGTGGATTAATTAAACTACTTTAAACTCCTGTGTGGACACCCTTGTTCAAAATTAAAGAGGCTTAATTCAATTTAGCCGAATTAACTTTCAAAGTAAATTAAGCCAAATTGAATTATAGCCATTCCAGTCCACACAGGGATTTAAATTCATATGTTGAGGGCTCTAGTCACGTTAATTGAGCAAACAGCTGTAATGAGTTGTTGCTGTCTCCCAGTTTTTTATTACCATCTCGTTACCAGAGGTTACTAGTCCTACTGTCAGAGTCAGCAGAACAGAAGTTATGACTGTACTTATTCACTTAAGTTCAGTCAGGTACGATTGAAACCTTTCTTCATTAGCAAGTTATCTAATACGCCACCCTGCAAACTGAAGCAGTTGAGACAGATGGACACATACTCTATTAGCTCTGCTAGAAAGATGATTACAGCTGATGAGGGAGCAGGATGGAGAGCCAGAGTGGTAACATCTTATATCATCTCTATATTTCTCAAAACTAATCCATGAGAACCCCTGAACATCTCAGAATAACTCTTCAGAGAGTTCTCATGTAGTAAAAATGAGAGGAAGTGACAGAAATATTTTACCCTTTGTTTTTGTAAGTTTGCTGCTCTTTAGGGAAATTTCCTTAGGATGGTCTTATGACTGTAATCTTAATCAAATCAATGACTATTAAAAACAGAGAAAATGTAAACGAGCAAACAGATGAATTAACCAGATTGTTTACAGTCTGTAATATAGATTCTGAAGTCTTTTTGACATAATCATTAAGAAGTACACTTTATCTTTTTCCCCTCTTCAGAGAATCCCCCCTTGCTATGTCTGAATAGCTCGTCTGTGCAAATCCATTTCACAGAAGCCATTTCCAAATTCCAGAAGTCATCTATCTCCAGCTTGCCTACAATAAGAGTAGTTTATCCATGTTCTAGTACTTCACCAAAGAGGGAAAGAATGTGAACAGCCAGCACCATACCCAACCAGAAAGCTGCACTGGACTGGAAAGTATAGGGCTTGCAGAAGAAAGCCACTTAGCTGCATTTTATAGAAAATTTATATCTAATGAATGGTCAGGCTTTTTAGTTTTAATTGTAGAATCATAGAATCATAGAATCATTTACATTAGAAAAGACCTTTAAGATCATCAAGTCCAACCATTAACTTAGCATTGCCAAGTCCACCACGAAACCACAAAATCGTGTCTCTAAGTGCCACATCTACACATCTTTTAAATACCTCCAGGGACAGTGACTCAGCCACTTCCCTGGGCAGTCTATTCCAATGTTTGACAACCCTTTCAGTGAAGAAAGTTTTCCTAATATCCAATCTAAACCTCACCTGGCATAACTTGAACCCATTTCCTCTCGTCCTATCACTTGTCACCAGGGAGAAGAGGTCAACCCCCACCTCTCTACAACCTCCTTTCAGGTAGCTGTAGAGAGTGATAAGGTCTCCCCTCAGCCTCCTGTTCTCCAGGTTAAACAACCCCAGTTCCCTCAGCCGCTCCTCTGATTACCTGGTTCAGATTCTGCCTTTCACAGACCAGGTTGTTTGGTTACATTTAGTTTTGAATCGGCCTTCTACTGAAAAGCTGTCTTTGACAGATCGAAGTTCTATCTCATAGAGTCATAGAGGTTAGTCAGAGCCCTGTCCAATCGGAGCTTGAACGCTTCCAGTGATGGGGCATCCACCACTTCTCTGCGCAACCAGTTCCACTGCTCACTCATCCCCAAGGTGAAAAAGCGTTTCCTGATGTTCAGAGGGAACCTCCTGTGTTTCAGTGTGTGCCCATGGCCTCTGATCCTGGCACTGGGCACCACTGAGAAGAGCCTGGCTCCGACTTCTTTGCACCCTCCCTTCAGGTGCTTATATACATGGATAAGATCTCCCCTGAGCCTTCTCTTCTCTAGACTTGGCTCAAAACCGCTCCAGGGAATATGATAACATTTTAACACGCTGAGCAAGGATGGGTCAGATCAGATCTTGAGCTTGAACTTGACTCAGATCAGTACCTCCAGAAAGCTGTTTACTTTGTCCTAAAAGAACCATCCATGATAGCTAGATGATACTCAGCTATTTCTCCTGATAAAGAGACCACCTAAACAAATAGCTTAGGTTAGACTCTGAACAACTTCTTGGTTAATACTACATACCAGCCTATCAGGAGGGAATTATTTCATTTGCCAATTCACATTGGGTTGATGTTCCAAACAACTACTACAAAGAATTGGAAGAATAAAAACTCTTTTAGTTTGCACTCCCTGCTGTGAATGGCTAGGATATATACTTTGTAATGAAAAACAGGTTTCCTTGCTCCTGTAAAACCCAGGAAGGATACCATTTATTATATTTTTTTATTTATTTTAACCACCTAGCCTCTCCTATGTTAGCAAATCACTTACCTACCAACATCCGAAAAGCCTTCTTTTAACAACATTTGGCTGGCGTCCATAACATAAACTGAAAGTATCACCAGCAAAAGTATAATTCAAATGCTGTGTGATTGCAGCTCGTTATATATTGTGCAGTGTTGTTTCTATTTCCTGTCTGAGTAATTTATGTACATATCCAACAGCTCCCAAAGGGCAGATTTGGCAATGAGATACACCATTTCAAAATCCACCAGCCCTGAGTATTAGACCACTGCAGGTTGAAACTCATTTTTGATGTTTGTCCCAATGTATACTCAAGGGTTCAGGTTCTCATGAAAAAAGGTGCAATGGGGAGATGACTGCACTTAGGCTAAAATTATCTTTGGAATTCAAATTAATATTTTGAAGGGAGAAAGGAGAGAGTCATTTCTTTCTAAACACTGATCACAAAGACATAAAAATTAAAGGCAAAACCAAAACCCAAATAGACAGAAGTGTAATTCTGTTGCCAGTCAAGTTCTTGACAAGATTCTATTTCCTTCAATAAGTAAAACATTACACAGTATGCAGTTCTGAGGAAAGATATTAACAGTCCCCTTCTCCTATGCAGTAAATTGGAAAAATTTTCTCCCAGTTTGTTTGAACTCAGCTTTGTTGCGCCGCAAGCTGACTTAAGGATTGATCCAAAACCCATTTATGTCATCAGGGGTGAGATTTGCATCTCTTAACTTCAGACAGGTAGAAGTTAGACAACTCATCTAAGCTAGTTACCCTGGGCTCCTGTCAGAGTCAATGGAGGGAAGCCTTCTGAGGCAGATTCATTCTGTTTATCTTAGGATACATGAATCACCTTAAGAGGAGCTTGTTGCTCTTCACTGACTATAAATGGAGCCATAGGGTGGCAGATTCAGGTTTAAGCAGTTAGTTTGCAGACATTTAACTTAGGGCACATGCATTTCACCCTGGGAAGCTTATATTTTCCTTCTCCAAGCTGCAGACCTGATCTTACATAACTCCAATAGCTCCAATTATTCCTTACCAGGCGCTTTGACTGCAGCAACTCAGTGCTGGTCTTTATATCGGAATGTTTTGTTATCAAAATAAAAGTTGTTTACAAGTAAAACACCTTCTAGACCCAAGAATTAATCTTGATTTCCAGAACATTGGTGTCTGTCTTTGTCTATGCTCCTTTGTTTTTCCCATTCACTCACCCTCCTGTACATGATCTCCTACTTTCTCCTTCTTCTATGCGTTTGGGCAAGCTGTTGCATGTGCTGATCGGCCAGCAGGCTGCTTTCTTCTCGGAATAAGCAAAGAAATGATTTAAACTCTCTTTCCCATGGTGAGGGCACTGTTGGTTACCTTTCCTTCCCCCAGCTGCCAGCTGCAACAAAACTTGTCAGAACATCATGTCTTTGAGACGTCTGTTCTCTCAGTCAGCTGCGGTTAGAATTGGCCAATGTGTTTGAAAATTATTTGAGGGAGGAAGAAGAGGAGGCATATATACTGATGGAAATATTCTCTTAAAATTAGGCTAAACATATACTTCCTTGCCACTGAGAAAGCTGGTAAAAGTTCTGTTATAGGTGCACTTACAGAGGCATGAAACAGTATTATTTTTTTTGGTACAATTCCTCTCTTTGCATAGGTGGTATAAGCTACACCAACAAAACCCACAACGCTAGAAAGCATTTATTTTTCTGGGTCTACCAGCAAAATGGCTCTCCTTTTCTAGCTTATAAGTTCCAGTTTCATCTTTAACCCTATTCTCTGGGACAGTTATCTTAGCATATTTACTTTTTACCCGCTGGACTTTTTTTTTTTTTTTTCCCCTTGGGAATGCCTGAGTTTGTTATGCCCTGAAACACAAAGCATTAACAGCCTTTTAGAGAGTGCCAACACATGGTGGAGGTAGCTACCTGCTCTGTTTTCCATAAAATGGGTGTTAATAGGCTCTAGAGGGGTCCCTCAGTAAAGAAACGGAGGAGTTCAAGTATTTATTGACTGGCTTGTATCTCGTAGAAATATTCGAATTGGAACACAGGAGATGTGGAGAAAAGCCACACAAATGAGAAGCTACTAATGAAGTGTTTTTACAGTTGGAGTTCAATGTGTGAGCTTGTAAAAGCTGATTAACTATTATTGTGTTTTCATCTAACTGGTTTGATAATTTGTTGATTAAATGGCTCAGCTGAGAAACCAGTGAGTGTCCTTGGAAACATGCTGGTGCAAGAGTTAAAGCCTCAAATCCACACGGAGGGGGTAGGTTTATGTTGTGGATCCATGGTACACTTCTCTTTTAATAGGTGAAAGAAGCAAGTGGCTGAAAAGTTATATTTTGTACTTACAGGATTCTCTTTGAGCCTATTCCAGTCATTAAAATTGAAATCCTCTTTAGATTTTTTTTCATAATAAGGGCAATTAACAAGTTGATTCTCCTTTCTTTCTTCTTTCTTTCTTGAATTCACCTTTCACTCTTTTTCTTTCTCCTCCTTTCTCTTTCTCTGTCTCTTTCTTCTACCTTCATTAAAGGACTCTGTTTAGAAAAGAATATTCTGGGCTTGATTAACAATTAACTCAACAGTTAACAATCACATTACAGTAGCAACAATATAATAGAGGAGGCTTGAAAAAGCAGGTTGTAAGAACTGCAAGCCTCACTTTTCAAAAGAAAATTACTGAAAATCTGTAGCAGGGGGTGGACAGAAGAAGACGTGGATGTTTATGCTTATTATGGTTTTGTCCTCTGTTTTTCCAAAAAGTCTTCCCTTGTTCCCACTTCTGAATTCAAATCTAGCCACTTTAATATCATAAAACCTGTTGGCTAACACGAGAACTGGGAATTTTATGGCCTTACTGCAGACGCATGTCTCTGAACCAACAGGTCCCTGCAAATCCTACTGATTTTAGTCTGATGATGGTCTTGACTGTCAGTAAAACTGAGTTAGATCTCAGTGGTAAACATTTGCTATGTTTAAATTACTAGTGAACAACAAGTCTGTGTGTTAGATATCCCAAAAAGGACTGGGTGTAATAAACTCATCAGTAACAAACTGAACAGATCAAACTCTTAAAAGATGAGCGGACTGAAAATCCCTATTAAAAAACAATACAAGTGTGTGAAAAGTTGGATTTTTTTTTCAGAAAAAAAAAAAAAAAAGGAAAAAAAAAAGAAATGTTGTAGCGAAAAAACCTCCCATGATAATTTGACTCAGAAAATATCTGTGGGGACCTGCTGGGGGTTGTGGCTTCTGTTTGTTATATCTTCCTCCAGCACGATTTGGATTTCCAAGTCACATTGAATCTCTCATGGTGCTCTAAAACATAAGACCCTAGGACACACCCACTGCCCCTTATTTTGAGAGAAGACCCTGGGTGCCACAGGTCATACAGACCACAAAGGCATCCAAAATCTCGTGAGGCACTACAAGAATGTTTCTCAGTCAAATAAGTTGATTTTCATCCTGCTTTTGACTAGTATTCCAACTTAATGGTTTTATTCTTTTTCCATTTTCCAGCCAATTTTACTAAGAAAAAAATCCCTGGAAGAGTCACACAGCTATAGACATGTTAATCATATTGATTTACTTTTTCAGATGTCATTCATAAAAACATGGGGTGACTCCCCCATTTAGAGGAGGCAGAGCAACAGTCAGGTCTTAAGTTTTATTCTACTTTTTTTCAAACAATCGTGTTAAAAAAGAAAGTTAAAAACATGAAAACAACAAAATAATGGAATAATTTTGCTTGGAATGGATCTCTGGAGGGCTGTAGTTCAACCTCCTACTCAAAGCAGGGAGAAATACAACATTACATCAGGTTGCACAAGGTCTTGCCCATTTTGGTTTGGAGTATCTCTAAGAAGATTCCACAGCCTCTCTGGGCCCAAGTTCCAGTATATGATAATTCTCTTTTTCTTTTCTTTTCTTTTTTTTTTTTTTTATAACATCTGATTATAATTTCATTTATTTTAACTTTAGTCTTTTGTCTTGTCTTTGTGCACCTCAGATGAGAGTCTGCCTCTGTCATCTCTGCAAACTCCCATTAGGTAGCTGAAGACGAGACAGCAATTAGACTGCTCCTTGCCCTTCTCTTCTGAAGGTGGAACAGACCTAGTCCTTTCAGTCTTGTACAAAATGTGTTTTAATCTCCAACTACCTTAAAGACCTCCACTGGACACACTCCCATTTCACAACGTAGGGCTTCCTGTAAGTCAGAGGGGAATAATCATTTCATTCAATCTTCTGCTATGTTTTTGTTAATGTACCCGGTACGAAGTTAGCCTCCATCACCGCAAGGCTGAACTGCTTATTCATCTTTAGCTTGTCGTCCATCAAGCACCCTTTCCCACAGAACAGTTATGTAGCCTTTAAATCCCCAGCCTATGAAATTTCATGAAACGTCTCTGTTCTGGGTGCAGGCTTTTGAGTTTGTGTCTGTTTAATTTCTTGAAGTTCTTGCCAGTTCATCCCTCCAGCTTAATTCCTTCTCAGTATCAGTCCTGCTCTCCAGGAGAGGGATTTAAGTATGGATTCTCCATACTGAAGAATCACATGCTTTCCTGGTGTACAAGATATTGGGAAAAAATATCAAGAATTAAAAGGACTCCAGAGAAAAAGAAAAAACCCAACACACACACTTTTATGTATTTTGAAACCCAGAGAAAATGAATCAAAGTGTGAGACAACTGAGCCAGCAGAGAAAGACATAACAAGACTGACTGTAAGTTAAAGACAGACAAATTGAAATCAAAAAAGCAGTCGTGACTTTTGAGCACTGAAATAAACAACCAGGATGACTGATGGAGTCTCCAGTTTTTGATGTCTTCAGATTAGGTCCAATTGTCTCTCAGTGTGAGCTACTTTAGCCAAACACAAATTATTGGTCTTGACACAGGGAAGAGTGGACAAAATGCAATGGCCTGTAGTATGCAGCATGAGAAACTGAATTATCTAATGGAGTCTCCCAGGTTAAAGCTTTTGAATTTATGAATAATGTCTGAGACAAATTTGTTGCTGAAATGGTACAGATGTCTATAATGATCCCTGCTCATTCTATTGTGTAGCTGCTTTTCTTGCCAAATGTAACCACATAATGTTTCCAGAAAAGTGAGCACTGAGGCAAATATCATTCCAGAAATTTTTTGTTCCAACAGGACCGATACTATAAACATTGCATTAAATTCAATAACATGGATGTGGACACATGCAGGGTAAATAGACAGATATCATACTTACACTTTACATCTACTTTTATTTCCTACATACACATATACCATATAAAAATTATAACATATACATATAGCATATAAAACAAAACAAGGATTTAAAGTAAGAAAGAAACCCAAATGCATAAGTTAACAATTACTTAATTACTTAACCAGTAATTCCTATGCACTACATGGGGACCCCACCTCGAGTACTGTGTTCAGTTTTGGGCCCCTCACTACAAGAAGGACATTGAGGTGCTGGAGCGTGTCCAGAGAAGGGCTACAAAGCTGGTGAGGGGTCTGGAGGACAAGTCTTATGAGGAATGACTGAGGGAACTGGGGTTGTTTAGCCTGGAGAAGAGGAGGCTGAGGGGAGACCTTATCACCCACCACAACTACCTGAAAGGAGGTTGTAGAGAGGGGAGAGATGACCTCTTCTCCCTGGTGACAAGTGATAGGACAAGAGGAAATGCGTTCAAGGTATGCCAGGTGAGGTTTAGATTGGATATTAGGAAAAAATTTTTTCACTGAAAGGGTTATCAAACATTGGAACAGGCTGCCCAGGGAGGGGGTGGATTTGGCGTGCCTGGAGGTGTTTAAAAAAAGGGTAGATGTGGTGCTTGGGGACATGGTTTAGAAGTGGTTTTGTCAGGTCAGGTTAGGTCTTGATGATCTTAAAGGTCCCTTCCAACCTCTATGATTCTATGATTCTATGAATCTATGAAGCTATGATTCCATGATTCTATGATTCCATGTCAGCAGCTGAGAGAGACACCTGTTATCCAAGGCAGCATTCAGCCCAGTTTATGACCATCATTCCTCATCGTCCCACCCCTGCATCTCTGTAAACATCCTGGCCTGCTGGGACCAATAGGTTCTTCTCAGTGTAGCTGCTCCCCAGCCAGTCAGACCACAGCCTGCATGGATTCAGAGAGTTAATTCATACCACGTAGAAGACACAAAATTTGCCCTTGCTGGATGGCATGAAATTCCTCTGGGGCTGTTTCTCTGGCTTGTCTAGACCCCTCTGCATGGCAGCTCTGCCCTCTAGCATATCTGTTCACCTCAGTTTGGTGTCATCCACAGACTTGATGACGATATGTTGTGTCTTCTTCAGGTCATAGCGAAAGATCCTGGGATAGATCTCCAGGTAGAGCACGAACTACTCAGCACTGCATTTTCAGCCCAATGTAGCCAGTTTCTCACCCATCTAATCATCCACCCATAATATGGTCCAGAAACATACAGCAACTTATAGTGAATTTTCACATCCAACCTAATATTTAGTATTTTACCTGAAAAGCAGGTGTACAGGAATGAAAAACAATCATTTTTTACAGTTCTTGGACAAATTCCACTTTTCTCTTTCATGGCACAAACGATTTTTCTTAAGCCGTATCTACATAAAGTGTTGTTCCTGTTGCAAACAAAACATATTTTTACAGTTCAAATGCATTGTTCTATTTTTAGCCTGAGATCCTTCCTAGCAGAAGCCCAAGGATTTCACCCAATATTGCCACAGAGCCTTCAAATTTATTGGGGTGGTATTAGAGAATTACTGCCCCAGTATTATTGTGTTCTACAGCAGAAATTCCACCCCCCTAAAAACCAGAGGAACCTGCCACTCACGTCATGTGTTTGTGTTATAAGCTATGGTGTAAATAGAATTAAAAAGATGTGTAAAATCTTTGATGGTTCCTGTTTTTACAGCAATTAATTAAAAAAAAAAAAAAAAGTTCCTGAAACATGCCACACCACCAGACAATCAAGAGTGAGAAAAAGAAAGAGAGAGAGAGGGAGGGAGAGAGAAAAAGCTGGCTCCATGCGGGGCCTTTTTGCTTACAGCTATGAGACAGTGCTGCACTTTCTCCTAATAACCTTGACCTGCTTTTCCTGGCTCAGCAGTAGCATCTGTGTCACATCGGCTTAGCATCTGTTTATCAATCTAACAGCACAAACCTGATTCCTGCTCCTGTTCTCTTTAGCGCTCACGATATTGAAATGACTGAATTAAACCCGCAAAATTTGGGAAGCGCGAGACGGAGAGATGGGAACTGCTCTATGGAAAGGAAAGAAAGGGGAAAAAAAAGAAGCAGGGAGGAGGAAAACGGTATGTAGGAGCTCCATTTATTTATTCTCAATGGATTTAAAGGAGAAATTTGTAATGAATTATCACTATTAAAATCTCCTGCGCAGAATTCAGGGTCACGGGCTTTCAAAACCGAGAAGGTAGGAATCACACCAGACTTTTCCATGGATCTTAGGAAAAGGCAAGGCAAACACAAGAAAAGACAAGGCAAATGCAATGAGGTAATCAATTACCATCTGCCTGCAGTCTCTGCCTCTGAGTAAAAGAGCGAAACAACAGTGAGCAGGATTTGGGGCAGATCTTTTATAAGCAGGGTGAAAGACATTGGGAACTCCACAGGCTTGTCCCGGTGGTTTACTTTTCCCTTTTTGCTACCACCGCTGTGCTCTTTCCAGTTTTGAGATGTGGATTATGCCCGCACACTTGAACCATTCAGAAGTCCCACGTTACAGCACAGCTTCTGCTGCTTGGAAAGGCATAGGTCATTCCCAGAGTGGTCACCCCATACGGAACAGCTCCTGACTCCAGCGCTGTTTCAGAAGAAAGGAGAGCTGTCAGCTGGGGAGTTCGGTTGCACGAAGTGGGGACAGCTGGACAAAACTGAGGTGTTAAATGGGCCAATGTTATTATTTATCATTTATCATGGCCATACTCAGAGCTGAAGGAAACCAGAGCCTCACGGCATAGGGTTTAGGTTGCATAGTGTTTAGAGCCACAAGGATGATCCGAGGGCTGGAGCACCTCTCCTATGAGGAGAGGCTGAGACAGTTGGGGTTGTTCAGCCTGGAGAAGAGAAGGCTCCAGGGAGATCTTATTGCCGCCTTCCAGTCCCTAAAGGGGCTACAGGAGAGCTGTGGAAGGACTTTTTACTGGGGCATGGAGTGACAGGACGAGGGGGAATGGCTTTAAACTGGGAGAGGGCAGGTTTAGATTAAACATTAGGAAGAAGTTTTTCACTTTAAGGGTGGTGAGGCACTGGCACAGGTTGCCCAGAGAGGTTGTTGAGGCCCCATCCCTGGAGGTGTTCAAGGCCAGGCTGAATGGGGCTTTGAGCAACATGGTCTGCTGGGAGGTGTCCCGGCCCATGGCAGGGGGGGTGGGACTAGATGATCTTCACAGTCCTTTCCAACCTAAACCATTTTATGATTCTATGATTCCAATCCCCCGCCTACACAGAAACTAAGACCACAGAAAAAAAAAAAAAAAAAAAACCCAAAAAAAAACCCTGGAGAAATTCTCAGGTCTGTTGGAAAGGGCTTCATGAGTCTGAGGTATTGCAGACTTGAGTAAAGGTCTCATGAGTACCCAGTGGCTAAACCATAAAACAGAACAGCAAAACAGACATACCCCAAATTGATAAAAACACACACTCTGCCATATCAGCACAAATAGCCAGAGGTTTGGGGGTTTGCTTCCTATTCAAAAGGTAGGTATTTTTCCAGCATCACAGAGATCACTGAGTCCACTAATGCCATGCAGGAAAATTTGTTGGGTACTGATTTCGACAGGTATTCCACCCAGTGACACATTGAGCGTCCACCTACTGAAGCATCGTAAATTATTCTCTGGAGATCTCCCATACTTGCTTGCCCTGAGAACTCTGAGATCAAAGGCCAGAATCTGACAGTGGTATGACTGAACACCAGTGATGTGGAAGAGGTCCTTTTACAACAACATATATACACATCATTATTTATCCTTCCTTCAAAATGCATTAAAGGAGACTTTGGACCACATCTACAGTAATGCAAGTCAGGCTGCTCCACCAGATTTTGTCCCTACCTCCATTATTTGGTGATTGTAAATAAGGGGGGGAAATAGATGGAAAGAAGGGACTTGTTGCAGTAATACAAACTCCCAGCTATCAAAACCATATGCCTAGATCTCAGTGTGAGGTAAATACATGATTTACAGGCTAATTCACGGCTCAGGCCACCTCCAGTGAACTTAGATTAGTCAAGAGATGAGTTTGAAAGGGAAAACATATGTAAACAATTGCTGAACCTCCAAAGAAGGATCCTTCTACAGGGAAGCGAAGGACAAAATTATTTGGATTGTACATCTGCGAAGGAGCAGACAGCTAACGCCAAGTTTGATCCAACTTACAGTTATTCTAGAGTTCTTCCTAATGCACACAGCTATGATATGAACTTGAAATCTGAGCCCCTTTTGCCTCTTTATTTTTAACAGCTTTTCACTCTCTCCATGTTACTTCACCTTTTGCCTGAGAGCAGTGCCAGAAACTTATAGGAAAACTCACCCAATGTCATCGAGGTTGTAGGATTTCACCTATATTTCACAAAGGAAAGATTTATGGCCCCAGGGTTACTCAGAATCTTTCCCGAGCTCATTTTTTTTTTTAAAGGCTGGGCTTGATTCGCATCAGTAACTGTCCAGACTTCACTTTAGGATCCCTCATGCCTCAGGCTGAAGACAGAAAATGCAGAAGGTGAACAACAGGTTGGGTTTGAGATCTGGCTTTTATGGAAACCTGGGCTTTATCACTGCAGGATTACATTTCTATATATAATAGGATATAGCTTTAAAAGCATGATAGCTGATCTCAAGAATAGAGCTAACTTATATCCAGAAGGTTTTTTGGAGCAGCCAAGAGGTAGTTAAACCAAGAGTAAAATCTGCAAAAAAAGACAGGCTTAGGATATACAGAACTTTATTGCACTGTTAACAAACTCAAGAGTTGAGACAAAGTGTGTGACACTACAAAAAATCCAGTCTTTTTTCTTTTTTTTTTTAATAGCTGTACAAGGAATCTAGGTAAGGTGCCAACAGCTCTCACTGAGTTGCAGCACTGCAGTATAACTGAAATTTAGGAGGATAGTTGTCATGACTAGTGTATTAAATTCTCTGTTTATAACCTGTTTAAGGACTCAATGAACAAGAGAAATTATATGGGTACATAACGGTGGCCTTCTTACTGAAGACATCCCTACTTATAAGTGCATAAGGAGATGAGGTCCACACAACAGTCCCATATGTCTCATCTGCCAGTTAGTCCTCATCCTCACCAATACCTTATGAAATCCTTAGCTAACAAATCTACTTTAACAAAGAGTTAGCAAGAGGAGAAAAAGAAGAGAAAGCTTGTCTCCACGTGGCTGTGAAGTCGGCCACTTAAAATATGCCCAGATCAAGACAAATTCAGCAAATCCTTATTGAGCAGCTAGACAAGCTGAAGAATAACAAGGATCAGGCACTGGGTAAAAGCTGGGATTGATAGTGTCCTGGGGCGGAACCAGGGATATTACCACTGGGCCACCTGGGAGGTGGGACCACGGTTTTGGTCACACAGGCATATAGAGTATGGGCTTCATTGGTTCTGTTCCATTTAGAACAGTTTGTCTTGATATTACTGAAAGTTTAGAAATTCGGGATCTCAACTGACTATTGATCATGCAAATGTGTTGTGTCTGCATATGTATATCTGCTGTCTTATAAAGTCTGGCTGAGGTATTTGAGAAAGCAGGAGATGTCACAGATCAGTGAATCAAACAGTCTGAGTTACTCCCTGAGCAACTATCCACAATGAAAAAAACAGAAGAAAATATCTTTTTAATGGGGGATGTCAATTTGGGAGACATATGCAGCCAGCAGTAAACTTCTCTTCAAATTTAAGAAAAATATAAAGATGAATTAATTATGGGGTGGCAGTTGGTGGTAGCCTAGGGACCAACTGTTATCAGATTGAACTCCATACAGACAGAGGACAGGATGAACTAATAATAAATACAGTTGACACTCAAAAATAATTCATTTCTCAAAACTGGGAAATTAGAATGAGATTTAATAAGTAAGAAATAAAAATCAGGAAAATGAGAATGAACATTGGTGGGTTTTTTTAACAGGAGTTTATGAAGCTACGAGTCCAACTTTGAGTAAAAGTAAAACTTTGTTCAAAGGCAAAGGAAATGCACTAATTAGAAATAAGAATGCAACACGTGACAACGGGAAAGAAAGAGACCTTAACACACACAGCAATATAAATTAAACATTATAAAGTGTAGAAAATTGATAAGGGAAGCTAAAGACATCAAAGAAAATCCCATGGTTAGGAGGATTAATGACAATGAACTTAATTTTTAGGAATAATTAGGAACAAAGTAAATCCTACAAATAGCATAAGACCATTTAGTAATGGAAACTGCAAAACAGTTTAAACCATACAGTGTAGGGTCAGGTCTCCGTACATTTCTGTTTATCTAATAAGGCTTGAACAATTTGTATCCTCAAAGAACGCATGCACTGAGGAGTGCTCTATATCCTGTAATTTTAAAAATCATTATTAAATTAGTCTTATGACAACTTTTCTAGTATTCTTCCTAGGGTCAACTTCAAAGTAATCAGTCTATCCTTCTTGTCAGTTCATTTATCTATGTTTTTAAATATACCGATATGGTACGAGCATATTTTCCTTTTCTAGAATTTCTTTGTTATGCCAAGATTCTTAGAAATTAGAATCAGTGATTGTGTGATTCTGTGATGAGGTTACAAGGCCATTTGATAGACTGTGTAGGTAACCTAATATATCTGAAGGCATTTAAAATTACTACCACCAATTTTAACACACACCAAAAAAAGCGCACTTTGAACTTTAAGGAAATTCCATAACAGGAAAGCAAGCATTCAATGGAACAAAAATGGATAATAAATATTTTAAAAAATAAGCTTCATAGAGAAACAAGCAGTGAATAAAAGATGTTTCAGATTAATTTCATGGGGAAAAACATTGACTCAACAATTACAAGGTCTGAAAATACATATAAAATGAATTCTGTTAAAACATGTTAAAATCAACATAGAAAGGCATTAAATTATAGGACCAAGCAACTAGACAGAGTAACCTGAATATCTTGATAAACCAAGTTCAAGAAAAAGGTGCGTCTTACACTGTTGCAAGGAAACATGTGAACAAGGAATGAGGTCATATAGACATTACAGAGTGGCAAGAAGCAGCTGTGAAAAGGACCTAGTATGATGCTGAAGCAGGAAAAAGGATTTTGGCAAAATACTTAGGCAAACAGAAGTTATAATAGAGTGAGAACGGGTTGAATGCAATAGTCCGTGAAATACCAAACCTTTGTCTGGGTGATCTAATGGACCCTTCTGGCCTAAACTGTGAATGTTGATGAGACTTATTTCCTCTGAACAGATTTTTCTGTTCCCTGTTAGACATTCTAGGATGTTATTGCCGAATGCAGTGAAATATGTAGTACTTCATAACCGCATGGGTTTTCTAAGCTAGAAGGGACCATTATAGTCTGACCTCATGTATAATGGGGCTCCTCTAGCTACTTTGCAGACTGTGGCCCAAAATATGTTGCTGTACCTGCTAAGAAGAACATGAACATGCCATTCAGGAAATCTGAATGTCATCTTTTATTGCTGAACAAACCAATTGATCAGAAGCTCATAAATGAAGATTAAATAACTCAAAAAATACTTCCTTTCTACCCCTGTTGACACAGACAACTGTCAAATCTCCAACTCCATCTATAGGATGGACTATATTTATAATATAAATTATAATATAAATTATTCCAGTGTTTCATAACAGGTTTTTAACAAATGGTTCTTGTATCAAATCAAAACCTTTTGCACAATATTTTTTTTTCTTTTTTTTTGCAAAGAGTGATAGAGTGGGATCCCACCTAACTAGTCCTATTCTTTTACTTATCCTTTAGTTTAGTCCAATGAAAATTTTAAATGATTTTACAACTTTACCATCAGCATCCACATTCCCTGTATGGTACACAGTTAGAGGATGCTTTTGGACCCTTGCAAAGGAACACTTTTTTTTGCCCCAATAGGCATTCGATATCATTTGACTTTCTTCTTTGACAGACACAGCAAAACACGTGCATAATAACACTCACAAAAAAAAAAAAAAAAAAAAAAACTATTTATGAAGAATGAAAAGCACAGATAATTTTTTTTTATTGTTTTCTGAACTAGTATCACCATATTTTTTCTGGGTTAATACAACAAGCAAAACAGGAGCTTCCAATGATAGCTTCAGAGTTCTGAACACTCTTTTGCAATCTAATTTGTGTCTGGTCCAAGAACAGGATAGTTTTATAAAAGCCTTTTTCTGATTTCGTGTTTGAACAGTTTCAAATGCCTCACGTCACCAAGGACCTGACCTATTCATGCCTTAAATTAGCCCCAAAGCTACTCTAATTTGCACCATTATGCTTGTATGACAAGGAACTTGTTCTAATGACAAGGAAAGTGTGGTTTGAAGGAATGTCCCAGATAGTGTTATTTTACTTATGCTCTTGACACCAAAGAGTGGTTTATACAGGAACTACTAAGCTTGCTCTTCACCATCTGGAGATTTACCCACGCAAAAGAAATTCCCAAGGGGATGGTTAAACTGGTTTTCCAACTGCAAAACAGCCTTAGCAAAGATTGACATCTGGCCAAAGTACCCTGTCAGGGACCTATGCTCACTGTGCATTATGAACATGTCTCACTATTATTCTTGGTTTATTTTCTTCTGTCGCTTGAGATCATAAGGGGGAAAAAAGCAGCAGATAGAGAGGAGAAAGGAAGGCAGAAATGGTGTAGTAAAAAATACAAATATTTTCAGAAACTGTAAATTTAAAATGGTGTAGCCTTCCTTCAGAACACACAACAGCACCATTTTCTAAAAGACCTATGGCTTTGTTCTAGAGCCACAAGTTAATGTTCATGATGCTGTTCATGATGATGTCCCACTGGCAAACTGCAGCACACTACAAACATTGTGAATTGTTCTTAGATTTTTCATACTTTAGGTTGTCTTCAGTTCCAGACAGAACTGAACAAACCTGTTCATCCTTTCTTGCATTTCCAGTCACCCATTCTCATCCACTGGATAGAACACTTCATCTCGAAGACCTTTTGGAGCCAGCCTTCATCATCTTACTTCCACTTCACAAGCAGCACTGGCTGAAAAATCCTATCATTTCTTAAATCTTTGTTATCCACAGCTCCATCTGATCTGCAGATATGATTTTATCCCACTGGTTGTCTACATCGCTTGTGGATCAGTGCTCAATGAACCCAGCTTAAGTATGTTAGACTTTATGCTTGTCTTCAGCCAATTTAGTACTTCTAACACAATGAAGAGTTTTGGGGAGCTACTGACACGTCCCAAGCTCTGGACGAGCATCTTTTCTATGTTATCTCTTTATGTGGAAAGATCTGTTTGTTCAAATATTTTGTTCCTCCGTTTCTTTTCCAGTGTCCTTTTGATGACAACTTTTAACTTACTGTTTCCTTTCCACAAAAGAACTTTTCCAGGTAGTTATTCTCCCATCAACCCAGGTACCTCTCATGGTTGTTCAGTAGGAATACATTTTCCAGCTCCAAAGCTTAATCCAAGATTCACTTTATCTATCACCTATTTTTCCTGTTTATTTCCTGACACCTTCCCAGTCCTCCCAACATCCTCAGCCGTTCTCCACGCCTTTGGTGAGCATAAGGATGTCAGCATCTTATTCCTTGTCCATGAACCTCCTACACTGCTTTTTTTCTAGTCCTTCTGCCTGACTCCCTTAAATCCATCTTCGTTCAGATTATTTCTGCAGTGTAATGCAAGAAAAGTGAAAAATCCTATCTAAGCATCACCTTGACTGTCCTTTGTACCTTCACTTGATTTTCAACAACCTTACCAGTCTTCCAACACTTATTCATTTTTTCTCCATTCAGCCATTTCACCGTTAAAAGTTCGTATATGTTTCTAATGTCCAGTGCTATCAGCGTCTTTTATTTTCTCTTTCCAGTATGAATAGATAGGCTTGTGCAATTTTTTATTATTATGGTTGGGTTTTGTTATTCCTAAGAGGAAAACAGCATGTACCAAAAAAAGAGTGTTTCCCTTTTTGCTTTTCATAACCTCATAGTGGGGCAATACCTGGGCTTTTGTTTTTCCTTTAATGAGGTATTTATTCCTCTGAGACACTGGTCAGCCAGGAGAATATTTATGTGGTACTTTCCTGATGGATAAAAGCTGTGTTTTCAGAAAGAAAGCAACTTCAAACTGTCAGGGAACTAAAAAAATTAAATGATAGCTCGGCAACAAGCCTACAAAGAAATCTGCAATAATAGATTAAATGATACCTGTAACACATGACATTAATATTAATAACTTTTATTAATATTTTTCAGTTTTACAGCACGGATCATTTTTTGTCTAAGTCATCAAATCACTACTAAATATTAATTTGTCAATTCACACTTGGCAAATTATAAATGGTTTCTAATTAAATACAAGTACAGAAAGGTAAATAAACATTCACAGAGGATAGATGGCTGGCTGGGACACAGGGACAGAGCCATGGAGAGATACTGGGTGTCCTGATTCTCAGGACTGAGCTTTAGCCTTTTGGTAACATCTCTTTCCACCAATCATGCACTTATACTGACATATCCAGGCCTCAGAAAATATTTGTTTCTTTACTGAATATTGTGGCTGTATTAAGGAGGAAAAGAGAGAGAGGGTACGACAGATTTCCATTTGAGGTAAAAGAATGAAAAAGTCCCTTCTGTTCTTACAGAGGATCTGATTCTCTAAGGAAATGGTGCTATTTGCCTAGATGAGGGGAAAAGGAGGGAAAAAAAAAAAAAAAAAGGCAAAACTGTTTTTTTCTGGCAGAAATGGTGAAATTTCACCCTTCAGCAATTTGGTGAAAACTGATAGCTGTGGACACTTCTCAGCCTGGGTAGCATGGCAAAAGGCTGCGCCATGTGAAATAGCAGATGCAAAGGAAGAGAGAGAGAGAGGAAAAAAAATAGCACTTTAAAAGTGTGCGCCAGGCTGTCCACAGTTCATCCCTTCTGCAGTCCTTCCCATTCACACAGGGCTGGTGTAAACTCGGAGAGGAGAGAACCGTGTTCATTTTTGCCAGCTGAGAATTCACCATGTGCCAAAATAAATCACTACGAACCACTGGCGAAGGGGCTGCTCTTGGGGGATATGTTCTTTAACTAACCTGTGCTCAATCACAGCCCTTCTTTCCCACATGAAACACGAACTGGAATCACAACACAGGTCAGACCGACTAAGTTGAGCCCATTTTTGGAGCTGCAGATGGAAGCAAGGCCATGGCACAGCTTCCAGAGGGAAATACAGGCCAAGCCACAAAGGAGAATGGTGAAAAAATCCCAGAACAGGACAAAACGTGCTTGCTTTATTTTGCACAAATCAACATTGGAATATAAGTTCAATATTAAAACTGGAAAAAAGTTGCAGAGGACAGCGTGTCACCAGAAAAGGCCATCGCATGTCGATCAAGAGGCCTCAAATGAACAGTCCATATTGATCAGACTTCTTTTCCCTTTGAAAGTCATGATGAATTAAAAGATTATTGTTATTAACATTTAATTACTACATCATAATTACTATATAATGCCATATACTATTTTCAAAGCAGCACATGCAATTTGAATTGCTAATATAAAAATAAAATGAACACCATAGTTTGTTGTTTTATTATTATTATTATTATTATTATTCAAATTAAATTTCAGGATCACCTGGCTTTAAAACAAGAAAAAATTCCAAGGGTTTTTCCTTGCAGAATGGGAATGTGTGTCTCTATTTATTGAGAGTTTATATCTTAACCTATTTTCAGACCACTGTATCAGAAAAAGGTTAAATATTTCCCAAATCAGCAATGACTTGTCAGGAGAGGACAAGACTGTAAACAATGTTTTGTTCACCATTTAGCTCATCTCAATGGGTGCCCCAAAAGCGAATGCTGCTTTTGGCAATGTGCTGCAGTGAGAATCACCCCAGAATATAAGTAACGTAGAGGAACAACAGGGTTAGCTTTCAGGAATACAGTAATGGCAGATACGAATGAACACTTGAATGTCCATTTGAATGATATTTGGTCAATAATTAGCGACATTAGAGAATTCAGTAGGAAGCCTGTGTATAATACTCATGTAGTCAGCACTCTCAAATACCCTAGAGCTATTTGGGATGCCCCAGGGTACCTAAGACAGCCACATAAGGCTGGCAGATATGTCCCAGGATCTATAGAAGACCAATGCCCAACTGGTCCGGCAACTGGAAGCCAGGTGGACAACCTAGGGTATCTTTGATGGCACTGAAGACTTAAATTCAGGAATATAAATTGAGCCCCCTGTTTCTCTCCACTGACTATAAAGGGAACTGGAGGAAACTGGTTTCCATATAGACACTTATGAATCTATACAGTCACTGACACATAGGCATCTTGTACCATCTGAGACCTCATAGGTTTCCCCCCTGGCCTCCAGCTGCCACTCCAGAAGGCTGCTGGTTTCCATCAGTCCTATATCATATCTGTCAGTGTTGTGCAGATGTCTTGGATATCCTGAAGTACC
The DNA here is from genome assembly GCF_000708025.1 of Charadrius vociferus. Taxonomy (NCBI): domain Eukaryota; kingdom Metazoa; phylum Chordata; class Aves; order Charadriiformes; family Charadriidae; genus Charadrius; species Charadrius vociferus. The sequence goes on along the minus strand of NW_009647214.1, from coordinate 1,320,872 downwards.
TCAAATGGCATGAGAAGCCTGTGTTAAGGCAACTGAATTCTGCTACTATAATAAGATTCAGCTTCAGATTTAGACAAAGCTCCAGATTTAGTTATTAAACGCAGGCTTCTAGTGACGTTTGAGACGCTTCAACATTCCTGAGACATCTGTACAACACTGGCAGATGTGACAGAAGCCTTACAGGAGACCCACAGGGTCTGGAGCAGAAACTGGAGGCCAAATGGAAAACCTTACCATGTGTGTAAGGCACTGAATCTTTTCCCAAGTCAACACAGCCAACAGTCCAGTTGACTGTCCAGATGATCAGATGGAGGTGTCTACTCCAAGATGAGATTGCTATCTGCCTCAGCTCTGTTGGTGGTATTTCTAAGATCTCCCTTGACTTAATGGGAACTTCAGTACACAGTCTACGTAAAGGCACTACCTTTACAGACAGAATTCTGAAACTTCTTAATTCTAACTCAGTGTTTGCTGGATGAATCTCACCCTCAGAGTTTAGAGGAAGGAGTAAGCACCTCTTTTGTGTTAAGGAACAGATTTTTTTCTGGAGGAGGTTTCATGCTAAAGTTCTCACTATTTCCTCTCATCTCTCAGGCACTCACACATAAATAACATGGGAAGAAGTGACATGTTTGCCTAGTTCAGCTCAGATGTCAACTTCTCCCTAAGACGTCTGTTGCAGACTCAGATAGTAAACCTTTAACTGAGCTATTGAAGTCTTTGCCAGCAATTTAAATCTCTGAGTTTGGAGCTCAGTAGAGGTATCTTTTCTAGCAGATTCTGCCTATCGCACTTTATGCTTCTGTAGTTAATGTTAAACATGAGTGAAAGTGAGACAGTTTTTCAGTGTATCTACAATAGACTGAAGGTGTTGCTTTGAAAGAAGGGGTGTGAAGAGCAGTGTAGACATACTCTATAGCCTGGTAAAAGGTTATTCTCCCCAGGACTTAAGGAAATGTCATGTTCTGCTGAGCATCAATGTTTTTCAAAGCTTTCTGCCTCTGCCTTTAATAGGCAGGATGTCTATGTCGATACTTCTGCAAAGGATAAACTTGGGGCAGATTTGAGATTAATTTAACTTCCTACTCCAGTCCCTAACCTTGCTGAAGTGATATTTTTTTTTTAGATTTGTAAAATGTTGGCTGTGACTTCAAAGGCATT
>NW_009647214.1:1296634-1319658 GCF_000708025.1 Charadrius vociferus | reverse complement strand
TTCCTGCCTGACCTCAAATGCTCACTCTGTCCTCTTTGCCTTGTCACAATATGACACGACAAACGTCAGGAGGCAACGCAGCCTGTGGAAAAAGGACTCGGACACAGCTGGCCACGAGGGCTGACGGGATTTGTAGGCAAGTTGTGTAACTGGGAAATTTAGTCTCACGGAACTGAGCTTCAGTAGCACACAAGGCTAACAACTCCTCCGAGACCTCACTCTCCGGGTATGTAGCCAATGAGATTTCAATACTGAATAAAAGAGCCACTTTGATATTCCATCTACCCTGATTTTTGCTTCTTTTACAGCATTTCAGGGGTAACACAATAACCAAGTCATGCAATAATAACAAAAATAACTCTAGCAAGCTACGCTTGATTCCACTACAGCACAGCCTAAAAGGGCAATCTTTTCTTTCTTTTAATAATGCTTTTATTGCACAAATTTAACAGAATTATGCCCTAATTATAGTGGATTTTTTTTTATTATTTGCCACTGGGAGGAAATACAGCAGATGAAGCTGTTTGAGAGTGCATGGTTCATACAGCTGTATTAAATGCTTCCAACTGCTGTCTTTATGGTTGTTAACAAGTCAGGACCAGACACGCATGCATTTTCTGAGTGCCTTTGAGGATGGCATGGATTATACTTGTATGTTTATTAGAGCTGCTCAACTCATTCACTGAGAAATAACGTCTGACCATGCTTTCAGGACTGTCATCTGTAACGCAATGAGAAATAAAGGGATCCCTAAGAACAGACAAATCACGTTGCACATAACTCGGGGTGTAAAAGTTAGTTGTCTGTATCAGGTCTAGACCACTTATGCTTCCTTTGGAACCAACACAGGAAAAGAAGCAGTTCCTGAAGGGGTTCATTTCTCCCTGAAAGAGATGTGTAGAGTAGGTCACCAAAGGGACTCTCAGAAGATCCCCATTTCTTTCTATCCATTTTAAAGAGAGCCTGGGGTGAGTATTTCACAGACAAAAATCTAATTTTTAAACATGTAAATTTGGGTGAGAGGAATCCTACACAAAAAGCTTAATTCTTTTAGGATATAGACTAAAGCTGAGCAAATTCTGTGGGAAGCCTTACACGTTATTTAGCAGGCAGGATGAAAAAAAGGCAATCAAGTCTCCCGACCTTATGAGCTTCTGCATCTTCCTACTCCCTACCTACAGGCTGAGTTGTTCATTCCTGTCCTGCTGTAATCAGTGTGTGCATAGTTATACCCACATAGATCAGATTACAAACTGGCAGCATCTGAGTCTAGATTTGGAATCCCTTTGGCCTTGTGTTATTTAGAGTGCCAAGTGTGAAACAGGTGCTCGATTTTCATAAAATCATGATCACACACGCTAACCCACACCAAAGCAAATAAAGCAAAGTTGCTATCCAAAACCAAAGACATCCAAAGTAACTGGTTTTCAAATATAGATTTTCAAAAGCCATAGCTTATATCATCATCTCATGTCATCGGTGTAAATCCAGAATAACTTGAATAGTTCCATTAACAAAACAGGTGTTGGCTCTTCGACTGCTGGCAAATCCAATAGACCAGGTTCAGATTACTGAGAAGTCTCAATAGTTTTAAATATTCAAATGTTTTATCTTAATTTCCAAATCATGGCTCGGCAAGCAATTTACATTGAAAAGATAATATTTTTTTTTTTTTCTCTTTTACTAGAGTGCCCATCAACTGGAGTTTGCACATCATCCTCAGCAAACGTTTGTAACACCTCAAGATCGTCGTAGTACGGTCTGGAAGAGATCCCAACAGGAACAAAATTCAATTTAAAAATTGTCAAGTGTTTTTCATTTTCTTCCTAGTCGTGGCTGATATAATAGGAACAAGAAGTGGATAAGATCACTAGTTAATATCAATTCTCAAGTTCCCAGTTTTGCCTGGGAAGATTTTCCTTCTTGTTTATCGAAGAGTGTCCACCTCTCGGGGGAAGCAAGGTAGGTGGCTATTAACCCTAGCAAGAATTTTAAAGTTACAAACTTTAAAAAAATCACAAGCATTTATTTTGTTTGCAATAAGTGTGCTTTTTTGTTAGAACTGGCAAGTTACCAATAATAATCAACATATTTTTTTTTTTTAGAATTTGCCATTGAAATAAGAGATTTTATGGGGACTGAGGAGAACCAGAAGTCCACCTGCCTCATCAGAAGAACAGAATAAAACCAGTGCTACATGAAAAAAGATGCTCACCAGTTCCTCGTACAGAACAATTGGACCAAAGAAGAATGTTCTTTTGGCATCGTATTTAGTCTGTAAGGCTTTGACTTCAATTCCCATTTCTGCCTTGTAATTTCTGTGTGACTCGGTTAAAACATTTACCTTCCCTGTATTTTTGATTTTCCATATTTATGGTGGGAAAATAATAGTTCTTTCCCTCATGAGGGGTTGTATAGCTCATTATTGTTTGATAGTTGTCTTCTGGGGATGTTTTAAGTGGAATCATTCGTCTCTTGAGGCCAAAATGACCTCCCCAGGTCCCTCTTGGCCCAATTTTCTAAGCCTCTGTGATTGCTTTTTAGATGCTGCAGTAATAGGGAGCATATGATGACCTAGACAGATACTTTTAAATGACTCAACCAACAGAGCATCTGTGGTTACCTCTGGGAGACTCTTTCACAAATGATCTAACAGACACTTAAGAAGTTTGTCTAGATATCCAACCTCATTTTCCCTTTGCTCAATTTCATCTCATTGCCCCTAGTTATGAATCCGTGAGCCACCCTCAACAATCCCTTTCCCTCCTCGCTGCACACATCCTTCAAATGCTCACAGAACTGCGAACATCTTCTCAAAACACAGTTGGGGACAGCAGGGGAGAGGAGCGGACGAGCACCTCTTTCAAGCCCCCAAGCACTCGGGAAGAGAGCACACAGCCTGCAGAGATGCCCATGTGGATTGTCTATATTAGAGCAGTAAGCACCTGAGGAGAAACCCACCTGGTGAGTGAGCTTGCTTTCATTTTAAAAAAAGAAAAGAAAAAAAAAATCATCAAATACTGTTTGCCTTACGATCTTAATTCAAGCACTTAATTAAAGCCAACAGAGGATTCTAAAGTAAGGAGAAAAATTAGAGCAACAACTTTTTAATTACGCTGTAGGCATTTTCTCTCTTACTTATTCTTTCTCCAAAAATCAAACAACTCCTCCTCTAAACACACATTTAGACAAAGACGATGGCAGAGTGATATTATGGGCTGGAGCTTTCTTAGTGCTTAGCAAGCGAGTACTGGAGGTTGTCTGCCCAAATCCATGACCTAAATAACATGGTCACCCTTTACCAGGGATCACCCCTGGGTTCCTCCTTAGCATCCCTTTCCACAAGTCATGGAAAGGAACAGAGGAAAGAAGGGACAGGAGGTAGCTTAAATGGTGGTTCCTTCCAGGAACAGCTACCAAGTGGAAAAAGTCTTCTTCTTCCAAAAGTACAGGAAGTTTCTGCCTGTCTCCAGAGAGTGGGAGAAATGAAAAGACTCCTGTCATCTCCTGAAACAACACAGCTCCTGTTTCTCAGCAGTAAAAAGCTGAACCTACATCACCCACTCTTGTTCTACACTATTACTAGTTGCATAACAAAAAGTTTCATCTTTACAGATGATTTTGTATTACTTGGGATGGACAGAGTAATACTGATGTGGACATGGTCAAGCTTTAAAAGGAGGTCCTACTCAAGTCTAGCAGAAATAGCGTAATGAAGGTCCCACTGCAAAAGAAAGAGGATGTTCTTGTCATATCCATTCATGTAAAAATATAAACAAAGTGACTCGCTTTCTGAGTGTAGCATCTCCTGTGATTTTATCAGTCCTGTCTGCTTAAAGGCACCCCATGTCAATCTTCAAAAGGAGACAGAAGATATGATCCTCCTTCTAGAAAAAGTATGACTTGGAAAAACTATGGTTTGTGCTGAGCTTCATTCAGGAGGACACATTTATTGAAGTCTGTGGAGCTTGACAGGGTAAGTCTCAGCAGATCATGTCCACAATTGCATCAAAAAAGCATATTAAAGAACTGAGGTCTTAGGAAAACATTACACCACACAGAAGAGCTTAAGCATCAGTTCAGTACAGTCCACACAAAATTCACATTAAAATTTCAAAAAACCTTCTTACCGGCATTCACTCTGCCATGGGTTGCTGGAATGAACAATTCCTCAAGTGGTGCTTTATTTAATTATTTTTTTTGGGGGTCTAGAAAAAGAGGAAGACAAGTGAAAACTGAAAGGAGGAGAACATTTTGAACATTTCTGAAGGCAGTCCACAGTCATGGTTACACACACCTAAAAACTGATCAGACTGGTGAGGGAAGAGATTGTAGTCGGGATCACAGAACTGGATCTAATTACGTAATGGGCATTCATTTGCAAGAACATTGGCTTTGTGTGAACAGGACCAGATGTCTCATGTCTCAGCCTTTCTAGGACAACAGGCTGGAGATATTTCTTGGATTGACTTTCCTTTGTGCTGAATGGTTGAACTGGTGTGTCTACCTCGCTTAGCCTCTGCATTCAAGAGATCCCAGCTGTGACTCCCTGCGTGCAAATCCCATCACAGGTTGTTATAGCAGGGAGACAAACCAGCCAAAAACTTTTTCTGAGATTAAACATGATTTTTCACAATCCTTTTCTGACAAATAAGCGACAATACAGACGAGATGGAAAACCAGTCATATCCTGCTTCATTCTAACCTTTGGAGTGTCAAATGATGGAATAAAACCAATTATATTTGGCTGAAGAGCAGGATTTTGAGTTCTCAGGAAATTATAGTGTTCTTTAAATATAATGTAAATGTCTAAATTGGCCTGAAACAAAACCATTGCAATATTTCACATCAATGAGAAACCCCCTGTGGCTCAGAGAAACTGAAATTATTTCAGTGTCACTGCTGAAAGTAAGAACCATGAATTACCAAGAGTATCCTCTTTATGGGAGATATAAAGGCAGCTTCCAGAACCCCACAAAGCCTGGGGGCTCATCCTAGCTTTTCCTAGGATAAAGTCATAGTCCTAGAGCAAAAAAACTAGTTTGGGTAACTCTGTCTCCAACCAGACTCCTCTGGGTATTTATAGTCCTTGGTGCAGAGACGGGACTTGACCCAGACAGAGTCAACGTTTGTAAAGTTCTGAAACTCTTAATTTTATAAGACATGTCTGTGAAACTCTGAGATTACTGGGTTTTACAGCTCTGTTTGTACTAGTAAACTCAACAGAGTTTGGATATGGCCTAATCCAGGGTCCTCATCTTTCTGTACCGCTTAATTGTTAGGACATTCCCTTGCATGGATTTGACCTATGCCAACTCACATTCTCCCAGACAATGTCCCAGCGTTGTTCATGGGTAAGCCAAGACAGTCCTAGAAAAATGCAGTCTTTATTTGGAGAACAGTTCATCAAACTTGAGATCCTAAAAAACATAATAATAATGATCTGTAAAGTTGCGTGAAACAATCAGATTTTTCCTTTTCTGATTTTTTTTTTGCTTAATTTCTCTTAAAAGACAGGATAGCCCGATATAGCCCCAGTTGAAAACAGTCCTGTCTGTTCAATAATCATCTTGTCTGACATTTCACAAAACACTTTGTTGCTCTGTGGTTTATCGCCTTACCTGTAATCACACTGTCTCTTATCTATTATTATTGTCTAACTCTTTTATTTAAATATCAAGAACTTGTTTGAAAATGAAGCCTGGATTTGGATTGCAGCGTTTTGCTCTCACTGGGTTGGGTTTACCTCTGAAAGAACTGGGACAGAAAAAAAGAGAAAGGAGATGTAGAGGCAACATCAGTAAAACATGTTCTAACAATGTGACCTCCCCTCCAAATGGTGAGATCAACTAAATACTAAAAAAAAAAAAAAAAAAAAAAAACAAAAACCTGAAAAGTTTTAAATCTGAATTTAAAAAAAATGCCAAAAAGAATCAAACAACCCTGTTAAATAACATCATATCTACCAGACAATTCAGTGTAGCAGCATTTTCTCATCTCCAGATCTGTCACCTGAAAACTTCTGGCTGTGTAACATATTTTTGAATTTACTTTCTTTACATTCTTTTTTTTACCGTGTTTTTGGGGGAGACTCAGGAGACAGCATGAACTATTTTCTACCCTGTTGCAGTATGCTCTACGGAGACTGACTACATCGATCTTATTGTGCAACTTCAACACCTTTGACTGGCTATTAGCTGCTTTCTCATTCTTGTTAGCATGTCAAAGAGTGTGGGGAGTGTATCCTGAACAGTTGCCTTTCTTTTTTATGATCTTTGTTATTAAAATCACAAATATGGAGTATTTATCAACATAGCATGGCAATTTGCTTTTTTTTTTTAATGTGAGAAAAGTATTGAGAACAGGAGACAGTATATAAAGTACCTAACCTGGCCCATAAAAATCATTGTATGCTTTCTGAGCAATTTGAAAAAAATATTTTTTTGTAATATTAGTATAAAAAATAATTTCATGGCATGAAGCCTTCTGCAGAGTTGTCATGTAAGACAGGGACAAGTTCTGTCTTGTGATTCACATAAATATCTGAGACTGATATAATTTTATCCTCAGACAAATCAGTAGCAAAAATCTCAGTCAGAAAAAGATAATCCTGAATTATTTTGAAACTTCCATTCAATGTTTTGAATGTACTCTTTCACACACCAGCCTACCTAGCTGCTGCTTAAGTGGGCCCAATTATTATCTGGCATTAGCTGTTAATGGATTTATTTTCTCAATAGACTTGCGACCACAGAAGCAAATATTTTTTTCTGCTTTACACAGACACACCAGAACTAAAGAAAGGTATAAAACTGTCTGCCTTTGGGACTGATGCCCTTATTTAATCACAGAACATGGGAAGCAACTATAATCATCTTTCCCACATTGTCCCAAATATTATACTTATATCCTGGTGCTTAGGATCAAAGAATATCTCAGTTCCTTGCCCTCATACCCTCATTCACTCTTTGGCTTTGTAGATGGGTGTGCCAGAAAGGGCTCCTCATATTCCCAGTCGTAGGGATTATTTTTGTCATATCGACATTTGCCTAGAAGATGTTAAACTAAGAATGCTTATTTATTCCATGCACACAAGTTAGACATCACCCTCACCCAATCTGATTTTTGCTGATTTTTGCTTTATGGAGAGCTTTGCAATAAGATTAACTTGGGAACAGCTCTTAAAAGAGACTATATCTTTTCCCGCTAACCCTTATCTGGCCAACAATCATAATGGTTTGGGAAGTGAAAAGGTAGGATTACCAATGCTGAAAAGTAAGAAAGTGCCTGTCGCACTAATCTGAAAGTATTTGGATTATTACGTGGATTACTTCTGTAAACTTGTGTACACTGAGCTGGCAACAGCACTGCGTATTTATACCCGAGGCAAATGAATAAAATCACAGGCATAAGCAAGCACACAGACTGCTGTAGGAATCACTGGGTGAATTGGTTCGGTACGAATCAGAGAGGTACTTCTGCACAGAAAAAAAGAAAAATAAAATAAAATAGACTCTTAGTTGCCTAACAACCTTAAACACACAAAACTGATAAATAGGAAAGTGCCTCTCCAAATTGAAAACTCAAGACAATGAGACAGATGTTCCTCTGTCTTGTGCTGATGTTACTTATGAGGAGGCACTGCTGGACTGAAAAATCTCTCAAACTGACAACAGAGCTGAGGTCTGAATATTTCCCTTTTCTGTGCTGGAGACTGTGTCAGAAGTTATCTTTGATCAGGGCCTGAACTGTAGTATTTAGAAAATAAAAATGTGGATCCAAATTTCCTTTTATATCCTTTAGAAAAAAAAGGTGCCTACATCACAAGCTATGGATAATGCACATATGATTGTCCTGACAATTATGAGCCTGAACGAGTCTTTGGCCATACATAAGTCTTTTTTTTTTCCAATTGTCTTTGCAACATTATCAATCAAACCTAATTTCTTACTTTTCCCCACCTCTGCCTGTGATATTCCCACGCTCTATTTCCCACTCCCTTCGCTGTTTTCCTCTTGCGGGAAGTAATTTTATATAGCATCTCCAGCCACTCTTTTTTTCTTCTGCTGCAAGATAAACTTCTCACTCCTTCTGGAAAGAATTGGCACATGGGACTCTGCTGTCCCAAGGTTGTTCTGCTGTATCTTTCAGTAACCCTCAGTGACTTCCCTGCTTCACTTGTGTGTTTCCAATCTCTTCACAAACACATTCCCAATCACTCTTATTAATATCCTCCTGTTCCCTACAGTTTTTCACAGTGGTCCCCAGGAAGAAACAAAACAAACAAAAAAGGAAAGCAAATTTCTAGACAGATTTAACTTTACCTCTAGGACTTCATAAAATTGACAATCTCAGAAAAGATACTCAAACCCATTTCACCTACTTTTTGGTGTCTGCATCACACTTCCAAATTTGTTACTGTAGTTTCTCTTTCCTTTCAGTGGGAGAAAGTAGTTTTAAGGGTGTGATTCGTCTGACCCACTTTCTAAGGATGAACAAACTCCCACACCAGAGGGGTCTCTTTCTCTCCACTGCTGTTATAGAGGGCCTAAACAACCAACTCTAACATAGACATCTGCATAATAGACATCTACGTTGGAGACATCCACACGGAGTCAGATGAATGCCACCTTAAACTTGACAAACACGAGCCATTGATCTGTTCAAATGTCCTAAGCAACTAATGGGGTGAATTTTCCTTTGGTTTACACTCTTAGCCAAATGCACAACTCCTAGCAAGACAAAATTCATCTGATTTTTCAAAGACCAACATCATGTTAAAAAATCAAAGGTCAAATTTTACTGAGACATATTTAGAAACTTGACATAGTTATGTTTGGTATTTTAGCCTTATCGCTTTGACTCCATCACCACTGAACAGGTTATGAGCCACTGCAACTGAAGAGAATTGCTATCACATCCTCTACCTGCAGGTTAAGATGATAATATAAAGATGTAAAGGAGAGTCAGTAAGTGCCCCTCCTTCATCCTAATTTTAAGTGAACAAGCTCAAATGCTCAGAGTGTTCCCAAATGCAACCTCAGGGTGTTCTTGGGCTGCAGCAGCAAACTCTGGGCCAGCTGTGAGAGGACAACCATTGAACATAGCCAGCCCAAATGCATTTGTCTTCATCCATCTCTTCTTTACATTTCAGCTCTGACTATCTTTTCCTTCCCTGAGAATAGTCTGAAGTTCTAGCAATGTCCTTGGAGAAATACCTTGCCTGAAAGAAACATTTGGTTAAAATTACAGTGGAAAACAAACAATGCTATCTGTTACCATCGTTCCCTGAAATCCCTCTTCTGCTATTAAGCAAGAGTCTCAGTTCAGCAAAGAAAAGGAAGACTGGGATTTTTTGTTGGTTATGTGGGTATTTTATTCTTATTCTTATTCTTATTCTTATTCTTATTCTTATTCTTATTATTATTATTATTATTATTATTATTTAAATTTGTTTTTTATCTCCAGAAAGCCTAATAGTTTTACTATCTCAGCACTTTGTGGAGCAGGTCTAGAGTATGACACAGTCAACCTGCTTTTCTAAAATAGTTTGACAATGCCTGGACAGTATTTTATGTATTGGTGCTTCTCATCAACCCTTGTTAATTTTCCCCTAAGCTACTGAAACTCTGATGAGCAATTGCTTCCCTTATCTGCTCTATTGTCCCTATTACTTTCTTTCTTGGGTCACATTTTCAAGTTTACCACCTTTCCTGAGTTTAAACTTTTCACTTGCATGCCTTAGCTCGGTGGCTAGATACCAAACTTTGGATTGATCTTACCAAAAATAGCAAGAATATTAGTTATCCGGGTTGTTTTTATAGAATCATAGAATCATAGAGTCATAGAATCGTAAAATCATAGAATCATAGAATTGTAGAATTATTTGAGTTGGAAGGGTCATAGAATCACAGAATGGCTTCGATTGAAAGGGACCTGTAAAGATCATCTAGTCCAACTGCTCTGACATAAGCAGGGACCTCATCAACTAGATCAGGTTGCTCAGAGCCCCATCCAACCTGACCTTGAACACTTTCAGTGATCATCCACAGCTTCTCTGGGCAACCTGTTCCAGTGCCTCACCACCCTCATTGTAAAAAAAAATTTGTTCCTTATATCTAGTCTAAATCTACCTTCTGCCAGTTTAAAGCCATTACTCCTTGTTCTGTCGCAACAGGGCCTGCTAAAAAGTTTGTCCCTATTTCTCTTATAGGCCCCCTTTAAATACTGAAGGGCCACAAAAGGTGTCCTCAGAGCCTTTTCTTCTCCAGGCTGAACAACCCAAACTCTCTCAGCCTTTCCTCATAGCAGAGGTGCTCCAGCCCTCTGATCACCTTCATGGCCCTCCTCTGTACCCGCTCTAACAGTTCCACGTCTTTCCTGTGCTGGGGGCCCCAGAGCTGGAGGTAGCACGGAAGGGGGGGTCTCACAAAAGCAGAGTAGAGGGGCAAAATCATCTCCCTCAACCTGCTGTCCAAGCTGCTGGGGATGCGGCCCAGGATGCGGTTGTCTTTCTGGGCTGCAAGCACACATCGTCTGCTCATGTCCAGCTTCTCATCCACCAGTACCCCCAAGTCCTTCTAAGCAGGGCTGCTCTCAATCCCTTCATCCCCCAGCCTGCATTGATTCCGCGGGTTGCCCCAACCTAGGCACAGGACAATAAGGTGTTATATTATAGAAAAAGCTGTTCTAGGGCACAGTTCCTTTTATCTTGGTGATCAGCTGCAAAGGGAATTCATGACAACTGGCTCAGATAAACATGTAGGTTGCAAAGATAAGTGAGATTAATTCCACTCCTGGTATCCAGTTCTCTACTCTGCCTGCCAAAAAGACCGTACATTCTTCTTCCTTTTCCCCCTGATCACTGTTTTCCAGGTTATCTCCTTGATATCAAAAGACAACGCAGAATTTCTCCATCAAACTATCTTCACTCATTCACCTGGACAACCACTTCTTTCATGGCCTTAGAACACAACAATCAATTCATTGAGGACATGAACCAGCTTGATTTCTGTGTTATTTCTGTGCATAATTCAGAGAACAGTGCTTATTGAACAGTGGTCTTTTTTATGAATACATAAACATGATATTCACCAGGGGGGAAAGGTGCGTCTGATAACATCCAGAAAATAAAGAATAAAAAATTTTGAAAAAGTGAGGAAGCAACTACATTTGTGCTAGCAAGCGAAACTGAGAGTCAGTGTTGGTGATCCTATCTTACAGCAAGAAAAGAGCACTCATTAAAAATTGAACTACACAAACATATTGCTTCTAAACTAGTTCTTGAGACTATAGGGGGACAGAGGAGGTAATGAAAGAGTAATGCAGTCAACATGTTGTGAACTGAAGTACTGTATGTAAAGCTCATCCTGAACCTTCTGAAATCTATAGTACCATGAACATCATCATCACATATCAGAGTGGATGGGTTTCCTATAGGAATTACTGTCTTCAGAAAGTGAAGGTCTGTAATGACTGAGCTGCAGGGTCACTCTTATCTCCTCTTCATCAGGACTACTCAAGATAAATTGCAGTGCAGCCATGCCTGAACTGGTACAGCATTGCACGGACTAGAAGGAGGTAAAGGAAGAAGATAAAGGAACTAGTGAGTGTTGGGAGTTTTTCAAGAGTGCTCTCCTAGAAGCAAAAAACAGTTTGTCCTCTTTAAAGGTAAGGGAAGCAGGTGGAGCAAGAGACCCCCCTTGGCTTAACTGTGAGTTTCTGAGTCTGCTAAAAAACAAGAGAAGCATACCAGAGATGGAAAAGCAGACAAATACCCATTGAGAACTACAAGGGCACTGCCAGGGCATTGCAGAGATGCAGTTAGAAAAGCAAAAGCTCAGCTCGAGTTGAAATTGGCCAGAGATGTCAAAAACTACAAGAAATGGTTCTTCAGGTATGTAAACAATAAGCAGAAACAGAAGGAAAACACTGGCCCACTGTTAAACAGGAGAGGTGAATTAGTCACCAACAATGCTGAAAAGGCGGAGATTCTCAACACTTTCTTCACCTCTGTCCTTACCAGCACTGTTGGGCCCCAGGCCCCAGGAACAACAATCCAGTTTGATGTAAACACAGACCCACCACCAGTGGAAGAAGAGTCGGTATGTGAACTACTACAGAAGCTTGACTCCTACAAATCGATGGGCCTTGACATTATCCACCCGAGGGTGTTAAGAGAGACGGCTGATGTCGTTGCAAAGCCACCCTACATAATCTTTGAGAAGTTGTGGAGATTAGGGGACATCCCAGAAGACTGGAAGAAGGCTCATGTCACCCCCATCTACAAAAAAGGCTTAAAGGAAGATCCAGGAAATTATAGGCCCATCAGTCTTACTTCCGTCCCTGGGCAAGCTGTGGAATGAATCCTCCTGGGGGTTATCACAAGTCAAATGAAGCATGTGATTGGGAAAAGCCAGCACGGATTCAACAAGGGCAGATCATGCTTGACAAACCTGATTACCTTCTACAACAAAGTAACCTGCTTGGTTGATGAGGGGCGAGTGGTGGACATTGTCTACCTGGATTTCTCCAAGGCTTTCGACACCGTTCCCCACAGCCACCTCCTAGAGAAACTGATGCATTACAGTGTAGACAAGTGGTCTGCATTGTGGGTGGGGAACTGGCTGACAGGCTGCACCCAGAGGGTGGTGGTCAATAGCTTCTTTTCAAACTGGGAACCTGTCAAAAGTGGAGTTCCCCAGGGATTGATACTGAGCCCAACGCTGTTTTTATTTTCTTCATGAGTGATCTGGATGATGGGATCAAGTGTACCCCGACAAAGTTTGCTGATGACCCCAAACTGAGTGGGGAAGTAGACACTTTGGAAGGGAGAGCCACCCTGCAGGAAGCTACAGGACATGGCATAAGAAACAGCTGGCTGTGAGAGGTAGCAGTTTAAGAAGCTGAGAGAAGTTACTGAGATGGGACCTCCATGAGGGATGGATGAATTTCACAGGTGGTTAAGGGGGTGTTATGTGAGAAACATCAAATTTCACAGATAATTGGAGGGAATTATTTGGGACCTCTTGGTTCACTCAGACCAGATCTTTTGTTTAACCATACCGTGAGTCAAACCTACTGCTGCAGTCAAGAGTACCACAGAGATGGAAGGGATGGGATGGGATGGAGTGGGATGGGAAGGGATGGGATGGGATGGAGTGGGATGGGATGGGATGGGATGGGATGGGATGGGATGGGATAGGATGGAGTGGGATGGAGTGGGATGGGGTGGGATGGAGTGGGATGGGATAGCATGGCATGGCATGGGATAGGCAGAGTGCTTTACATGGATTGATACAGACCGAGCATTCTTGTGCCAAAACCCCTTCTCCCATTGATTGTCTCTCTTTCCCAGGAACAATCAATGTACTTTACTACATATATAAAGAAGAACAGCTTAAGCTGAGAGAACAGATTAATCCATTCTCAAAGATAAACTATCACTCCATGATTAGGCTTCTGTCCTGAGAAGCTAAATACTCCTGTTTCACAAACTGACATGAGGATTGAGCCCAAATATCTTAACTCAGCCACAAAGTTTTTATATATATAACAGTAAACTAAATAAATCCAGGTCCTGCTTTCTGGTCAACTGCATGATCTGGTCACTTCCATATTACAAAATCCACATAGCCTCAGATTAAGGAGGCTGCATCTAGCCTGCTTGGTAGGAACAGTTTCAGGCCCACCCCAAAACATGAACCATGCCTTGGAATTGTTTACATAATCCTAGCTTCCCCTGAACAAAACTGTACCAGGAGCCGTAATGAGTTCTGGTGCCTGAATCTGAGCTTTGGTACTGTTTCATTTTCTACAACACAGATATAACCAAAGAAATGAACCTTGTGAAACCAGGCCACTGCTTTTATTTAAAGAATTTCATCCTGATTCTTAATTTTTAATTGAGTCCAAAACTCTTTTTTTTTTTTTTTAGCTTAGCCAAATTCCTCATTGACCTGCAGTCAATCACAAAAGAAAGAAAAAAAAAAAAAAAAGACAACCTGTTTTAACCACAGTAATCAGCATGATTTGAAGAAAGCAAGCATGACCAGGGAAGGTAGGAGGACTTCAGCTGCCTATTGATTCTTTTTATGCCAAGATCACCATCTTGCAATCAGTTAGTAGCATCATTTTTATAACACCACATATTTCATCCTCAATTATTTCTTATTTTCTCTGAAATAAAACCTGGAACAATTGGCTTCAGCAGGGCAAAGCCTGGTAGGAAGAGTACACTATAAATACAGTGTAGAAAGATATAGCTATTGCCTTTATTTGACAACCTAACTGTTCCCCAAGCACTCATCCACCAGCCTTATAAAAGGAAATGTAGTTACTGAGGTCCAAATTCACCGTTGGCTTAAGTGCGTGCAATTCCAGTGAAGTCAACACAATTGTATCCGTTTACTTTCACGGTGAATTGGGACCCAGACCTTTACTGAAGTAATAAAAGGTCAGTCAAACATACAGGCAAGAGACCAACTTCTTGTTTAAACGAACGCTGTGGCTTTGCTCAAAGTTCTTGACGTGGATGATAGTATCTGTTAACAAATGAGCTGAACAGGTAGTGAAAGAATAAGCATTGGGGTATATGAGTAGGTTACAGAGGTTTATGGGTAGGTCAGGTTAACTCAGTCATGATAAATAATTACATTTTTGCACCTTCTGTAAATGCAGAGAAATATGTCTTACCTTATCCCATGCTGGAACAGAAGTAAGGTGATAAAATAGTGAGGTTGGCTACCTTTAAGAAAACATGCGATATTTGCCAAATGAGTCTCTCATACAGTTACGTATAATTCCCTCTGAAAAGATTAGGTTTCATTAGTAGAATTGAAAACCTAAATTGCCTAATGAAAACAACACAGTTCGTGTTGTAGTCACTCCATTGAGCTTGGGAAGGTCGTCCAGCATCTACAGCTTTCCCCCAACGATCCTAAGGTAGAAGGAGTGATAGTATATAGCTAGAGAAAAGGCTGAGTCCCATTAGCTGGCTATAACTTGGTCTCATGGTTACAGGGTCTCATTTACTCATATTATTATACTCTTCAGGAGCCCAACAGGACATCAGCGAGGATTCACATTGTCTAAGTTCAATGTATAGTTAGGAAACTAGTTTAAACAGCTCTACGGAGACTGTATAATTAGTAGAAGTGATTACATTGCTAATAGCAATTCTCCACAGCAGAGAGATTTGTGTGTTGCCTGTAGCATAAATGGAAGAAGGCATGCATGCAGGAGGACTTTGGAGGGCAATACAGGAGGTGACCCACAGAGTCAAGAGAAAGACACCAATGACCAATAACAGTGCTGATAAATAAGCTACAAAATAAGCTTGCAGCAGTGAACCTACGACAATATTATTCAGTATCTTGACCACCTTTCTGGATCTCAGCCTAAGACACCAGAAGGTGCTACATGAAACAAATGCCAATTGTGTAACACAAGAAAACAACAAGGGCACAAACAAAACTGCAATGATAACGAAACTTTCAGAATATACCTACGTGGTATTTACCTCGCAATAGAAAATGTCATGACAAGGCTGAATAAAGTGGATTGAACTCTTCCAAAAGTTAGATGGTTGGGGATAGTAGTTTACAATGGGTAGTAACCCTACTAATCCTGGCTCCCATGACCATATAAGAGTAAAGATGACAGCAGACAGATCTTTCATAATTTTCAGAATGCCTCAGTGTCCTTTCCAAAGACGGCTTGCTTCTTTTCAGAGAATGCACTTTAAGTTAGCAGAACTAAGACAGAAGTGATGGATCTGTGGCGTCCCTGCATGGGGAAGAAATCTGTTCTTCAGCGTCTCAGGTTAGTGCTTCAGCCATCAGACCTTATAACTTATTTATTCCCAAGTATTTCTATTAACTCTGTGTTCTTGATACAGAGTTATCTTGATACACAGAGTTAAATTTTAGTGTTTCATGGTTTAGGCTGTTGGCTTTACCTTTTACCTTCTTAAGCAAGTGCATCAAGATCTATAGCAGTAAATAAAAAGGGACAGGAACAGCTATCTAACTTGAAGCCAGCTGGCACAACATAGTTTGTATCCATGGCTAAACTCTCTACATCCAAACACGTTGCTGCATGCAAGCTGTCTGTTGGGAACGGCCCCTGGACTGTACGATCCTTGACTCAGGCCCAGGGACTCTCTGGAGAAGCACCAATTGGCCTAAGCTGTGAACTACGCAAGAAATTTAACAGTATGGTTGACCTAATTGCAAGGTCTGGGCCCATATTCTGGCCTTGATTAGTTTGCTGTTGGCCTTAATTAATTTGCTGCACAAAGATGTAGCTTAAGTATTAAATCAGAGAAGAAAGCATTTCATAAAAATCTTTAATTTTAGCGCTTTAAGGTAGCGGCTACTTCTGTGAGGCGAAGTGACATTATTTTATTATAGCTTTCACTTGCAAAGATTCAGGTGCAATATGTAAAAATAGGCAGAGAAAATAGGGATGGACAGGACCTCAGGAGACCACTTAGTCTATCTTCCTCCACCAAGGCAGGATCTTCTACATCAAACTGTTTATGATGTATGTTTGTTTAACCTACTCTTAAACCCTTCCAATGATGGAGATCCCACCACCTCCCTAGGCAAAGCTAGCCTACACTTGGAAAGTTTACCTAATGACTAACCTAAATCTTCCTTGCTACAGTTTGAGCTCATTGCTTCCCATCCTATCCCCAGTGGATATGGAAAGCAAGTTATTTTCCTTCATCTTTGCAGCAACAATTTCCTTAGCTGCAGCTTGTTGTCCTCTCTCACTTCTGTTTTCTTTGCTTGTAAAATTAATAATAATTCTAAAATAAGAGCATAAAATATTTAATATCTACATTAATTCTACAGACGTTGTATTAAACAGGCTATTTGTAAGGGTAAGAATTGCGTATGTGGGATTTTGCAGTAGTGTGTTTGTTTAAAATGTTTGGGTTTTTTTATTTTTCACTTGGGAGAGGGATTGTTTGAGTCATGGGGATCGCTTCTAAAATATTCAGGTCAACCTGCCTTTCCCTCTAACCCTCAAAGGGTTAAGTCCCCGGCTGGTAGTTCCCTTTGCAAGTCAGATCCTTCATTACAAGTAGCATCCTTACAAGAGGACATATTTCATTTTTTAACTGGAGCATATCTAATGATCCGGGGGAAAGCCCTGTCTCGTAACATTTGATCTAGCCTCAGACAAGCAGAGCAAGGTGGCATCAGCCTCTTCCTATTTAGTCATGAGCCAAGGAACTGCACCAGTATACAAGTGACATGCAGAACACATGCATCAAAGTAGCAGCTCAATCTGTACTGCAAATAACACTCTTTCATGTCTCAGCATGGTTGCTGGCCCTGAGCTGTAGTTCCAGTAATTGACATAGTTGCCCAATGCTAGAAAACAAACTCGGAAACTATTCTCATTAGACGTCCCCCTGGTTTGCTGCTCCGTTATTGTAAAACCCAAACACCGAGCTTCCTACCAGCGTGGCTCTGTTTTTAATTAGTTCTGATGGCACTGGGCGACGCGCCAAGGAAAAAAATGAACTTCCTGTGATTGAGGCTTGTTGCTCAGTATGTTGCTTCCTCCACACAGCGATTGTTTTCACAACATTTTCTGAAAAGGAGCTACTGACAGAAATAATATAAGTTTTTACTGCTTTTGATTTTTTTTATTCTGCCTTCCATGCTTATAAAATGCAGCTCAAAGTCAGGGATCCTTAAAGTTACTGTGTCATTATTTTGCCTTTGTGTGACTTGGCTGATTAAAGACATCCTAGCAGATTAATTTTTTAATAGAATAAGCACAGGCTCCTGTTAAAAAATTTAAGACCGAGGACTTTTTAGTGTTTTAAATAAATTAATTTGGATATGTTCAGGCGTGGGGTGGGGAGGGAGTTGAAGCTTATATTTAGCAGCATACGTTGTCACAGTGTGAGCAGGGGTGAGTGAAATGGCAGACGAATGTGATTCAAAAGCAAAGTTAGAGTCTGCGTGTGGGGATGTGAAGAGGTATTCAGTGTCTTAGCAGCTTCCTCCATTTCTTCTGAGATTTCTCAAGTTAATTTCTTATGAAGCAAGGCTCAAACACGATCGTTCTGTTCCAGTGAGTGTCTGTAGGTGGGATTCCGACCCAGACACCCATGTTTAGGTGTCTCTGCCTCAGAAGTGCATGTCTGCATTTGTGCTGCCTCTGATTTGAGTCAGAGCCAATGAAGATCCAGTTGATACCATCAACGGAGTCTAGGGAGTAGCTGACCCGATCAAATGCACATAGGTATTTCTAGTCTGAGCTGAACTTATTTCTAGGCTCCATTGACTTGTATGGACAGGATTTCCAGTAATTATAATGGTAGCATAGACAACTAGAGCAGATGAACAGATCTAAATTTTAGATTCCTGACTACAGACCTATATAAGGGTAGGCATCTGCCCTTAGGTGCATTGAACTGCTCTCTTGACTCCCATTGACAACACTGATGAAGGGCTTGATTTAGCCACCCACACGCACGTATCCAGTGCTATCTGAGATGCTCCTGGGTCTCACCGCACATCCAGCTGCCGTTCTAGAATAGTGTGGGTCTCCTGTAAGTCCAGTGTTATATCTTTTAATCCCACATGGATGTCTCACAGACCCTTGGATGTCTCAGGTGGCACCAAAAAACTATATGGAGTCAAACTGAATTGAGGTCTAGATTTTTGCTGACAGCAATGAGAGCTTAGGCACCAAGTATACATACAAATTACAACATTGCAATCATCAAAATTAGGCAGCTGCACCAGGGGATGAATCTCTTTTGCCATGTGACTTTCCGTGGATGGGTGGAAGCTACTCTATTTGATACACAAGTAGGTCTTTCTTAGCTAATTCTGTGATTTATAAATTTCATTTCAAAAGATGGTTAGGCAGAAAAGGGATAAACTCAGCCTGAAAGCTTCTGGACCCAGTTTGTACAGCTGAATGCAAGCCGTGACAGCCTGCTTGCCATTGCTCAACTACTTTGTGACAGTCTTGTTACTATAGGTATATGATGAGAGGAATGATCCATCCAATTCAATTATTATGTCAGTCAAGTCAAAGGAAAAACAGAAGGTCTGTTTTCCTTTGTTACTGTGTTTCTGGAATTGCTTGTTTTGCTTTCTAAAATAGGAGTGTGAGGTACATCAAGGCGCACAATGACTATGAAAGCAAGGCTTTCGACACTGCTTCCCATAACATCCTCATAGGTAAGCTTAGGAAGTGTGGATTAGGTGAGTAGACAGTGGTGTGGATTGAGAACTGGCAGAGCTCAGAGGGTTGTGATCAGCAGTGCAGAGTCTAGTTGGAGGCCTGTAACCAGCGGTGTTCCTCAGGGGTCAGTACTGGGGCCAGTCTTGTTCAACATATTCATCAATGACTTGGATGAGGAGACAGAGTGTTGCTCTTCCCTTGTCCACCACACTGTTACCCCATCGTAGAAGGCCACCAAATTTGTGAGACACAATTTTCCTTTAGTGAAGCCACATTGGCTGTCATGAATCACCTCCTTAATTTCCATGTGCCTTAGCAGAGTTTCCAGGAGGATCTGCTCCATGATCTTGCTGGGCACAGAGGTGAGACTGACAGTCCTGTCATTCCCCAGGTCTTCCTTTTTTTCCTTTTTAAAAATGGGGGTTATGTTTCCCCTTTTTCAGTCAGTGGGAACTTCACTGGACTGCCACGACTACTTGAATATAATGGATAGTGGCTTAGCGACTTCATCTGCCAGTTCCCTCTGGACCAAGGGATGTATCTCATCAGATCCCATGGATTTGTGCACCTTCAGGTTTCTCAGATGGTCTTGAACCTGATCTTCTCCTACAGTGGGAGGTACCTCGTTCTCCCAGTCCCTGCCTTTGCCTTCTGCAACTTGGTTGGTGTGGCTAGAGCCCTTGCCGGCAATGTTTACTAGTATAGAAGCAACCTAAGGGACTAGATTTGTTTAACGTAAGTGACCAAACAATTCTGCAGTGCCCCTCCAGGTAAATGAGAATCATGGACTAGTTACCATGTAAATGCTGTTTAAAACTAAGATCCTGGCCAATAAAAGGTTTTAATTACTTTCATTAGGACAGGAGTTTAATTCTGTTTTCTTAGTCAGTTTCTTGTCCAAATTGTTCAGGTTATTTTTCTTCCTTTTTAAATACTTATGCAGGTTTGATTTAAAACATGCTTTCTTAATTTTCTGTCTTGGGACAGTAGCTGGAGAAAGGGACAGGGTATCATCCCAATTGCCAATGATTTCACATGAATGGAAGTCAAAGACAACAACAGTTTTGAAAGTTTATTTCTTGAACTCTTAAGTGCACTTACAGCATCAGTTGGAGAATCAACCATATTCCAAAATACAGTACCACCTGCAATCCTCATATAAAAACATGAGTTCAACTCCCAGCCAATCTTCTGGAGGAAAGTTTGAGGATACAGAATCACAGAATCACAGATCTGTTGAGACTGGAAGGTACCTCTGGAAGTCATCTTGTCCCATCACCCTGTTCAAGCAGTCACCTACAGGAGGTTCCATATTAACAAAAACATACAAAAACTAGATGGCTGTGGTCGGGAACAGCAATGCGACACATTGCCATTTCACATCCAAGCCAAGACTTTTAGAGCAGAAGTCATGATTTTCACTGGGTGATGGAGTTGTTTTTGGACCAACACCAGTATGTTGGCTTGTATTGGCACAGGTACCAAGATGTAACTAAAACAGATGCAAGGCAGCTGCTCTTTTCACAGTTCCATGCATTTATGGACAAAAGTCAGGAATCTCAGTGGGGCTGGAAAATATAACATAAGTCTTACCTGGAAAAACAAATGAAAACGAGGCAGGTTACCTTATATTTCTCAAAAGCTGTTGGTCCTGTGTGTGGGCAACTGAACCAAGCCCAAAGGGTTCACAGAATCACAGAATGGCTGAGATTGGAAGGGGCATCTCAAGATCATCTAGTCCAACCCCGTTGCACAGAACATGGTCATCTTGAACAGGTTTACACAAAACTGGGAGGAGTGGCTGACACACCAGAAGGCTGTGCTGCTTTACAGTGAGACCTGGACAGGCTGGAGAGTTGGGCAGAGAGAAACCTTATGAAATTCAACAAGGGTAAGTGTAGGGTACTGCATCTGGGGAGGAATAACCCCATGCATCAGTACAGGTTGGGGGCTGACCTCCTGGAGAGCAGCTCTGTGGAAAGGGACCTGGGAGTCCTGGTGGACAACAGGATGACCATGAGCCAGCAATGTGCCCTGGCGGCCAAGAAGCATCTGGAGTATTGTGTCCAGTTCTGGGCTCCCCAGTTCAAGAAAGACAGGGATCTGCTGGAGAGGGTCCAGCAAAGGGCTACAAAGATGATTAGGAGATTGGAACATCTCTCATATGAGGGAAGGCTGAGGGACTTGGGTCTCTTTAGTCTAGAGAAAAGAAGATTGAGGGGGGATCTTATTAATACTTACAAATACTTAACGGGAGGATGCCAGGGGATGGGAGCAGTCTTTTTTCAGTGGTGCCCAGTGATAGGACGAGGGGTAATGGGCACAAGTTTGAACATAGGAAGTTCCATCTTAACACGAGGAGGAACTTCTTTACCTTGAGGGTAGTGGAGCACTGGAACAGGCTGCCCAAAGAGGTTGTGGAGTCTCCCACTCTGGAGACATTCAAAACCCACCTGGACGCTGTCCTGTGCAACCTGTTGTAGGTGACCCTGCTCTGGCAGGGAGGGGAGTGGACTAGATGATCTCCAGAGGTCCCTTCCAACCTTAACCATTCTGTGATTCTGTGATTCTGTGATTCTGTGAACAGGTTGCTCAGGGCCATGCCCAGTCAGCTTCTGAAAAGTCTGGTTCTGTTTTGTTTACTCTCTCCCGTTAACTACTTACACACGTGAATAAGATCACCCATGAGACTTCTCTTCTCCAACCTGAATAATCCCAGCTCTCTCAACCTCTTCCAGCATGCCATATGCTCTAACCCCCTCATTATCTTTGTGTTCATTTGCTGGAGTCACTCCAGTATGTCTATGGCTATCTTGCACTGGTGAGACCAGAACTGGCCACAGCCCTTCAAATGAGTTTCACTGAGTCTGACCTGCTGACAAGGTTCTTCCTAATGCAGCCCAGGGTTGTGCTGGTCACCTTTGCTGTGAGGGCATATTGTTGGCTCATGTTCAAATTCTTGTCCACCAGGACACCCTCTGCAAAGCTGCTTTCCAGACAGTTGGTTCCCAGACCATACAGACCATAACATAGAGTTATTTGTCCCCAGGTGCAGGATTTGTCATACTTTCTGTTGAACTTCGTGAGGTTCCTTTCAGTTAATTTCTCCAGCCTGTCCAAGTCCCTCTGAGTGACACCACACTCATCTGGTGTACCAGCCACTCCTCCTAGTTTTGTATCATCTGCACGTATGCCAATGGTGCACTCTGCTCCATCTTCCAGACCATTAATGAAGAGGTTAAACAGTATTGGCCCCAGTATTGACCCCTGAGCACACCTCTAGGTATCAACCTCCAGCTAGACTTTGCATCACTGATCACAAGCCTCTGAGCATGGCAGTGCAATCAGTTTTCAGTCCACCTCATTGTCCATTTATCTACATCATGATTAATCAACTTGTCCATGAGAATACTCTCCACCTATCCACCAGCCTATTTCCTCTGTTTGAGATGTTAAACAGAAGTTTACGTGTTTATATCTTATTACGTCCCATGCCTGTGTCTTGAGTTTAGTCTCAACCTGAGATCCAGGCAGTAGTGGGATGGGAGGCACCAACATCCTGATGTGCACAACTCACCTTTAAGCCAGATTTTCTCTCCCAATATACACCTGGCCATTATATACCACTAATTCACGTTGCACAATGGTACCTGGGTTCTACCTAAAACACAACTTCATTCGAGAAGCAGCCATATTGGTATTTATTTGCAGTATTTCTTAAAGAAAAACAATCATTTCTTAACAAAAGCAATCCAAACTAAACACATTGATGATTTTCTGATTGTAAGCTGGTGCCTTCATTT
>NW_009647214.1:1263361-1296591 GCF_000708025.1 Charadrius vociferus | reverse complement strand
AGAAAGGCCCTTTCCAATCACCCTTTTTCTGTCCCAGTTCTTCAAGGACTTTGCTGAAAGATTTTGTCTTCCTGAAGGTATTTTAGGTGCCTAAGCCCAAAAAAGCGTGTAATTCTCTTGGTTTCCTTTACAAATCTCAGTTTTCAAGTGGCGTTACACATCAGGTAACAGGAGCTATACAAGCTGGCTTAATTAACAAGGCTCCCCCTGACTGAACAGGGTATCAGAGTCTAGTCCTTGAAACCTGTGGGTTTGTATTTAGCTCACACATTTGAAGATGGGGTAGGCCACAATCTTCAGTGCTGAAATTCCAAAGCAGGCGCTGGAGTTACATGAGGGATTAATTTGAGTCTGTATTTAGATTAACAGCACTCATATAAATACTGCATTAGAACTGATGTCAATCTTTTATGCTAATTGCTACTTAGACCCCGTACAACGACACGCTTTGCTTGGACCACTTTAGTTAGATTGCTATCTATCTACTGTGGAGAGATTTATGCATTTGCTTTCCATTAGCATTAATAGGAGCTGTCCACATAAATCACTCATCGCCAGTAAGAAAAGATAAAGTCCTACTAAGTTCAGAGAACACAGGCTTTCCCAATTGAAAAAAGATCTATTAATAATAAAAAAACCTACAATGTAAATATCTGACATCTGAACCGTACAGTAACACTGTGATATGAAACAAAGTGGTCCATGAAGTGATTGCTTCAAGAGGAAACAATGCTTGGCTATTTCCAAGCCTTTTTTAAAAACTCGTATAACTCCCCTGGCATTGGTAAAATCGTAAATAAACCAAATAGCTGCAGAGGAAAGAGGAGGAGCAGGAGCATAGTAATTTCAGTTGTTATTTTTATTGTCCTTTATTTTTTTCTGCAAGATAGTGATGGATCCAATAAAACACCTTGTTACAGATGCAGAGAGGACTAGAAATAATGCAAAAAACAGCTCTTAGCTAATCCAGATGTAACTGGACGTCAGATCATTTAGGTTAAGAAGTTAAAGGTGTCCAGATGCAACGCTTGCTGCTTTGCTCCTTGCTGCTGTTCTTTTCAAAATTGTTGTCATTTATCTCACTAGGCCAGGAAAACACATAGATCATTGGCCAGGACTCCCTGGTACTTGGCACTGGGCCAGCCCTGATTATGATCTGCGTAACCATATGATATGGTGACATATAAAAAATAAAAGCAGGAAGTTTTTTCCCTTTCTGATGATCTAAATCTGGATTGATTCTACTGAGGTTACAATAAAGTAACAGTGAATAATCAAAAGAACCAAGTTTCATCCATAACGTTGCCATCATTTAATCCTTAGTGTAGAGCTGAGTACTGATTTTTAAAGGAATGCTATAAACGGGTTGCCAAAAGCCTTAGCTGTGTTTCAACACACATAGACACATCTATTGTTTTGTGTTTCCTTATATACTTAAAAGGACAAAAATGAGCATTAATTAGAAGTCATTGATAACGCACTGTGCCATTAAAAGTCACCTACTAGAAAGCAAACTTGATGCAATGTTACATTTTGCAATTAATGCCTAATCACTTGACACTAATGAAACTAGCAAAGTGAACATCCTGTGCATGTGTGGTGTGTGAGAGAGAGGAATATTTCACTTAAGAAAACACTGTTTTGTCTGGATTGAAATATCCCATGGGAATATATCCATTTAAAACATATTTTTTGAGTTTCACAGGTGAGTGTCTAACAAAACTATTTTATTTCTAATTCATTTCTTACAGGGAGCACATAGGTTTGGGTTTCTGATGGCACAGTGTTCTGTGTCCTTGAGCATATTTTATTTCACTTCAACACATCCCAGATAAGCTCCTGCCATGACCCCAAGAACCTGTGGTAGAGCCTGAATGTCTTCTTAGGAAAGACAAACAGCCTTAAAGAAATAAAACCTGCAGAATCTACTGCTTCCCCTGGAAAGTTATCCTGATGGATTCGTTGAGCTCTTGGCTAAAAATCTCAGGTTTCAATTTATATAAGATCTCTGGATCTTATGCCTCTGTCTCTTTGTTAAATTAAAAAGCTGTCCAGTGTGGCACGTGACCTCCTTGGTTAGGTAACTCTGGTTGTGCTGATACAGTTTGTGAGCCAATATACTTCATCTAGGGTTTGGCCAAGGTTTTACCGCTGGCCTTGATTATTAGTTGGAGAGGAACAATTCCTCTCTTTTAAGGAACAATGTGGCAGCCAAAGGTTAGATTGATTTTGGCTGCCACAGAGCAACGTCTTTCCAGTTTATCAAATGCTTGATAAGCTTGGATTCACGCTCAATACTCAGCCCAAACATCCATTGAATTTATGTAGGAAGTTGGTTGGAAAGAAAAAAAACATAAGTGATAGCGATAACTTAGAAAAACTTTGACACCTGCATGAATGGATGGGCGTGGTGGGAGTGAAGTGTTACACTTGGCAGGGAAATGAGGACAAAAAGAATGAAAACTAGTAAAATGCTTAGATATTGTGACTTGCAACATCATACTCTGAATAAGCTGCTGAATTGTATTCATTATCTTTTTAGGGCTGTCTGCCTTGGGATGAGATCTTCACAGAAGTATCACTTGTTTCTTATCTGTTTGGGACCTATCGCAAGGAAATAACGATGGAAAGGCAGACAGACAGACAGGTAGTTACTAAGAACATCTTTGTGGTCTCATTTATAACACAGAACCATCATGGGGTTTATAGCACAGTGGCAGTGTGCAGAGCCCTACATGTAATTTACACGGCTAAGAAGAAAAGGTAAAGGATATGAAACTAATTCTCATCTATAGAGAAGTATATCAATGGACTTCTGGTGATAATATTTTGATTAGGAAGCTTTATTTGTTACAGACACAGGTCACTCTGAGGGTGCACAAAGGAATCCTGCAGAAAAAAAATAATAAAAATAGTGATTAGGATGAACCTTCTGAAAAAGAAGACGTCGACAGTGAAAAAGCAAGCATTGTTTCTGTGAGCGTTAAGAATAATAGACAGAACCTTTAGAAAAAGTGTAACGCTGATATTTCACATCTAAACACTTTCAGCCAACAACATCGAGACCCTCCATAAAAGATAACCCAAATCCTCCAGAAAACGCAGTGATTGTATAGATACATATATGTGTAGGCAGACAGATGTGATGAGAGACGAGATACTGCGATAGAAGGAGAAAATCAAAAAAGAAAGGAAATGGCTGATTCTTTCTTTGTGACATATTTTCTCTCTCATCCTTGCATATTTGCATTAAAGTGATTGTGAATAATGTACATTTGACCAGTGCTGTCTGCGGAACTAATGCCTATTAAAGTGATGGGAAGTAGCATATGTTGTGCCTTGGGCAGAGAAAGTCCAATCACCCCCACTGTGTGCAAGTCTCCAACTAAAATGCAGGATAGCCTGGGTTTTATCCTAAATGAACCCAGCAGGGAGAAACAGGACATAGTCCCTCATTCCACATTTAAGCTTCTAAACTAAGGTTTAAAGAGTTAGATTCAGAAAAAGGGAACTGTAACATCTATCATTTAATTTACACTTGGCGCTAATGCTATTTTATCTTTTCTTGGTGCTATCAATACAAAGGAAAGCGTGAAGGCAGGGGAAGTGGACATGTATTCAGTTGTTTCAAGAACTGAGATGCATTTTCTTTATTGGAAACAAAGGAAAGAAAAAAGGGGGGGGGGGGGGGGCGGGGAAGGGAAGAAAAGAAAAAGAAAAAAAAATTTAAAAAAATGCTCCTCTGCTCTGCTCCTGTTATTCTTTCACATTTTCTGCCAGTGCACGATTTTGTCAGTAATTGCAAAACGGTTTGGGTTTGTTTGGTTTCACTTTTATGTTCCTGCACTGTACTAGAAATGTTCTGCTATTTGAACAGTTTGTAAAGCTTTTTGAGTCGTATTACATAATCTTCCCGACGACCTCCAGCATCAAGTTCAGATCTAAAGCAGTCTTTCTTCTACCTGTGTGAACTTGAGAGCTGGGGGAAAAAAAAAAAGGCAATTACAGAACTGTATGAGAATAACAAATTCAGCTGAACTAAGGAAATAAAATTTGCCGAATTGTCATGTTTAGATCTGTATCAACGAATTTTGCTTCATTACCCTCAGCATTACAAAAAGGAGAGGGGGCAGGGAGGGGTAGAAGGGAAAGGCTGCAGAACCTGGGGTTTTTTAATATAGTATTCATAGGAGGTATTTATTTCCATTTCCAGTGAAATAAATTTGTCTTAAATAGAACTGTATCTCTTAGTGATGTGGAAAAACATTTGCTGCCAATGTAAATCAGGAGCAATTGCAGTGAAACGAATGGATTGGCATGGGATCCCAATTACAGTGGTGCAAGTTCTGAATATCCCACAGACTTGAGATTAGTGTATAGAAGGGAGAGGGAAATTTCTTCTCTTTTCAGCATAAAGGTAAACTGAACAGTTAATTTAATTTGTAATCCTGACAGCAGATTATTAGCATGGCTTAAACATTAATTATTATCGGGTGAGAGTTTTGCAGTTGATACTTCTAATTATCTCTTCGTAGAGTTTAAACTAAAAGTTCTGACACCAGCTACAGTCAAACCCTGTATTAGAACTACCACTGAAATTCAGATCCAGATTTGTAGTCTGAAATTCAATTACATTCCAGCTCCAAAATCCAAAGAATTGAGCTGCTCATTTGCACTTCTACTCAGTTAGTGACTGTAGATAGGAAATATCCCCGTTTTTTTCTGTTTATTGCTAATGCTATTTAACTTTAAAAGGTAATGGGTAAATAGAAAAAAAAAAAAAAGAAGAGAGAATGTATTGCTGGGATAATTACAAGAAGAGGCTATTCCCATTAACAGAGCTTAAATTATATGATTAGGCTTCCATTACTTTCCTCACAGTTGCCTAGGAAATCTAGACTGGCTTTGGAGGAATTATTTTAGCTTTTATTTCTGCCTTTTTCTGATCTTCTCTGAATAGTTCCTTAATACCAGCAATAATAAAAGCACTATTAAATACTCAGAGACCCCAGCTGGATTCCACCATAGTAAGCATCCTACATCTGCACACCATGTCTCACCATTCACAGAAACATAGAATGGTTTAGGTTGGAAGGGACTTTAAAGATCATCTAGTTCCAACTCCCCTGCCATGGGCAGGGTCACCTCCCACCAGACCAGGTTGCTCAAAGCCCCATCCAACCTGGCCTTGAACACCTCCAGGGATGGGGCAGCCACAACTTCCCTGGGCAAACTGGGCCAGGGTCTTACTGCCCTCATAGCAAAAAAAAATCTTCCTAATATCTAATCTAAATCTCCCCTCTTCAAGTTTGAAGCCATTCCCCCTCGTCCTATCACTACATGCCCTTGTAAAAAGTCCCTCTCCATTGCTTTAAGTCACCCTAAGCGCATATGGCCACAAAAGTTGTTAGCCTCACCCAAGGCCATTCCACTCTGCCCCTTCCCTTGCTGTTATCATTTGGAACTATGAAATCTCACTGTGAGCTGGATTCCTAAAATGATCTTGCTAAAGAGGAAGAGGAGAGGGAGAGGATTAAAGTTCAGGCAAATCATTTGAGTGACTGCTCAATGCAAAAAAAAAAAACAAAACCCAAAAAACACCCAAAAACCAAACAACAAAAAAAACCAACAGTATAGCAGAGGGGAGGATGTGCGGGTGCAGGTGGAGGGTCATCACAGTACAATCCAGTTGACCAGTTTGATCAGATAAGAGCAACTGTGAGATCACAGCTCTAACAGAAGCACATCGCATTCAAACATCTGCCAGACTGAACAGATCAAGAAAAAGTGTTGGTTTCCTCTTGGAAAGAGCTGAAGCACATGCAGACCTGGCCTTGGCCCTGCCTGGCTGTGTCTAATCCCAGTCACCTTCACTGGGCCTGATCCTGAACCTGACCCCAACTCACGGGCTCATGTCCCCATCTCCACTGAGGTGCCTGATGCTCTTGGCTGAAGGCTGCCTCCAGCTGCCCCCATCCTGCTCCAGAGGTGGTATTCAGTTCAAGATTAAGACACTCAAATTTAATATCTACATACAGGCGTTTGAACGATCAGGAGGTGTTTCTGCTCCCATTGTTCATACAGATGTAACCAATACAGTCAGTAGAGTCATGCCAGGATCATTTTGCCAATGCCACAGTTTGGCCACCTGTATGATTTCAACTATCCTACCCTCCATAGTGAGATGGGCAGATCCAAACTCCCTCTTGGAAAAAAAATTCTTTAGTCTGTGCTAATTCACCTGAGCCTGGAAGATTTTGCAAGAGTATCATCTTGACCTCAGCAAAAACCAAGCTACAGCCCTGGGCCCTGGCAGTGTTTTATTTCCTAGAATAGATGGTGCTTAGATGTCTAGCTTAAGAGGAGATGAATTGCCTTCCAAGCTCCATTGACTGTAATACCAAGAGTTTGATTGAAGTACTCAGCCGTATGTGTCTAGTGCCACTTGTGACAATGTAGGATATTCCATCAAAAGAGTTCAACTCTTTTATATGTCCTGTGTCATATGTAATAACCTGACTTGGATGTCTTGGATATTTAGCAGTATCCAGCACCCTAATAGCCCTGTGGACCCAGGTGACTCTATCAAGCCTGGTTTGGGATTTTAGCCATCTAGACATAAACACCTAAATTTAGGTATATTAATCAGAAAGGGAACACCATGCGAGAATTCCTGATCTCACCATTGCCTCCACTGCCTCAAGAAGCTGAGGGTGAAGAGCTCACCCCCACAGGTCCCTTAGTCAGGTGTTCTTAATGTCATAGTAACTGAGCTTAAGACAGAGCTGAATGGTTTCTGGTGGCACACTAGCTGCAATCATCGGACACCAGCTCCTGATGCAGTTGGCGAGAATAAACTTGAAGGCTTTGCTAGAGTGAGCGATTCAACACTAAAAATTTCTCTCTTTTTACTACATTGTGAGTAGGGCCTGACCCTTCAGAGTTACTCACAGCCTGAATCAACCAATCACTATCTAAAATTTAAACGTTGCAGTCAGGCTAGAGACCCACAAGAGTCCATTTGAATATATCCATCTCTCTCTCTCTCCCCTTGCTTATTCCCACAGAAAACAATATCTAAACATGTTCCTATTCATCTTTTACAGACTGTGGTCTCTAAAATTAGCAGAGATCAAGGAGCAAAACCCAGAACCAAAAGTGCATGAAATCTAAATAATACTAGGCATTAACTCTATTCCCACTTAGAGGAGGGCCATTCTTCCCCCGCAGAAGTGACAGTTAGCACTGAAGACGACTCTTCTCACTGCAAAAAGCCAGGGGGGAATGGGTTTCGGGTGTCCCGAGTGGTACTAACAAAAGTTCGATTGTCCCTCACGATGTTACATCAGTTCCTACTGGCCTGTGCCATACCTGTCTTTGAGTTTAGCCTTGATGCTTTAAGTGGCCTCATTCCCCAGTTTATTTTGACTGTCTCTTTGCAAGTCTCTGTTTTTATATGCTTATCCATCATCACTTCACTTCTCATAATTACTGCTCCCCATTGGATGGTATGGTCTAACTACTCCGCTGACACCAAAGTTCAAGCATGAAATAGTCTTTGTGCGCCCTTTTTGGTGTACACCTTCCTTAAATGTTTTTTCCAAGTTCTGAGATGTGCACACTGGTATTTTCATTACATTTCCATTATGTTTATGTCTTTCCCTCATTCTTGATTTTTCTCAGTTTAAGAAACTGGGATGGGAAGAAAAAGAGGAGGATAGGTGTGAATGACAATAGAGAGGTGTTTAAGACAGTAAGAAATCCTTACAGTTATCCAGTCTGACTTTATATATGCATCTGAAAGTTATGTGACTAACATGACCGGTTATGATAGCCTTTCCCAGACCCATCAAGCAATGTAATGAAGATGACAAAATGATTAAACCAAGATGAAGAGCTGTGAACCAGAGCCAGCTCAAAATTGCAAATTTAAATTCATCCCTAAGGAAAATAAGCTTTTGAAACACCAAATTTACAGACTTTGGGTGCTGCAACCCTGTTCACTATTGCAAAAACTGTTTGGCAAAGGCATACCAGAATGGGAGAGAACCTCAGAGCTGTGCTGTGATTAAACTCTTGACCTTTTTGAAGTCAATGAGACTTTTGCCGTTAACTTCAATTGTGCCCCACTTTCTTTCCTGGTACTTTTTGTACATGCACTGATATGGTTTTGAAGAAAGGTATCTGTTCTGTGACAAACTACGAGTTGACAGAGCTCATGGCTTGGCTTTATGCTAGAAGGAAATTCTGTGAGGTGGTAGCTCTTCTACCCCACGGGAATATTGGGCCTCACTGTTAAAAAGCTTTATAACAAAATGTAGGAGATAGTATAAATAGACTCAGTGATGCTACTAGGTCGGTCAAAAAATGACTAACTCTTTCAAAGATGGCTGGGCAGCACCACATATCTGTACATCCTGCTCGCTTTTTGGGTCTTTTTTACTGCTAATTTCAAAAATGCATCTATTTGTCCTGTGAGTGGATATGTTTGGCAAAGAAATTACAGGCAGCTACCACCGAGCACAGCTGTTCATTGTCATCATTGATAGCAACAAATATAATCAGTCCAAAGCAAGATCACTCCTCTAAGGGGAAAGTATATTTAGCTATCATTCAAAATCCTCAGCCTGATATCCTTGATAGTTCAGTAACTCACTGTTTTGCCAGTGGGGCTGATAGAAGTTTCTTTGTTGTGATGGATGCGTTTGCCATTACTCACCATACCGGTTCTCCCCTCCCCTCCAGCTGTTTTACTCCGGTACAATATCCAAAACCCATGAATCTTGCAGTATCCTAGCAGCCCGGTCTGTAACATTCTAGCCTGACAAAATTAGAGCTAATAATTCAAAGAAGCTAAAACATCAAATGGGCAAGAGTCAAAGGAGACTTTGCAATAGAGGCATTGACTATTGGGAAACCTGGGAGATAAATGGTGATGCAGTAATCATCCTTGTCAAATCAGAAAGTGCTAATGTATTGATTGCATTGTTATAATTGAATTAATTACAGTTGTATCTCCCTAGATATTTAACTTATAGCTTGATAAAAGGACATTTTTCTTGCCAAAAAAAAAAAAAAAGAGGTTTTTTTTTCAAGGCCCTCAGAAGTTAGTTTTATTTGGATTTTTTGTCGCTATGAATTGCATGTTTTGCAAAAGGATGCTGACCTGGAAAATGAATCTCTGCTTATCCATGCAAACAGATACAAGATCTCTGCAAATTTCCAGTCTGCCAGCTCCTTCTGAGGTATTTCTATGAACCATAGCTAGAAGAAAAAGGGCTTTGCATCTATTTCACTGGAATCAGAATGACAATATATTCCACGACGTGATGGAGTATAATTTGCGATGTCCTTGTTGGTAAGCAAGGAACTGGACTGGGAAAGGCAACTTAGTCCGCATGATCCAGCAGGTGGTCACAGCTTCATAGAAAATTTAATTTCAGTGATCTAGAAATCAGGCACCAACCTTCTGATAACATATATATACGGTAATTACAAGATCAAATAGCCTTTCTAGTTTTAGCTCACTACCTAAGATCATTGTGGCTGAATGTCTCTCACCTAAAGACAAGAGCAATAGGAAAACTAATAGTGCACTGCATTAAATGTAACATTTCAGAACAGAAGCCCCATGTGAGACGGAGGGTTTGGGAGTTATCACCCTTGTTTTAGGGAATGTTGTTTTAATTTACTTCATTAATGTGTCATATTTTATAGATATGATATCCGATTTTTGTATCATCTCATCACTCATTTATTTCCAAGTGCCCACATATACATATATGGAAATACTGGCACAGGAGGATTAGGTATCTTTTCTGAGTCTTTTCAGGAAAATAACTGCAGACGCAACCAGCTTGCACGTCTGAAAAGAAAGAGCAGCATGCTATTCAATAAGCTGCATTCTCTTTCTGTGATATGATGACAACATCATTTATGTATCTTGGCCGTATTTAAAGCTAATATATTTTCTACTTTTATCTTTGAAGGTGTCCTCATAATTAATTTGGAATAAATAGGATGAAATCTAATATTGGATCATATCTGTTGGTACATCAGAGCAATCATTAAGAAGTCCAACACTGTTAGGTTTCCCAGGCTAATTTGGTTTTGTTTCAATGATGTAAATAAAAACACTTGGAGAAGAAAACAAAAACACATAATTGTCAAATGTTGAAAGGTGTAGGTCTTTTACAGGTGCATATGATTTTGACTATTTTTAAAGGACACAATTAACACATGATTAGGTGTTTATTTATTGGTGGTTTTTTTAAGGCAATATTGTTTCCAGTATTTGATTTCAGATCCACAGTGAAACACAAAAAGACCAAGAGAACACACATTTTTAATTGCCAGGTTCAGCTGTGATGATCATGTTGCTTTGTGGCTCTGCCTCAGCAAAGAAGGTCACATTAGCAAACTGTCTCAGATCACTACTTAACTACACATTCCCTCATCTGGGATTCATTCACAGCTTCTTTCACCTTGAGTACGTTTACATATCTTGGAGGCTGAGTCCAGTTAGACTGCAACATCAGTAGCTTCTCCGTGTGCAGAAACCATGCTTGATCTTAGCTCTGTGCACAAACCATGAGGTCTAAATTGAAAAACATCCTTTTCTCCCCCGTATAAATGCCGGACAATCCTGTTTGCTGGCAGAGGAAGGGAAAGATTATCCTTTGAAGGGTGCAGCCTAAGAAACCACAACCATGCAGTGTGGCAGCAGAGGGACAAGAGGTTCAGAAAAACATATGCATAATTCGCCGTCTCTAGTTGCAAAACCTCACTGAGGCACGTATTTCTGCTTCCTGGTCACTATCTCTTGAAAGAGATATACAAACTGTTTTATTCCTAAAGCCAGGGACACAGCACTCGGTGGTCCTTGAATCAGAACACGGTGTGCTACAGAAGATGAATAAAGACACTTTTTAGCTGTGTTGAACATATCCCTGTGACTTGCATTAGTAAAGGGCATTGTGTGTTTTCAAGGAATAGTAAGACAGACACTTCTGAATCCAGATCTTTACAATAACACATCCCATCACTTTGCTCAATCTCTTAATATCTCTGTTTTTTCTTTCTTTTTTATAATATGGTACAACTTGTATAATAATAATAATTACCTCACAAGAAAGATATGAAGCTTAATTAAATAAAGGCTGATTATCAGAAACTCAGAGCATGTGCAGAGCCTGTTTGCTATAGCTTTTCTGCTGTTAAGCTTTTCTGCAGATCAAGCCTGGGCTGTACCAGAAGTGATATGAATCATCTGTATCAAAAGAAATATGAGTCATTCAAGGCAGAGCCATCCAAGACCACAAATGAGGCATTATTCTGATAATGAGAGATTTATAGAAGAGACACAGAGAGAAGGATCTCCTGGTTCTTTAACCTAGCCCCTATTCTAGGCCCCTACACAATCTCCTTAAAAATGTACGCAATCTTCACTTGAACATCTTGACTGAAAAAGACTAGCCAGCAATTTGTAAAAGATAGAAAGCAGATGAGCCACGGTCATTTTTACACCTAAACTCAAACCAGACTTCATCAAGTTCCTCTAACGTTCTTTTACTGCTGGTTGCAAGCTGGGACTGGAAGTGGAAATGCCAAAGCATCCCAAAGACAGGCAGCATTCATGATGGGATGAGAAGCAGATGTTGAAGAAATCTCAGAAGAGATGATCTTCTCACAGAAGTATCAGACCTTTTTTCCACAATTCAAGGCCAAGACCTCAACAAACAGGTGTCTGCGGCCTCCACTCCAAAAGAGCTCTGTTTGTAACATCTCTTGTGTCACATCCAACAGCTCTATAGTCATTTGAAATATCCTGGAGCATCTCAAAGGGATCATGACCAACACATGAGTCACTAACTCAAGTCCTCAGTGTACCTTGATTTTACCTGCTCAATTTGATAGGTTAAATGAGACCCATAGTTTAAAGTACTGGTACTCATCATTTCTTTGAAAATCATGACCCTTTCATTAGTCGCCTTTAAGACCAGGGCCTACACCAATATCCAGGTATTTAAAAAAACAAAACAAAAGTATCAAGGATCCTCAAGAGAGTGGGAGATGTAGTTTTCAAGGAAAAGCAACGGGCTTTTGCAGCCCTCTGAAAACCCCACCATTCATCCTTGACAGCAGCACTTTGCTACCCCACTGGATTTCAGCATGATTTAATCAATGCTCAGCATCTTTGAAAAGCTCCTCAGACAGTAAGGAGAGAGAAGGGCAGTGATTATAATGCGAGTGGAGTTGAGAAGGGACCAAGATGCATCCCTCTCCTATATCGCTGCATTTCTCTGCTATTTTAAATAGGATGTTGGGCCTGAATCCTTAATATGCTTTAATTGCCATGGAATTTGTGTGTCTTACTGCCATCAGCAACATCTAGTTGTTAAGATAACTACACTGAAGATTGTCCAGCTTCTGTGGTCAAAAGTCATACACAACTATTGCAAATCAGACATGGTCAAATAGAGAAAACCAATGTATTGCCTCATTTAAAAAATGGAACTCACAGGTGGGATTCATCTTACCTGAGTGTGTTTAAAGTTTTGATGACTTAAGCCATACTAATGTGCTTAAAGTTATAGTGATCACCTGTAGTAATAACTGCAAGTTCCTTAACTAAGAGAGAAAAATAGGCACTTCCAGAAACTTATTTGTCTCAGCTATGTTAAATTCTTATTTTAGGTCTATTAATCTCACGAATTACCTGCCTTCTCCACTGCATACAAAGGGAATCCAGAACAATGTCCTTAGATTTAGGCTTCTAACTTGTAGACACCTGAATTCCACCTTAAAAAAGCACAGAGGCATAATTTAATGTTTTAAACTCTAGCCGGAAAGCTGGATGCAAGCATCTTCTGGAAGAATATTTACAATAAGATTTTTGTTCATTAAAAACTACTTTTTTTTAAGACAAAAAATAACAATTTTAAGAATGAATGCATTACATTTTATGGGTCTACGAGGAGCTAGCAGAACGTAACATTTTGACTAAAGAGGTTTTTTAAGGGCAATCAAACCAAATGGTTATTAAATGAGGATACTGTAAACACATTCATAAAATATTATTTCTTTTTACATGTGCACTATCTTTATTGTTGCCATATACCTGAGTATTAGCATTTTTGCCTCTAACTCTTACAAAATCTCAGAGTGCTTTACAGTGATTAATTAATTAATTATAGCTCAAACTCATTCTCTTGGATAGAAAACTACATGATGGGTTCCCTGAGGCACAGAGTCCCTTATGGTTAGAGAACAAGGGGGTGGAAAAATTAAACCTTTCTGCCTCCTGCTTTACCCCTAAGAAGACACTGCCATAGTACACCACAGCACTCAGGCTAGTTTTTCATCCCAACCTGTTTGACCAGTTACCCGTGGATATTGGAGGCTGCATGTCACCGTGGTGGCTGATCGTTCATGAAATGAAGAGCAGTTCCACGCTCCACCAAGCACATGGTTTTAAAATAAATAGATACTTCACTCCCATTTATTAAAGCCAAAAGGAATTTGGAGACAAACTTATATTCATTTCTTAAAGAACTGGAGATTTTTCAATAGATTTGAGGTGCTTATATTTCCAAAGCACAGATCGTAGAATGGTTTAGGTTGGAAAGGACCTTGAAGATCATAGAGTTCCAAACACGGAATAGCCATGGGCAGGGACACCTCCCACTAGACCAGGTTGCCCAAGGCCATGTCCAGCCTGGCCTTGAACACCTCCAGGGATGGGGCCTCAACCAACAGATGAAGCTCATATCATTAACACCTATTAATGGTGGCACTAATCACACTAAAGCCTGCGTTAGGCACCTGGACCAAACCAGTCATAGAACTTCTGTGTATGGGTTCAATGCAAAAGAGGTAGGAACCTCCAAACAGCGATTCATTCAGTCTGAAAACATGTTGCTAGTTGATTAACCAGGACTAGGTGTCTAATCTACAGTCAAACATCATGAAGTGAGCTTAATCCCTTCACAAACAATCAGCTACTGCTATAATGCAAGTCTTACCCAAATTAAATCAGTCTCTTTTAGTACCAATTCAACCAGACCAATTGTTTCAAGCCCATATAAACATCTCCAGTAACAACGAAAACCAAATGTGAGAATTACCAACATAAACGCTCATTTCGATGAAAAAACAAATCCCTGTTTTCTAAGGCTGTTTGGCTTAAATCAAACACCCAGCTAACCTTTGAACCAGCGCTGGGAAGTTTCCATTCCAATGAGAGCGTTAGGAATGCATGCCAACAACCTACACTCTATCCCCAGTTGGCAGGAGGTTGGCAGGGGTACAAAAAAACATGTTAACAATGATGCTTTTTTTCTATATATACAGTAAACCTTATGTGTATCAACACACTTGTTTAAACAGCTTTTTGAATCTGACTCACAATCTTCATGAATACATAAAAAGTTCCAGATGTTAAAACGTCCCAGGACGTGCATTTTAACCAACTTTGTTCTGCATTTGTAGCCTGACATGCAAGGGGGGCATATTGATTAGAATTACTGGCATACTTACTGCTTCAGTTTTCCTGCTTCCTACTGAGTGGTATTTGCCATGGAATGAGTAGTCTTTGTGCTATTTATTCCCAGCATGGTGCTTTTGGGATCCTGGATGCTTTGGAAATTCCCTTTGCATCAGTAGCTGGAGAGTTAAGAAAGGAAAAAAAAAGAGGGGGAAAAAAGCAGTCTGAGATTTCACAGGTGCAATGAGGGAGAGGTTGAGGGGAGGAAGAGGAGGGGCTGAGAAAGAAAAGCTGTTTTCCCTTCTCTACCGTTGCACACAGATCAGATAATAATCAGGTAATGCCCAGGTTTGTGTCCAGGAAAGAACGCTGCTCAGCCGCACTTCACCGTTGGCATGTCCATTGCAAAGCCCTTCGCACTGGTGCAAAGTCACTGTTTACTTTAACTCTTACCCGTTATTAAATTTAAGACTCAGAATCCCCTGTAGCCATTTGCTTTTATTAACAGTGAGCATGTGTGCACCGCCAGAAAATCCAAGGCCTGGGAGAAATAGACTGCAGAATGTTACAGCTTCAGAGAGAGCCCGTTAGAAGCAAGGTATCCTGGATGATTTGCATGGGAATTACCATAAGGGCTTAGTGGAGCTTAAAAAGCAGATTTTATGACTGTTTCTGACCTTACTTGCATTGATGTTATACCAGTGCCACTTTTCTGATTTCCATTTAGCTACTTCTGAATATGAATAAATAAAGTTTAGGTGCATTTTTCTGAAGTGCCCTCACTATTCTGTTTGTAAAAAAGGATGAAGCACTTAGCTCCAGGTCCATAAAGGCTTGATGGAGGCTGTGCTCCTCTGCGCTTAGATCCAGATCTTAGAACCTTATCCAGATCATTTACTATAAACACCCAAAACAGGCATCACAAAAAGCAGCAGGTACTCACTCGGCGGGGTGATCCAAATGATGACATTTAGGCTACCTGAGCAGTCAGCAGGCACCATCAGGACTGATAAAGAGCACTCCAAGGACTCTGTACGTGTTTTATCCTATGACTTTTCAGTGCACAGTGCATACATGGTGATGGGAGCGGGAGTCTTCCATCCCAGGGCACAAGCCAGCTGCAAAGCTTTTTTTCTTCTTGGTCCCCTGGTCCCACAAATTTTGCATTCCTCCCTGCAGAACGGCATATGCTTGGTGATAGGAACTGAAAACAATTCCCCGTTTCCTTCCTTTCCCTCTTTCACCCCAAATCTCAGGCCATAGAAGAGTTCTTTATGTGGAAATTCAATCGTAGGGAGATCAATCATAGAACCACAGAATGGTTTAGATTGGACACGACCTTAAAGATCTTCTAGTTCTAACCCCCACGCCATGTTGTCTTCAGGGCCATGACGTTTCAGCTGAACTCATTCTGGCAGAGTTAGGAAGGATCTGTGCAAGCCTGGGGACCTGACACCACGAGTCGGGCAGGTGATTAGCTCAGCAGAGACACACATAACTGAGGGTATCATTTAGAGACAAACGAGAGGTGGGCAGTGGGCAGGGGGTAGGAGCTACACAAACTTAACTACAACTTTGGGTGCACGGGATTTT
This sequence comes from Charadrius vociferus, assembly GCF_000708025.1. Taxonomy (NCBI): domain Eukaryota; kingdom Metazoa; phylum Chordata; class Aves; order Charadriiformes; family Charadriidae; genus Charadrius; species Charadrius vociferus. The sequence goes on along the minus strand of NW_009647214.1, from coordinate 1,280,513 downwards.
TCAGGGTCAGGGGTGGGACAACATAACCTTCTCAACTAGAGCTTTTGGGGTACTGGATTAAAATTAAACATAAGTGTGAGCTGGGACCCTCTCTCTGCTCTGTTGACAGTGGTGACTACTTCCCATAGTAGAGCATTTAATACTTGGAGAGCCCGTAGGTACCTGCGTGTCAAAAACAACATTTAAGTGCCTTAACTTCTGACTAAATTTCGTGTCTCTTTGTCTCTGAATGGTATTTTATGTGTCTGCATGCTTGGTTTCATCTGGCACTGGATTGTAGGCCTTACCTAAATATAGGCATAGGATTTAGGTATTATCCAAGTGGTGGGAATGTGGCTTCACGCCCTGGGAATTTGGCTAATGGAAGCAGAGAAAGGACAGATGAAGGACAGATGAAGGAGAATACCGTAGCGATATAATTAGAGCTTAAAGACTGGAGGTGTACAAAAGCTTGAGTAGTTCAAAGCCTTTGGCTTTCTAATATTTAGATTAGCGATCTAACCTAATACAGCTCAAACAGCAAAGCAATTATTTGGATTGGAGGTGTTAACCTGGAAGCACAGGCAGACTGAATTCACTTTACCATCAGAAACTTTAGCCATCAGAAAGTTAGACGTCTGTCTACACTATTTAATCAGTTCCTCTCATAGTCAGTGAAGAAAGACGTAAACCTCCAGAAATGGCCTGATCCATCCCAGTATAAGTGAAATGAACTGCTCTCTGGAGGATCCTGTCTGCTTCCATTGACAATTGAGAGATGATCAACAGCTTAGACAACTAGCTTAGATTAGGTACCTACCGTCTAGACATTTAACATTACATGAGACTAATCTACCCCCCAGATATTCAGTATCTCTTTAGAAATCTCATGAGTGTTGTTGCAGTAACAAATACTGCTTTTTCATATTTATGCTTCCCAGAAGCAAGTTTCCATTTGCTAGTGTAGCTCTTTTTCTTCAACGATTCATTGTCATTCTCCTCTTCCCCTGTTTAAACACATGTATATGTGTATTTATATGCATATGCATAGTATACATATGAACTAATTGTGTCTGCATATGCAATTCAGCATGCGTGTATTTTATGGCATTTGGTTTTGTTTGGTTTCTTGTGAAGAGAAAACTGGGAAATCTGACAAACTCTCCAAGTTTCTGTATCTGAATTCTAGGCATGGTATACTTTTGGTGTTAACTATTGACCATGGGAAATTTCTGGAACTTAAAAGCCTTACCAAATTATTATTAATTTTGTATGCTTAAGGTTTATTTTAAAACCACAGTCTCCCAGGTGCAATAGTTAGTTTGTCCTGGGATACTTAAGTGATGTTAACCTTTGAACCTGTCTCATCTTTTCTTCCAAACTTAGTCATCTGGGGTTTTAAAAGTTCACACTTAAAATTAACCTCTTGTCTGTTAAGTCTTATAAATGTCCTATACCTTGTGGTTCTGACCCACAGTCAGTAACTGTCAGCTGCATAGCTGAAATAATCAGCTTTTTTCAGCATTTGAAACCAGATGAAGAAGAAAAAAAAAATAAGCACAAAAAAAAAAAAAAAGCAAACAATACATATACAATCTGTTTATATCCTAATAATATCAGATGGACTTTTTTGCAGGAAAATAAATGACCAGATAAATAGCTTGCTCGGATACTAAACAGATTAGCCCTCCATGCCATTTAAAGGAAGAAAACTACTTTGTAACAGGAAAATTATTTTTATATCTCCTATCTCACCTGGTGCATTTCCCTTCCATTCGACTGATAATTTCAACATACTTTTTATGAAGAGCAATTCCAGACCCCATTATTGTTCCAAGCTCTGACATTCACATAGGAAATGAAAAACTGCCCTAACCTTCCTTCCTGCTCATAAAGTCCTGGAAGAGGTGGATAAGACCACAGAATCTTTTGACTTAGGGTACAATTTTTTCTGCATTTGCATAAAACCCCCAGGCAGGCAGGAAGAGACAATATTTCAAGCCCAATCCCAAATATTTCATTTGGAGCGGTTATCTCATAATTACAGAGCTGCTGCCAATTAGCAAAAAGAGAAACCTGTAGGATAATTTTGTGCTGTTGGACGTGGAGGAAGGGATGGGGCTGATTGCCTTTAACATGTATTGTATGTGGATACACAGTTCTGAACTGAAACGGGCAGTCCCACAGAGTGACCAATGCTTTCTTTGCCTGGAGGGTACACAGAGCCTGTACACATTGATCGAAACACCTTTTCCTCGCGAAGATGTTTTCTGTTTTGGGACAACACTGCTGCCACAGTGATTTAATAGAACAATGCAATTTTATCGGCAATCTGAGGCACAGACCTTATTCACCCACCAAAAATGCACGGAGAATTTAGAGATAAAATAATTATCTTTGGCAGGGGATTAGCGTCCACATGCAGAACTTCCCTGGAAGCCTAACAGCTGTGGAGAAAAAAAGCCTTTCCTTTAACATCACCTGAAACACAGTGTCTGCAATAGCAGGCGCTCCCAATGTCATGTGGGTCCAGAATACAGTGAGATGAAGAGGATTACCTTTGGGCCATCTGCAGCTCCCGCTGAGAAACTTCCTCTTAAAACATCTCAGACTCCCTGTTCCCTCACCAGCAGATCGAACTGTGTGATTTAAGGTCATTGCTACCTCATGTCTTATTCTTGAAGGTTTCTAACCCGCTTATTTGCTTGTCTGCACACATGATACTGAGGTTTGTAAGATCGATAAAAACACAGGCTGCTCAAGCTTTTACAGATGAACACAAGGCCATGGTAAGGAGAGGATGGGGCAGAAGGCAAAACTGAAGAATTCTTCCACCTTCATGATATATTTACCATTTATGAACCAGACACGTCCTGCAATCTGTCTCTAAATAAAGAACCTCTACGGTGTTTTTTGCAAGAGAAAAATAGTGGTTTTCCTCACTCAGACCCTGTCCCTGGATATGAGGTCAGGGTTCCTTTGAAAAAATGACTACTGCACTTTTGGTCAAACAAAACTCTAAAGGACCGTCTCACCCAGTATAAAAGGGCCACTCATCACTTCTCAGGCTCGGGGATGGGAAAGGCACCTCTCAAAGCATGGATATGCCTACAGCAGGTTACAAGTGAAGGTGAGGAAGACACATCTCAAAGCATGGCTATGTCTACAGCAGGTTACAAGTGGAGCTGCCATAACCATGGGATGTTTCCTGTCCTCTGTGCCTCACCGGCGGCTCCAGTTCAAACTCCTTATAGACCGTTTATGTTCCTATACCATGTGCATCCAAGCACATGGGCTCTAGCTTTACGGGGAGATTCAGTGTCAGAAGGATGAGCAAATGCAACCTTCAGTGTCACCTCAAGGCCAACCCTAATGAACAATACAAATTATCAAGCGTTACTGTACGAGATCCCTAATGTAGAAGAAGTACCATGTCACCACTGCTTGACAGTCAAATCACTTATGTCCCAGTCCCAGAGTGCTTGAAATGAGCTGGATCTCTGAAAGTAGTCAGATAAGAGATGGGCAAACTCTATAGTTTCTTGGGTACTGCACAGTGCATAACTAAGTAGGTTCATTCCTGCAATGGGTTGAGGATGTTGAAAATTGTATCCAGTACAAATCTGACGACTGCAGATATCTCACAGCAGGGAGGATAAAAGACTCCTGCCTGGTAGCCTTCCCTAACTAAACAAAGTCCACCTGTGGGTGTTTCCCACCCTACCTACAGCAGTGGGGTTTGTGCCTACTATTTCACTGGCCATGCGTGGGTTTAATCAGAATTTGACTTGGTTACTTCCAAAAAATCCTCTTTTCCCATATATATTCTACAAGGAAAGTTATTTACACATGCAGATAATAAAATCACATCACTGAAAGACATCCTATGACACACAGATTCTGACCTGTCCCAAATGACAAAGGTGGGTCCTCCTTTAGAAAATTTAAGGAACATGCTGAGTTGTTTTAAGAGGGCAGTGATGTGAATCAATTACTTTACAGTGGACAGCACTGAAGAAATTAAGGCCAGGCCCTGTTCCTACTGAAATCAATTAGAATTTTGCTACTGATTGAAATGAAAGCTGAATCAGACTTCATAACTACTTTTCTGAGTACTTTAATAGCCGACCCTGTGTTTTTATAATGTCTGTATTTAAACGGCTTATTCAATTAACAACATCCTTTCTCCTTCATTTATGTTACAAATAAACAGAAATTGTTAGGCTGATGCCTAAAAAGGATTAAAAAAATAATAACGTAAATATTTGCTACAGTAACAACTAAAAAATAGGATTCACCTCTGGCCTTACATTTCTTGAGGATAAATTGGGTCCAGTAATTTTTATTGCACTCGCTATAAAACAGACCACCCACTAGTTTCTTTCAGAAATTTTTAATCGAGGCTTTAAAAACATTTGCATGGCTCCTAGGATCTGTAGCACCTTTCGGAGGTACAGAGGGTATCTGATGAAGAGGCTCACCACTTTCCCTCCCGATCTGCTGGAAAAAATACAGTTACCGGGAGGATTACAAAGAAGTGGGTACCGGCGGCGTTGTCTACTGCCAGCCTGACACCAGAAGGTGTGATACTGTCTGCTTTTGCATCAAAGTCACCCAAATGAAGAATAATCTGCCCCATATGGATACTGATATGACTAGATTGTGCCATTTGGGCCTGATGCCAAGTAAGGGGGGCCTGATAGCTCCAAGCTGTCTGCTGCAGAGGATGGACTTATAACACCTCGTGTTAGAAATATCATTTGAGTTTCCTACTGTTTGGGTCTTTTGGGGGCTTTTTTGATGTTCAGGAAGGATCACCAGAATGGACGCAACCCGATATACTTTTCTTCTTTCTTGTAAAGCTTTTCCGATGTCTTTTCCACGTCTCCAAGCAAAATGACAGTTGGCTAAATGCCATCCTACATTTTTTTAAAAAAAATAAACTATGAAAGCAAATAAAAAATAAAGTGAAGGGGAAGAAAAGAAAGAAGAGCAATGAAAGTGAGGAAATTAAGTTGTATAATAATACAATTAACAAATGGGGAGAAGATTAGGAAATTACTAGGATGGCTTGTAATTTTTTCACATTTCATTTAGTAGTTCAAGTTAGTAGAAGGAACGGAGGAATCAAGATGGAAAGGCCAAGAAATGCTTACAGCTGACCTTACTACTGCTTTTCCTCAGGTCCAGACCACACTTAACCTCTTCCTCGTGCACTGCATCATATTGTTCTGCCACCCGGCAGAGCAATGGGTTAGTCAACGTGGGAAAGCAAGCCAAGTACCTGGTGTTCTACCCAAGTGCTAAATGCTGATGTTGTCACGTGAAAACTGCTGCTCCATCAATCTTGTAAGATAAAAAGGGAGCGTGGCATGGCTTTGACTGGGGACACAGCCTGAGCAGTCAGGCTGAAGTCACACACATACTCTTAGTGCTTAAGGACTCTGCCAAAGCAGGGTCTATAAATGCAACATACGGTTTCAAACCATGGGTCGTGGCCAGCCTGTGGAAAACTTGCTCGTGTTTCAACCTGCAAGTTAACCAGGGGGATTTGAGGGAAGGAGGGAATCTTGTCCCTGTTTCTAGAGCGGCTGCCAAAAGCTTCTGCTGCACTTTATACCTCCAGAGACCATGGGGGAAAAAACACCTCACAAATTTTCAGCTGGTGAGTCCATGAGGAAGGCCTCTCCCTGTCTCACTGCCACCATTCACGCCCAGAGTTATGGTCTCTAATAACCTTTCACATGGCCTGAGAAAGGCCTGGCCAGTTCCTCTATTTTCCCCATAATAAGAAAGAGCAGAAGAAACTTTGCAGTTTATGGACACAATAATCTCATTAAAGCTTCACCGTGGCTTCCAGAAGTTTTAATAAACCAGCTGGTTAATCACAGTAATATCCCTCCCCCCCTTCAATTTATGGAAAGATCCTGCGGTCAGGAAATATAAAACTCTCAACACGTTGACCACAGCGAGGATTACAGCCTCATGCAGTGACACTTTTCCAACTGTAGATCTTGTGTGCTGCACAAACCTCAAACAACCTCATAAACAAGTTTGAAGCAGACCTAACGCCAGGCTTGCCAAGGAGAACATCAAGAGTGATTCTGTTAATGAGGTCTGGCTGGAGCTGAAACACCTCTCCTAAGTGTGTTATTTTTAATCAAGTCATTTCCAGCAGGAACCTTTATAGAAGTGTGCAGTGATTCATTCCTTAAAATTTACACTTGAAGGCCCCAGTCTTGGGCCACTGATGTCACTGGAAGCTTTAGCAGTGACGGATGGATGTTGGATCAGACACCACAGGCTTAACAGTCAATGACTTAACACCCACAGATCAGACTAGAATCCATGTCCTCAGACCTCAGAGGGAAGGCTGGAAGCATGATTCAAGAGCTCACCTACAACAGAAAAGGAAGTTAATAACAAATCAGAGAACTATTCTTGCGTGGCATCACCACCGTCCTGAGCTGAGGACATACCACCTGCCTGAGGCTCACAAGTGGGGTGCTCCTGAGCACCCTGAGGGGCCCAGTCCAACAAGTGTCCTCTGAAGTGAGCAGTGTGGGTGAATAACAAGTGGTGTCACCTCCAGTTCATGATTATTTTTATCCAAAGCACAGCTGAAATAAGAGCTGCCGTTGCCCAGGAAGAAGGAGATTTAAGGTCGTGAATCTCCTCATGAAAGATTTCAGGCTCCTGTCTCCCAATAAAGTCCCTTAAATCACCAGGCTACTTTAGATTAAAAAAAAAAAAAAGGCTCACTCCTTCATGCTGCAATTAAGCTACTGTGAAACCAAGAGTGAGGAAACAGAAAGGAGTATGATTTCCATTCAGATAGCTATTTTGCACCCTAGACCTGCCTCCATATTACAAACGGTGGCATGTGTTAAATGTGGAGACCACATTCAAAGGTCCCCTGCTACCAGTAGAAATTATGCGTTCCTCCTGTCAGAGCCTACGAATGAAAGCAGAGCAACACCAAGCAGCTGAGGTGGTGTCAGAGCGAAAGGGTGAGCACATTTCTGACTCTAAAGATACCGTGAAAGTTGAACTCATGTCCTGCCCATTAGGCCACAAATGTTGAGTCCTCCTTGGTCAGACTGAGGGGATCTCCCCTGCATATTCCAAGTTAAATCCGCTTATGCAAAGAAGCACAGGACAAGGAAGGAGGAAAATCTGCAGTAGCAATGAGACTGCTGGGGAAATGTGATTTTTTATATCTGAAGACCTCAAAGTGCTTCTCAGAATAAAATAAGGAGCAACGATCATCTTTTTATCGCTCACATGTGCCTAACAGCAACTGTATCAGAGGTGGCCTGTTAGTTCATTAAGCGTATCACTAAGCATAAAAACCAACTCATATCATCTCGTCTGAGTCCTCTGGGTCCCTGTCAGGTCTGTTGAGAAACAAAGATGTATAGGTGATGTTCATCCAGTTTATCTAGACAGTCACGTCAGGGTGGCACTAGCCAGGCACTGGAAGAAGCTCTCTCTATCTATATAGAGGGAACCTCTGCAACTTAAACAGGTGCCTACCATGTAGACAAGTAAAATCTAGCGAGATTAACTTCAGTTGATAGAATCATAGAATGGTTTAAGTTGGAAAGGACCTTGAAGATCATCGAGTTCCAACCCCCCTGCCATGGGAAGGGACACCTCCCAGTAGACCAGGTTGCCCAAGACCATGTCCAGCCTGGCCTTGAACACCTCCAGGGATGGGGCCTCAACAACCTCTCCGGGCAACCTGTGCCAGTACCTCACCACCCTTAAAGTGAAAAACTTCTTCCTAATGTTTAATCTAAACCTGCCCTCTTCCAGTTTAAAGCCATTCCCCCTCGTCCTCTCACTACATGCCCCAGTAAAAAGTCCCTCCCCAGCTCTCCTGTAGGCCCCCTTTAGGTACTGGAAGGCGGCAATAAGATCTCCCCGGAGCCTTCTCTTCTCCAGGCTGAACAACCTCAACTGTCTCAGCCTCTCCTCATAGCAGAGGTGCTCCAGCCCTCAGATCATCCTCGTGGCTCCCCTCTGGACATGCTCCAGCAAGTCCATGTCCTTCTTATGTTGGGTACTCTAGAGCTGGATGCAGTACTCCAGGTGGGGTCTCACAAGAGTGGAGTAGAGGGGCAGAATCACCTCCCTTGACCTGCTGGCCAGGTTGTTCCTTAATAAACAACCAGAATATGGCTCCCTACACCCATTTACATATATAATAAATGAGGGATAAAGCAGCTGTTCCGGCAGAGCTGAGAGAAGACTGCATTTTTTCCTCGCTCCCATGCCATGTCTCTACTCACTGAGTCACAGTGTTTCTCTAAAAGTTTTCTACTCCTGGAAATTTACTATTTCTGGATAATGGCTCCCAAGTAGTTGTTTAATTAAAGTCCGCATGTAACCAGTTTTATTCCAGAATTCTGGAATAGCTATTCCGGTAAATTCTTAAGTGTCAAGAAGCCCTAAGGCATGTGAAGAGAAGTGTGCGCCTGTCTCAATGAGAAGCTGTTAAAAGGAAGGTGAAAATAATAGGAAACTGGCGTATATTGGTAAATGGCAATGCAAGTGTTGCTGGTAGCATCATTTTAAATCATTCTGGCACACAAACAACTAGAGCTGCACAACTAGTTTGGGGTGGAAAAGAAGGACTGAATTAACTTCTTTTTTAGATTTACGCATGGCCTTCAAGGTCACAATTTATTCATTAGCTGAATTCACATTCCAAATAATTTCTTTGAGGCATCTTGGTTGCAAGTCTATGAGCTGTTCATTGTATATGTTTGATATATGAAAATCAAGCTGGGCTAATTAGTTTTCGTTAGACATGTCGTTTATGATGTGTTAGCTTTTTGCCTTGATTGGATTAATTTAGTTCTTAGAAACACGTGTTACATGTGAAAAAAAGTATTTGAAAATACCTCTGCCACAAATATCCTCTAACAGTCATTGGAAATTCCTTGTTTGTACAAACTTTCAGGCTAAACTATACCTAAAAAAAATTAATACACTTGGAGCATGAACACAGCAAAAAAATATGTATATTATTTTATTTGAGCAAGTAGTCAATGTTTCGTAGACTAATGCAGCACCGTTCACTATTGGGTTCGTTAATTACATCCACTAATTTCGTAGTCCTTGTTCCTGGTACTGAGCACTTATTCATGCATGTTCCGCTACAGTGAAGTCAACGAGATTGCTTGTGGCTTTGAGCATGCCAGCGGAAGGGCTGTCCCAGGTAACACTGCAATTTAGGATACCCAGGCTGCATTTTGATTCCAGCCCCCATGCTCACCTCCCACCCCACTCGCTCCAAAAACACAGGGCTTGGAGATGGTCTCTAGTGGCCTTGCTGTTGCCACCCTGGTTTCTGAGAGTCCTCCGACCACACACCAGCTCTGTCGCACACGCACTCAGCCACGCTCACCTTCAGCTTCGATCATGCCCTCTTCCTTCCACTAACATGTACTCACTCAGACACTTTCACATTTGGTTACGTACCCAACTCCTGGCACTCACATTCAGTTATGTTCAGCGTGTTACACCCACACTTAATTACAATCACACCCTCACGCTCCCCATTCAGTTACACCACCAGTGCTGCCCACCTCCCCCCACGCTCAATTATAATCACATGTGATTAAACCTGCAATTCTGCACCTACGGTATAATCCTTCACTGCCATTCGCATCCGCTTATGCTCAACAGCCTTCACTGGGACGCACGTCTGCTCGTCACATTCATGCACGCATGGAAACACCAGATTTCTTCTTTCATCCTGACAGCCCAGTGGTTTTTCGTTTTTCTTTCAGCAACACAACGAGCACCCACTTTTTACCAAGGAACAGAGAGACTTGCTGCTCCTGTAGAACGTCATCTTCCCAGAAAATCACCTTGAATCCTTATTTTATACCTCCCAAAGAATGTATGCTGTGGTTGTTTTTCTTTTAGCACCCTAGCGGGAATGAAAATCGAGGTGCCATTTCACAAAATGCTTGGCACTCGAAACAAAAGACAGTCCCTACCCTAAAGAGATTAGGGCCGTATCTACCTCCCAGCTGGAGGAAGTGATGGAGTTTCTTATGGAGGAATATTAAGGTTACCTCCTCAATTCCCTGTTGCATCTATGGAAATGTTATGAAGGCAAATTACCGATGTTCCCTAACACATGGCCAACCTCTCACCACCGCAGTGACTGGCTGTCCGAGCAGTCCGCAGTCACCTGAGATGATCTGTACCTAGAGGCTCTTCTGCATGACGGCATGGCCATCTTTTGTGGTTTGGTAATGGTGATGTGCAGGTGAAATCCTTCTTCTCCTAAAGTCAGCAAAAAGGTTGTTTCAGTGACCATGGACCTATGGTCTTCCTGATGATAAGACCCACTTTAGAGGTATGTGAAGCCCACATAAATGCAAATAAGAAATCTGGGCTGCTATGGGACTGTTTTCACCGGATACATTCAATTACAGGGACACGAACCATAGTCGTGAATGTTAATGAAAGATCAGAAAGAAAAAAGGATACAAAAATGGCTGTGTACGGACACTTTAGAGGAATAAACAGAACAAGTGTCATCTGTACCAACCCATGTGCACCCACACGCACAGACACTTTATTATTTTTTTGAGTATTTAAAGCCCACAGTCAGTCTGAACCAGACGTAAGAGGAAGCTGTGATAATCAAAAGTGATTTCTAAAGCAGGTCTTGATTTAGAAAGATAAGGCAAAGCTCTGACTAAGAAGACAAATCTCTGATCGCGTATTCCTGACAGAAACTTGGACTTGTTTTTTTTTTAATCAAGACATAAAATCCCAATGAAATTCACACCGGTTCTTCTAGAAGTAACAGCAGGGGGTCAGGGGAAAGAGAAAATCAAAAACAAAACCAAAAACAAAACCAAAAACAAAAACAAAAACAAAACCACCCAAACCTAAAAGACACCCTGCAGAGTGAGACAGAGCCTATGGATAAGCGCCTGCTGCCACAATAGGATACACATGGCCTGTTCAAAGATGCCTTCGCAGGGAGCCAGGCCACAAATAAAAAAAAGACATGTGGTTTGGGGTTGAATTGGCCACTTTTTTATTAAATAAACAATTGATCCAACTTGAGTAACTCTAAATCATTTAGGAGGTCTTTGTTGATCCTGACCAGAACTAACAAGCGCAGATAACCTACACTTGGTCTTATAATTATCATTCCCTGCACGGCTGCCACCCATCAGAAATCCCACTTCTGTGTATCTCGAGGAGGCAGGAGAGGAGATTACAGAGAAGATAAGAAGGGACACAAACAGCAGGAACAATCTCTTCATCATCCAAGCATCTTAAGCAGTGTCTGAGTCTGAACAGATACAAAAGGCGAAGGGGGGACACCAGTCTCAGCATCATGGGGGTGGCACACTCGTTCTGTTTCTACCACCGCATATTGTGTCCAGCGTTGCATGTGTGGGGGACTAAAAACCATGACTGCTCCTACCATGATTCTTGGTGAAGTTGACAGAAGGGGGTTAGAAAAATAAGAAGGGCAAAACGCACCCTGCCATTTGCTCATAGAAAGATGGAAAAACAGATCTTTGCCACAACCTGCTGACGTGAAAGATGTTATTTCTAACATAAATTACAGTGCAACATAAGGAAATTGGAGGCTGTTTCACAACGGCAGTTGTCATAATCAACAAAGATCAAAAGAAAAACACAGAAAGAATATTTTTACCAAAAGTCTTGCAAATGTCTAATATTTGGAGAGGGTGACGTTAGGGCTAGGCTGCAGTGAATACTCCAAGTTCACTTGTGTGATTATTGTGGCTGCAGGTAAGTTATTTTGCTCCACTGTTCTTGGATGACTTTTATAAATCAGAGACCTTTTGGTCAATGTTTTTTCAAAGTTGCTGTTGACTGCTTGCTCCTCATTCTTTTTCAGGACACCCATCATCTTGTGTAGACTGTGCTTTTGCCAGGAGAGTTTGGATCAGATGATCCTTGCGGTCCCTTCCAACCTGCTATTCTATGATTCTATGACTTTAGCCACCTTAGAGAAGAAAAGCTTTTTTTAAGAGACATGCTAAATGTCACCACTCCATAGGACAGTCTTACACATCCTGCAAAAATGGAAGCATTTTGGAAAACGTAATTTGATCTTGATGTAACTGAGATAACACTTGTGATTTTCTGCCATACATAAGGGAAGCATTAGGGCGAAAAAAACAAGATCTGGGTTCAAAAGAGCGAAAAGCATGATGGTGACAATAAGGATTACTATTAGATCATTCACTATTAATGTGAAAAAAAAAATTAGTGTCACTGTCTAGGAGGTGTATTCTTCTTTTCAGCTGGTGATCGGTCAGTGCCTAGAGATGAAGGTGGTGTCAAAATATGAAAAATGCCTTCAGAGTAGTAGTTTTCTGGAGACTTGATCCTGATGGGTTAGTCTCAGCCCTGAGGGTCCTTCAGGATCTCAGCAGAGTTCCTGTGGCACCATTGGCATCCCAGTGCTCAGTTAACCTTCTCTTGTGAGTGATTTTGTGGATTTACAACAAAAATGATCCAGATCTGGTGTTTGTAGTAAAGAAAGGGAGAAAAAGCAAGCAGCACAATCTGTGCCATTATTAAAACCAAAATGATAACCAGGATAGAGCGGAGAGAAACTTTGCAGCAAAAAGATCCCAGTTACGATTTGGGGTTTACACCTCTCGAGCAGCTTGTGGGAAAATAGTAATAATGACAACAATAAACACAGGAGCAGCAAAAATGTGAGATCCCAATGCCTGTGCCCAGAGTGAGAATAAAAAATGCAAAGCCTGGGCCACCTCGCCTTTAATTTCCTAACTGCTGTTTTGTAAGGCTGTGTCATGCTTCTCAGTTCAAACACGCTTTGGCTCTTTATTATTCATGGGCCTTTTTCTCAGTCAGTGGTGTTGAATAATAAAACAGCCCAGGATCAAATGGGCCAATTCTCCACGCCTGACACCAACTGCTACTGTTCGCTGGGCTCTGCCAAGCGTTGCCTCTGATAATGAGTGGGATTTGGTTAAACAGTAAATTAATGAATAATGAAATATCCAGGTTGATCAGTTAGAGAGCACGCTTGCTTCGCCCCCGGCCAAATGCTTGGGGCAGAAATTACTCTCAAACGGCACTTGCCTGTGTGCTGGGCTGGATAACTATTTTACAGCCTATTGCTTGACAGGATGTTCGGAAGGGGGCGAGGGGAAGGGGGGAGGTCGGGGGGAGCCAAGCGGGCAGAGCACCCCGCACAGAGGGGACAAGGGGCCGGTTGGGGGCCGGGCAGAGCCCACTGGGAAGGGGTAGAGGGTTGCAGAGCTGGAGGAGCTCGCTATGAGGTTGGGGGAAGGATGAGCTCCCTCCCAGGTCATCCTCTCTCAACTTTAGCAGGGTTACCTTGACCCTGGCTGTCACTGGGGATAACCCAACTTTTCTCTCCCCCCCCTTCCCTTTCCATCATCAGCTGTCAATTCTCGCCTTGTCCGAGCATGTTTCTGATTGGGGACCACCCCCCCGGCAGGGCTTGTAGCACCGATTGCAGAAAGAGCCTCCCGGAGCCGCGTGTCAGGTGTTTTGGGTTGGGGTTGGGGTTTTTTTTGTTTTTTTGTTTGTTTATTTGTTTGGGTTTTTTGGGGGGTGTTTTTTTGTTTGTTTTTTTTTTTGGCAAATAAAAGAGCCTGTGAAAAGCTGCCTGCACGGGATGGGAGAGATGGAGAAAGCAATGCAGCAAGGAGAAAACAAGCCTGTAGCCTTCATTTTCTGCACCGGGAGAGATAAATAGCTGTAAAATATTTCCCGCAGGTCAGTAACCCAAGTATATATATGTACACAAACACACACACACGGTTTCTACAGCTGGGAGAGGGGGGAGAAAGCCCTATTTGACTCTTCCACCCATCCTTCAGGATTGCACAACGCCCCAGCGAAGGGTGTGGTTTTGGGGCGGAGGTATTGCTCCACATTGGCGAGAAAACCGCTATAATTATATCACCTTTTATCCAAAAAGGAAATTATCTGTAACAAACTCTCCCTTCTCCCCCTCCCCCACCCTTGTTTGTTTTTTGGTTTTTTTTTTAATGATTATTCTTTCCAAACTTTCCAAACAAGCCCCAACTTCCCAAGCCAGAGCAAGGAGGGGGGTGAGAGGAAAATTAATAATAACAATAAAAAAAAAAAAAAAGGAGAAAAAAAAAAGGGAGGGAAAAAAAAAAAAAAAGCACTGTTTCCAAAACGCGAGTTTACAGGTCGGGGCTGAGTCACTTTCGCTCGTCTCATGTCACTCCGAAGTTAAAGTTTAAAGAAACCTTTGAAGCGTAAAGGAAAAGGAGGTCCCTGCTACGCCTCGGCCATCGCCCCCGTCCTCCCCCGGCAGCTGCCGGGCGCAGGGAAAAGCTTCCAGGCTCCGGCTGCCATGGCAAGGTCCCAGGAAAGCAAAGCTGGAGGGGTTCAAACCATCATCTCCTTCACTTTCTCACTTTTCTTCTCTCATCTGCCTGCACAGGGTTTGGGGAGTGTAAGGATGAACAGCGGGTGAATGAACAGGCGGCTCTTTGGGGCAGGTTAAAGCCGAGGTTTATTTTACTCGTCAAAGAAAAACATCTCCCACATTCACTGCCAAACGTGAAGATAAAAATCCCAAACTTTTCGTTTAAAAATACTTCACCTCGTTCCCTCCGGCTCGCGTTAAACCAGTATTCAATAGATTTTAAAACTCAGCTTATTTCCGTGAAAAGCATGTTACCAAAAATGCTTCCAAGCCCCATTTGCAGTTCTCCCACCACCGCCCGTTCCCATTGATACCAGTTATTGTACTGTGATTTTCTATACAAGAGCTAGAAACAGGCTTATTTTTTTTCCCAGCCAAACCAGGATCCATTCTGCACTGAAATAAAGCAGAGTATAGGGGAGACCGGAGCTTACTCTCATCCCCATCGCTGCTCACAGTTTTCGGAAAGAACTGCTCCTGCAGGTTTTTTAGGGTGGGTTTGGGGAATATTTTTTTTTTTTTCTTTGCAGGCAAGAGCAGCTTTCGTTTAAGTCACTGTGAGTTTTGCAGGAGCAGAGACTGTCAGGTGATGCTCTGCGCACCAAGAGCAAAATAAACTATTGTTAGCGCTGGTTTCATGAGGCAAAAGATCCCCCCTGGTACTCTGATGGATTTTTACGAGGAAAAGAAATGTCCGTACACTCTTCATTCACCTTGGCTTTTTAAGCGAGTAAAACTACGGATGTAGCTGCAATTATACCCAATGCTTTATGTAAATCTCAACACGCACTAATTTATCCCGTGGAAAGAACCAAAGATTTCTGCTTTGAAGGAAATGTTCCTCTCGACCAGGGGAGAGCATCCTCCTGGCGCGTTGGCAGAAGATGACGGCTATTCCGCTCACGCCGCTATTTATTTAATAACACTAACAATCACCGGCACAGCACCTCCCCACGCTGGGGAACCGGAGAGGACACACTGCACCGGGTAGCGCTCAGGATAGTCTTTACCTTTGCTTTATAAACACCTTGTCATGTGTTAAACCCCCCTTTTTTTTGGGGGGGGAGGTGTTGGTTTGGTTTTTTTTTATTGTGGGCAGGCATTGTTTCATTTGCCCCATCCGGCCAAAATATTATGTCTCTGCATATTCAGGTAAGAAATACACAGACACAAATCTTAAATTTTAGTGTTGTTTAGAGGAAGCTCCAAAGTAATTGCGGTGTTTTCGGAATGGAGTAAGATTTTGGTTTTCCCCGCTTCATATTAAGGAAAGACTATAAAGACACTCTTAACCCGTAGATCCCCAGAGATTTCCTTCTCCCCCTCCCTTCCAGAATGCGTTCACAGGCAGAGGGACGACTTGCTGGGAGGGAAATCAGGGCAGCCCTTCCTCCGCTGCCCCGGGGAGCCGGATCAGACCCGGGACTGCGGGACCCCGCGGCCCGTGGGATGTGCGGAACGCAGAGGCACTGGGAAGATGGGGGGCACCGGGGAGGACCGGCCCTTTGCACCGGCTGGAGTCTATTGCAAGGGTTTCATTGCGAAGGCAAAAAAGAGGAGTATTTTGAGGGGGTTTGTGGGTTGTTTTTGCGTTGTTTTGTTTTGTTTTGTTTTTTTCCCTTAACTCATACAAGTCACCGGTGGTGTGCAAATGGGATAGACTCCGCACGGCGAAGGGGAGCTACCCGCAGTTGTGACACGACACGTAACATGATGTCCTGGTACAGATGTGCACATGCACAGGCACACGTCCAGCTACAGGGCAAAAATATGTGTGGATGCCTGTTTACGAGAGAGACAGAGAAAACAAAGGAATTCAGTGACTATATTGGTACTGGGGATTATTTAAGACATTTCACGAGTTCCATCATAGGGACACCAGATGTTATTTATGAGGTCTCGTATAAATGTGGGCCATACCATGCAGGTGGGGAGGGAGAAGGGGAAAAAAATAGCAAAAAGGAAGAAAGAAAAGAAAGGAGTTTCACCCCAAAGGGATGAAAGACAAAAATGATGTTTATGACTACATAAATCAAGGTGAAGTTTTGTAATGGAAACTAGAACTACCTAGAGTTTCAAAAAGAGACTGGGGCAAGGCAGGAGAGACGGAGAGAAGGTCCCCGCTGGTCATGACTGGGAAAGCAGATTATAACATCAGACCGGTGGGGAGGGGAAGTTTTGATGAGTTAGGTTACTGCTGCTATTCATTTATTTTTAACCTTAGCTGGGGGAGAAGCTAGAAGAGGAGAAAGACCAGGAGAGAAGACACAGAGAGAGAGAGAAAGAAAGAAAGGGAAGAGGGAAAGAAAGAAAGAAGGAAAGAGGAAGAGAGGAAAAAGGGGAAAGAAGGAAGGATGGAAGGAAGAGGAAAAGAGGGAAAGGAAGGAAAGAGAAAGTAAGAAAAAAGAAAGACAGAAAGAAAGAAAGAAAGAGAAAGAAAGAAAGAAAGAAAGAAAGAAAGAAAGAAAGAAAGAAAGAAAGAAAGAAAGAAAGAAAGAAAGAAAGAAAGAAAGAAAGAAAGAAAGAAAGAAAGAAAGAAAGAAAGAAAGAAAGAAAGAAAGAAAGAAAGAAAGAAAGAAAGAAAGAAAGAAAGAAAGAAAGAAAGAAAGAAAGAAAGAAAGAAAGAAAGAAAGAAAGAAAGAAAGAAAGAAAGAAAGAAAGAAAGAAAGAAAGAAAGAAGGAAGGAAGGAAAAG
>NW_009647214.1:1240310-1263227 GCF_000708025.1 Charadrius vociferus | reverse complement strand
CCGGGGGAGGCAGGGCACACCGGCAGCCTCCCGGGGCAGCTGACTGTATTTTATTATCAATATACACATATATGTGCTTTGAATCCGCCACCTTGACACTGTCGCCGGGGGAAACTCCGGGTGAGCCCTTCCTCGTCCCGTCGGGTCCCGTTTTAAAGGGAGGTCTCGGTTTCTACAAGCGGGTGCTTCTGCTGAGTTATAAAAGAGCTTTCCCCGGTGGGTTATTATTTTTTTTTTTAATCCCCTTTTTACATAACTGTTGCACAGCTCTTGGACGACAGAGAAACTTCCTGATCCTTCCCCGTCCCCCAAACAACCCTCCCAGACTCCGCTGGGAACTGCGAGAGCTGTTTTGAAAGGTTTCATGCAAAACAGATGCTCCGCTAAAAATAATACCATCGGTGCGATTAAAACAAAAGCAAACAAAATAAACTAAAAAAGCATGGCGTGCAGCCCGGCTTTTGGAAATCGGTGTCGCTGCTCTTCCCAGTGGGCATCCTTCACCCCACACCTGCCCGCCCGTGGGATGAAGGGGCTGGGGAGGAGAGGTTTGGGGGCGGGGGGGGCAATCCTCGCCCTGCAAAGCCCCGGTAAAAATGAGGGTGGGAGGGATTCCCTTTTCTGCCCCCCACCCACCCCCCCTCCATCCCGGGCCCCCCAAACTTGCTCCGGGCGTTTTTGCCATCACACCATGGAAAGAAAGTAGGTCACGGCTGAATCCAAGCCTGGCTAAAGCCGAGGCAGCCGAGCCTCGAAAGCTTCGCCATAAAAGAGACTTTGGGGTCGTCGTTTGCAATGTTTGCTGCTTTTTTTGTTTGTTTGTTTGTTTGTTTTTGATGATGATGATTTATTTTGGACACTTTGGGCGATCAGCTGAGTCGGGTCCTGTAGTCCAAGCTGGAAGGAGAGGGAGAAGGGAGGTAGTTTGGGAGATGGAGGTGGGAGTGTGTTTATTTTTTGCTATTCCTCCGAGAGAAATATTAAGTTGCCCCCCCCCAAAAAAAAACAACCCGATCCGTCGCCTGTTACCGCTCCTACATCTCTCCTTCTGCCCTCTCAAACTACCGCTCTCTCTAAAACCCAACAGACAAAACCCAACCCGGCCAAGTCTTCAGAGCGAGTATTTAACCAAAATAGTTGCCCGCAGTAAATGCGATGCTTTAAGCCGGTTTCCACCCTCAGGCCTCCCTGGTTGAGCACACGTGGGTGTTTGTTTTCAGGGTGACTGTGCGGAGGGTTAAATTGACAGCCTCTGATTTGCAGAAAAAAAAGAAAAAAAAAGAAAAAAAAAGTACTTTCTATAATAACACTGAAGAGAAAAAAAAAAAAATCCCGAGGTCCTTAATCTGCTCTCCCTCCTCCTTCACCCACTCACACACACACACCCGCAGGGTAAACCCCGAGTCACTCCGGAGTGGCTCCGGGTTAACCCCGGAGCTCCGGATCTCCCCTTGGCTCTTCTCCATCAGTGTCGGTCACACACCTAAATAAAGCCGATTTGGGAAGGGAGGGGGAGAGGTGAAGGAAGAAGTTGGCTTGGGTTGAATATTTCCTTTTGCTAATTACTGGTGCTGCAAACTGTAGACCTGAAGGTAGAAAATAATCCCGCAGTGGGAATACGACCATCACTCCCGACCTATACATAAGAGTATATATATACACATATACACACTCACATCCACGTATACATAAGTGAAACGTACAGTGACAGTAACACAGCAGTGGGGGAAAAAAGTTTCCTGATATTGAAGCCTTACATAACGTTTTCTTTTAATAGCTGATACTTTGAAAAGAAAAAGAAGGTTTACTCCTTATTCAGCTGGTAAAAGCAAAAGGAAACGAAAGCTCACGTTAACATGACATGAGGTTTATTATAGGTCTGCTTAGAATGAAGAGGTAAGAGTGGTAAAAATATGGACACTTTTGAGTCAGACAGAAATAAAATACCAACATTTCTGAGAAGCAATATTTATTGTCTTTTTTTTTTTTTTTTTTTTAATGTAGAGACATGTCCTGAATTTCCCCAAAGCCTAGATTGGGAAAATAAAGACTTCTTGGCGTTATAAGTAAATCCGTCTGCAGAATCGAAGCAGCACCAACATTCAAAAAAACTGAAGAGGAAAATACAACAAAACACAACAATCTCTTTTTTTTTTATTCTTATTCTTATTATTTATGTAAATCAGGTCATCACTGGACAAGAAACCAATTTCTACCCATTACCATAACAGCTTGTCTATAAAGAACAGAAAAGATTCAGATAGGATACTATCTAGTCAAGCGGGACTTTTTTTTTTTTGTTGGTTTTGTTTTTTTACTTTTTTGTTTCTTTTTTTTTTTACTTTTTTACTTTTTGTTTTTAAATTCCCCCACCCATTCACAGAGGTATAGATTCACAGATAAATAACCCAAAAACTACTTGCTCGCCATATTTACACATTCCCGTTAAATTAAGCATAAATAAATATATACAAACTCAATACTGAATGCCTCTCCGCATTTCTTCTCAGGAAGAGTCGATAAACTGATATTTCTCACTGCATGGTCAGATTTTTCAAGAAGAGGAGGTGAAAGGGATCGTTTGGGGCATAAAAGGAGAATTTATTATTTTTTTTTCTTTCATCTTTCCACTTTCTCATTCATTTTTTGAGAGCTTTGTTTGGGGTTGGTTGTTTGGTTTTTTTTTTTCCTTTAGTTCTCGCTGGCACACAATGTTTCGTCCCTCGCGAAATGTTCAGGCATTTGCCAGTGTGTTTGGGGATATTTTCTACTCTTTTTTTTTTTTTTTTCCCTTTGTATAAGAAAATATACTATTTGTAAAAAGCCTGCGGTCTCTCTCACACAGGGAAGCCGGAGGGGAGGGGGAGTTTGGCCGGATCGATCTGGCAATGCTTAACGGCAGCTGAAACGAGCACCAAATTCTCCGAGAAACGTATTAAAACAGAGCAGAATAGGTCTGCGTGATAAACCGGTCAGAAAGAGATGAGCAGGGGAAGGGAATAAGCCCTTTGGGCACAGCTAAAGGACTTAAAACCATTCTCCCCCTTCCCACCCAGACCCAAATGCAAATTTGGGGGATTTTTTGGGGGGGAGAGGTTCGTCTGGGATGCAAAGGGACTTGAAACAGCTTCTCACAGAGAATTTCTAGTAGGTGGGACAAGACACCACCCGATTTTAAAGAAATCCTCGGGTTGTAAAAGGATTCCCATAAAATTGGCTTCTTGTTTCCTTCACACCTTGTGTGAATAACAACCGGGGCGGGAGGGGGGGGAAGTCAGGTAGCATACAAAACCAAAGATCTTTCCCACAGAAAATAGAGAATTGTTATTAAAAAAAAAAAAAAAAAAGTGAAACTAAGATCGAAATAAAATTTACAGCAAACCCACCTGTTTGGTTTGAAAACAAACTTTTCCCGGTCTCTCCTCAAACTTTTCCCTTGAGTTAAAAAGCAAAGCTGCCGTGTTAATCCTCCTGTTTATTGATTTATGATCCCAAGGAAACCAAATCTTTTAATAACTCAATTATCAGATAAACATCGGAGGTGCCCCGCCAACTGAAGTAGTCAGGCTGGGAAAGTGCAGGGGAGCAGGAAAGAGTTTTCCAGCGGGAGGCTGAGTTTAGTTTTTGGGGGAACCTCAGTCCTTAGCACTGAGAGGAGCCACGGAGCAATGGACGTTGCCCTCTGGGACCAGCACTAGGCTAGGGGGAAAAACAGAGATGGGTATAGTCCTATGTCGTATTTTCTCCCTGTTTGCATCTAAATCAGAAACCTTGTGGATTTTGACTCCCAACTTCGGGGAAGAAATGAGAGGAGGCCCACCAAAATCAATCAGAATTTTACGTTAGCCTTTATTTTGCCGGAGTGAGGCACAGCCTGGCTTTTGCAGTCTGTCTCTTCCAGGCAGAAGGTGTGAGGGTTACCAAGGGTCAACTGAAACTCTCCCCTCAACCTTCCCGAAGTTCAAGTCCTGCTCCAGGCAACCCAACCTGAACCTAGGGGAGATTTCAGCCGCAGGATCAGACCCTCACACATGTGAGAAGCAGCAAGTGGTTCCCCCCCACTAACTCACAGTGGTGGTGGGATACTCTATACTGCCTTCTGCACTTAAGAGGACCATCCCCAACATCCCCCAAAGCCTTCAGCTGGAAGTTCTGGGGTGGCAGGGAGCAGGTCCCCATGTGCCTGTGTGTGCAGCTGGGGAGGTGGAAAACAGAACTATCTTAGGGTCTCCCCACACCCAGGAGCTCCACTGGGCTGGGAGGTGCTGGAGAGCTGGGTCATGCTGGAGGGCTGAGCCCAGGGGCTCCTCACAATGGCTTTTTGCGGAGGGCAGGCAAAGCAACGTTCAACAATTTGTGCTCAGCTTTAATAAACAGAATAGTCCTGTCGGGAGATGTGTTTTCAGGTGGTGCCGTTCATTCCTCCCCAGATACACGTACACATACTCCTTCCATTTCCCATGCATTGCTGCTGGGGCATGCCCTGCACTGGAGCTTGGATTGGCCTTCCCCATAGGCCTGCTGAAATCAGGGGTGGTTGGCAAGGGGGGATCTGTGGAGGACCAGGGGTTCCCTGAGAGCTGCACTTCAATCTGAGGGTCCCCAACCTACTGGTGGGGGATCCATGAGATCTACATCACCCAGGGATCTGTACCTCCTCTGGTGACATCAGCAGGGACATACCAACTACCAAACACGCTGCCAAGGACCGGTCACGGTTGAAGGCTACCACCAACTCATCCCAGCAGCCTGTGGAGAAGGCTGCTTGCCTCAATCTCCCCCTTTTCTCACATGAGGATCCCCACAGCACTCTGCCCCAGCAAGACCAAAGGGGGTACATGACTGAGGAACAGCTCCAGAAGGGTCAGTGGTCCTTGGGGACGGATGGTTCCTGGGTTTCTATTGCCACACACGCGTCCAACTCACAGGTAGGGGACAAGAGCAGAGACCTTCGCTTGCTGCACAAAGATTTGAAAAGCAGAGCAGGCCCTCAGCTGTAGCCATTTCTCAAGTAGCTAAGGATGCTAAGGGTAATCAAGAGGCTCGTTTGCTTAATTTTTGTTTTCAGAAAATTTTGGTGGGGGATGTGGAGAGTATTGTTGAATTATTTCTTCTCCACCATCTGCTTTGGAAGGTAACTAGAAACTAAACCAAGGCTTCTCTTCTCTCTCTCTCTCCCTTTCCTTGTTTTGAGTTCAGGTGTGCCTGCTTGGGCGGGTGGGATTGAGCGCTACAGTTTTAACAGGGATGCTGGGAGGGGGGACAGTGACCCCACTGGAGTTTTGCCAGCGACTCCAGGAGATTTACCCACACCCAGTAACTGTTCTGACATAGGCAAGAAGATGTGTTAGTGCACGAACCCTACCCCACTGAGAAACACATGCAATTACCCAACTCGGCAGAATCCAAACAGAAATTCATATCCTTACACTTCAGCATTATTTTTACCGTAGAAGACAAAGAAACGTATGTTAAAAAAAAAAAGAAGAGGAAAGAAATCAGACTCCCCCTCCACCACCACCCCCAAATCATACGCATAAGACATCCTGTCACACACCAAACCACCGAGAAAAACATTGGCGTTAAGAAGTTTTTTCCCCCTACCACACCGACTCGTTCTAAAGCAAGAGTCACAAGACATATTTTTTTTTAAAAAAAAAAAAAAAAACTATCTAAGAGAAACATTTCCTCTGACTGAGCTCAGAAATCAGGATATTCCCTGGCAAACCCTCCCCACTCCCATCACGAGGAGCCAACTCACATGGCAACCCTTTCCTCCCTGGGTACAAAACCCTAGTGCCAAGCAAGTGCGGTAACATTCAACACAGCTCTTATTTTCTTTGCAATATTACACCTCGATTTCAACTTCTTTTTTTTTTTTTTTTTAATCTCATTCAAATTATTCCCTTTGAGCTTCTTTAAAGAAGTGCACCTACAGAATTCGGAAACAACTGGCTTTGATTTGAAAAAGCAAAAAAAAAAAAAAAAAAGTATCAGAATATCAGAATTGTGGATTTTTTTTCTCTGTACCTGATATATTGTGTAGGGATCTCTAGTCCTCTTTGAAGAAGCTCATAAGCCAAGCGGGCAAAGCTTTAGGAAACAGAAGAAAATAAAATAGTGCATACTCCTGAGAAAGAATTACATACTCATATCACTCATTTTTTGTTGTTGTTAACAGTTCTTTAAAAAGGGGGGAAGGTATCTCTCACACACACTACTCAAAGAAATTAAAGACTGAAACATTGGCATAGTTAGGAATATAAAACTCCCTAGAGAAAAAGAGGAGACCTCAGAAAATTAAGAACTCAGATAGCGCTGACGTTTTACCAGACCTCACTTTCAAATTTTGCAACCCATTATAGACAAGGCATTTTACCATCAAAGGCAAGTACTAAATTACAAAGGTATGTTTGCATGCATGAATATGTGTGGCTATACACACATATTAAATATATATATATGTATATATTCAAATATATACATATATATACAAACATACATAGGATACACACGCACCCCCATCAAGTTATGTGTGTGCATACACATATGCACACACATATGCACACACGCGCCCATACACACCTGTAAACGCTGGTAATCTAAACAGAGAGTCTGTCTAGACCAGGAAAAACAAAGAAGGTCTTAAAAAATCGAGTTAGCTAATTTGACTGAGCTACGACGCCTTGAAACTGCCCGCCTAACATTAAGACGCTGCCGTGAACGCAGCTGGAACTGGCTGGTGTTGGCGACTTCGGGAGAGGTCTGTGCGCTCGCCTCCCCTCCTTTCCTAGTCTAGGAACCAGGGTGGTGGTGAGATGAGATGGGGAGAGTTGGGGGGAATGAGGCCATGGGGTTGCTCGGAAAGGAACGCTCTGGAAGGTCGTGTTAACTAGGGTGGAGACAGGACATTGTTCCAAAAAAAAAAAAAAAGAAAAAAGAATAAAATAAAAATAATAGCAAGACAGACCGTGCAGCTCAAGAAATCAAAGCACTGACACCAAAAATGTTTCTCCGATTTCTTCCAATAAGTTATTCATTTCTTTCTTTTATTATTATTATTAATTATTATTATATCCCCCTCCCCCCAATCATTATTTAAAAAATGTGAAAGAACAGAAGTGGGAAAAAAATCCTGGTGGTTGTCTTCACATGTTCCTGGCAAGAGACTCTGAACCACTGGTCTTGCGCCATTGTGCTCCTCTGATCTTAAATTATTGTCTTTCTTTTATTATTATTATTATTTTTATTATTATTATTATTTTGTCCTACCTAATAGAATTCTTCCAAAGCCCAATCCAATATTTTTAAAGCTAAAATTAAGACGGTTT
Organism: Charadrius vociferus; assembly: GCF_000708025.1. Classification (NCBI taxonomy): domain Eukaryota; kingdom Metazoa; phylum Chordata; class Aves; order Charadriiformes; family Charadriidae; genus Charadrius; species Charadrius vociferus. Next base: position 1,255,896 of record NW_009647214.1, on the reverse strand, counting down.
TGTTTTAAAAGATTATCTCTCTCTCTTTTCTCCTTTTATTTATTTAACTTTTTGCTTTTCCTTTCTTTCTTTTTTTTTTTTTTCCTCTCTCTCTCTCTCTCTCTCTTTCTCTCTCATTTTCTGTGTTTCTCTTCCTTGTCTCCAGTTTTACTACCTGGTCCTTCGCCAGATGTGTGCCTGTTAGCAGTGTTGTTGTTCAAGAACATCTTGTCCATGCCTTTGAGAGCTTCAGTCAGGTAGTTTTGAAGGGCCGTGAGGGCAGCGCAGATAGCGGGGGCCCCAAAGCCGTGAGTGATGAGGCTGAAGTGAGTCAAGCAGCTCTGAATGCCCGGTTCCAAAATAGGGGTGGGCCGGCTGTTTCCAATGGGTGTCCTGTCCTGGGCCAAGAGATCTGTAAATTCTTTACAAAGTTGCCTACGTGGAAGAAAGAAAGGCAAAGAGAAGACAAGAGAGAGAGAAAAGCGGCGGTTAGGCTCATCCCGCACTTCTCCGAGACAACCGAAGTTGAAGGAAGAGGCAGATTCAGGCCAAAGCTGATCCAAAGACCCAGGATAGGACCTTTTTGCCACCTTCCTTTCCCCCAACAGTGCTTGGGGACTGGCCATGGTGAGCCAGCAACTCCCTGATGATGTTCTTCATCAGGTTTCTGCAAATAGAGGATAACATCAGGTCTGGAGATAGAACCCTCTTCCACAGCCACAAGGATGCTTCTGGGGAGGTTTAGATTGGATATTAGGAAAAATTTCTTCACTAAAGGAGTTGTCAAGCATTGGAACAGGCTGCCCAGAGACATGGTTGAGTCTCCATCCCTGCAGGTATTTAAAAGGCGTGTAGATGTAGCACTTAGGGACATGGTTTAGCTGTGACTTGGCAGCACTAGATTACTAGTTGGTCTCGATGATCTTAAAGATCTTTTCTGATCTAAATGATTCTATCATTCTGAAGCACTGTGGAAACCCAGCCCTGCTTGGTGGCTCTAGAAATAACCAGCCTGAAAGGGAGATGTGCCATGGGTCTGTCAACCTCCCCCCCATCTTCCTGGAGGCCTGACCAAGCAGGTCCCACCAGTGCTGTTCCCGAAGGAAAGCACAACCACGCACGGAGAGCTACTGGGTGCCACAGGGACATGGTGCAGGGAAGGGCCAAAATGAAGCCTCCTCTGCCACTGCTCAGGCCGGGCCACCTTGTGGAGAAAGATCGGGACTTTGGGACTCCGTGTTGGCTTATTCAACGCATGAGGAGCAAAGCTAGTGTTTCCTGGTTTATTTTAGGGGGTGGCATCCCTATTAACACATCAGATTTGACATCCGGCTCTTGTTTGTTTGCCCACATCTTTGAAAACTCAGATTTGGTTTTTATAATGAATTCCCCCACACATTTTCTTTTGCATTGCTCTGGTCCTAAAGGCCTTCAAGTCAACAAGTGCCCAGGCAACGTAGAAATCCTGGGGGCTGGTGGGGTTCCCAAAGGAATAGTCTCTTTGAGACAGATGCCTACCAAGAGGCTGGAGGAAAAAAGGCTGGGATTAAAAAAAAAGGAGGAAAGAAAAAAAGAAACCCTTAAAAAAGGCGTTCAGCTCTCATCCTCTGAAATTCTCTGAAATTCCCAGTGGGTTAAAGGTTTCAGAGGGTGGGGAAAGATAAAGGTCTACTTCTATGTGTATTATCCATTAAGAAAGTGCAAGAGAGGAAACTTTGAATTTGGAGAACAAACAGTAATGAGTCCAACATTTTACATCTTCAAAGAGCAAAGCAGGGTCTGCGAGCAATTAAAGTTCTGGGACATTAATATCTTCTGACCCTGCGGAAAAGGGCAATCAAATTCCAATCACGTCTAAAAAACATCTGGACAAATTTGAGCAAATGATTTCTCAACCCTCCATATATTTCTTTAAATTACACTGTCATCAGAGGCAAGCCACGTCCCAGAGCACAAAATAAATGAGAGCTGTTTGGGATGATATTTTTTTCTTTCTCTTTCTTTATTTTTTTGCCTTTTTTTTTTTTTTTTCCTGGATAGACCTGTGGAGACACAGAGCACCCATCACCTGAGCAAACTATGAAGCACTCAGTCAGTAGCCTGGGAGGCACAGCCAAGTGTAAATCATCCGATACAGCACATCCACCGAGAAAGTCCCAAGGGAGAGAGATAGGTTGGGGGCAACAAACCGAGGACCATTAGCAGTATATGGTGGCGGCGTTTTTTATTTTTTTTTTTTTTAATTAAACTATATGGAAAGGACATTGCAATTTGGGAGCAGACAGGTGTGTGTGAGCATCAGGAGGAGGGACAGACAGACATGCTGTAGAAGCAAAACATATATTTTTGACCCCCTTTCCATAAAGATTTTTTTAAGTGGGGGTGGCTTGGAAACGATGTACTGTCGCTCGGGAACAGTCCCCTACATCGTCTATAGGGACGGAGTGTGTTGCTAGAAACCCCATTGCAGAGGGACGCAGAGGCTATAGGGTCTACCCTATAGGGCGGTACGAGCATCCTTCATCCCCGCGGGGCCGGTATAATTTGGGGACTGGAAACTCCGTCTGCTTTTAAAGGAGCTTAAAGGAAAGATTTAAGGAGGGGGAGGATTTTATCGGGGAAAGGGGGTTGCGGGAGGGTTAATCAACTTCGCACTCACTTTGTAGCAAGCAGCATGTTTTTCCTGGAGTGGAGGTCGCTGGGGTCCGTGTGCTGTCTGTTCAGGTACTCAGAAACAGCTTTGGCCGGGAACTCCGTTTCGCAGATGTACCCGAAATCCCGAGCTAAATGAACGGCCTCACCTGGAGGGAAGGAGAGCGACAATTAACACCTCCGGGCACCGCCGGCCCCAGGCTGGGCTTCTCCGACCTGCCCCGGGCTGCTGCCCACCGCTCCCTCCGGGAGAGACCAGCTCCTTCGGGCCGGCTTTAAGAACCTTCTACCATCCCTTGCACCTTAGGGCCAGGTTCCAGGTATACGTTTTTTCCCTCCACAAGCCCTATTTTGGGGGCAGAAGTAAGTTGATGGGACAGTTTTTCAGCTGGTGGGGTTTGTCTTTGCTGCAATGGGCTTGTGATGGCGTGTGCGCACACAGCTGATTGTGCAGAACAGTGGGAAATGTACACCCACATATACATACACACACGTAACATACATACACACACACACAAACACACTTTCAAATGAACTGGGCCAAAAAAAAACAAACAAAACCACCAAAAAACCAAAGTGAAACTTAAATCCCGAAAGACAGAAGGATCCAAACTTCTTTTACACCGTTCCTCTTTCAATACAGCAGAACACTGTCCGAAATTTTACAGATGTGGACAGAATGTTAATATTAATGCCAATCTTTAGTGGGACATTATATACACACTTGTTTGTACAGACACGCAGAGCACTTGCATCATTATCACAGTTATCGCCACATCTATAAAATGACGGAGATAACTGCATTTCCTCCGATGGAAAATATTAAACCGCTTTCTTTAACTGACCATCATGCAACAGGAACTCCTCTCTGCCCTGTGGAAGGGCAGCAACTAATGCCAACCTCTTCTGGGAAAAAATAATTATTATTCTAACTCTAATTCTAATTGTCACTTTTCCTGCCTGCCTGGTTTCAGGTTTCTTGCCTCCAGAGGTTCGTGTCATCCAACTCCTACTGATGTACTTCATGCCACAAGAAGAAGACAGTAGCTGCAGAAAGGAGGAAAAGAGGAAGGGGGGGAAAAAAAACCTTTAGACTCCAGGGGGATTCCACCAGATTATAGCTCAGCCCCTCTAGAATAAAGCATTAAACCCTTTAAAGCACCGCCTGAGGGACCAGGGGGAAGATTTCCAACACGCAAACCAGATATGTCTAATAACTCCAGGACTACATTATTTTTAACGATCAGGAGTTGCTTTCCAACGTCATCTTCTGCTTTCCAAGGGCTTCTCGCTAATCACCAACCCGCTTAATGAAAGCGAAGACACCGGGAGGAGCCCGGAGGGGGGGTCACGTGCTGATTTTTTCCACTGTGGGATGACATTAGGGAAAAAAAAGAAAAAAAAAAAAGAAGAAGAAGAAGAAAAAAAAAAGATAAATCTCCAGCAGGTGCAGCTTCTTCCAAAAGGAGGGAGCTCTCTCTCTCAAGGGAAACTGTTGATTTGTAAGGAAATCAGGGGAGAGGAGGGTAATGTACACCTCGCTACACATTTAATATAGATTTTAGCATCACTATGCAACCCCACAAGGTTTTGAAGCTCAAGCCAGCTTCGGAGAAGGGCTGGTTTTGCTGTGTGCCCCGGTTTTCACACACGCAGCGGGGGTGAAGCTGCACTGAGCCCGGTGTTAAAAGGGAGTTGTCACACCCGAAATGCTTCACGTCTCCTATAGCGCGACCCTATAGCCGTAACCTGCGCTGTGCTTTGCACACCCGGCATAACCTATAGGTTAAGCGGGTAACAGGAGGAGCTCCTTTTTCACCAGCCCCCGTCTTTTTGCGAGCCTGCCTTCAGCTCTGCATGCGGTAAGGTCTTATCGCTCACATAACTCAATCAAAAGAGTTGAAAAGTTAATATCTAGCACAAATGTTTATGCATGCTTATATGCAGAAGAGATAAGTGGATTATTTATACGCCTCTCGGTGTGTATGTGTAATGTAGATACATATAATTCATAATTGCATCCATACTATTCCGGTTATGTTTCTTGGAGAAAGTCCAACTTCTCTTAGCACATATCCTAAACATATTAGTGGCTCTAAACTTTACTTTTCAGTACAGTAACAATAAATCAAAGAAACACGCCGAACACACCGAAATGACGTTAGCTGACTTGAAATGAGGCTAAACTTCAGTCTCCCCTTCCCTCCCTCCTCCCTCGGGAATAGCTTCTCTCTTTGGTCAGTTCTAGTCAGCCACCTGAAGGTAAACCACATTCTGCGACTCTGAAATTGCTCTGCTTTCTTTAAAAAAAAAAAAAAAAATCCGTATTATTTTTTCCTCATTGAGCATCCTGTAGTGGCCATAAATAACCTCCGGAGGAGGGAATTAGCAGGAGGATGGAGTAGACGTGGAGTGGGAGAGCACCGGCTGGAAACGAATAGCAATGAGAAACGGGGCTGCTCTGCAGAATCACACACGTATATACATACATATACACCCATACACACACACACACACAACCTCATTCTTGCCACCAAGACGGATCAATGACCCTCCAGCCAGTGACATTTTGGGGCATGGGATCCTTAACCGTGTCGATGTTCATCCTAATCCGCCCTGAATTTCACCTCTGCAAGTTTTTGGTTGGGTTTTTTGTTGTTGTGTTTTGGTTTGTTTGGTTTTTTTTTTTCCCACCTCATCCCGAAAGTTGGGGGTTATTTTATTTTATTTTATTTTTGGTTCGGAAAATGTCAGACAGGAGTTCAGAGCAGGCAGGGGTGTGAAGGGATCTGCGACCCTTGGCTTACCTTCCACCAGGGAGGTGAGTAAAGTGACATTTGCGGCCTTACGCCTGCCGGCTGGTAAATTCAAACCGATTTTTTCTAGCCTTTCTCGCAAAGATCTCCCCCCGTTTTTCGATTTGGCTCTAGAATTGCAAAGAAATTAACATCGTGATTAACCCCGCAGTGTTCCTGGAAGAAACGTTTAGTCTGTGCAGTCAGTGGAGCCTGGGAGGGTTTTTCCCTCGACGTTAAAGGACTTTGGGTGTGCTGATTTCTGCTCGGGTTTGCTGAGATTTGCTTAATTTCTCCCAGGGGTGGGAGTGGGGATGAACCCACTTTTCTCTTTATTTTATCCGGGGAAATCAATTAATGCCAGATAGCAATAATTAATAGACAGGGTTCTGATCTACAGAGCAAATGGGTTCCTATTGTATGACACTAATTCGTGTTAGGATGGAGTGAGGAGATGGGTAGAAAGGTAGAAGAGGAGAATTAAATCCTCAATTATTCCACAAAAGAGCCAGAATGAGAAGAATAATGAGGGGGGAACCCCCCCAAAAAAACCAACTCAAAACTGAAAGGCTCGAAGGGAGAATGTGTGTGCCTGTGGATAAATAGAAAAGGAGGAAAATTTTTATGAAACTTCAGGAACCATTTCGTGCGTGTGAGTGTGCTCTTGTGCGGAAAGGCGACGCTGAGAGGAAGAGCTCACCCGAAGGCAGGGTGCGTTATACAGGGGGAACTGATTGCCCCAGGGAAGATTTGAATATCTGTCGGAGGTTGCTGATAAGGACAATAAAAGGATTGAGGGAGCTATAGGTGGGAAATACAGAGCTATTGTTAGGACGCCTATACATATGTAAACCCCCAGGGATGAAATCTTGCCACCTTGGCAATCAGGGAGAGTTTCAGCACGAAGATCGAAGTCGACCCCCAAAACCTCTTAGTTCTTACTTAAAATTTGTTTAAGAATTAGCAGTCACACTAAGGAAAAGGAAACCAGGAATGACAGAGAAGCCAGACTGGCTTCCCACTATTTTATATCCAAGTAAATAGGGTTAAATGGCACAATTGCAAGAGAGCAGCTTTCTACATTTCATCTACTCTGAACCAAAAGCTTGTCTAAAATTTAGATGCAAGATAGGAACTGAAGTCAGCAGCAGCCAATGATTATGGCTTGGGCCACCTCCAGAAATCCACTGAAGTTCAATAATGGTGTTTCTTTACCTTGATAATTATATTTTCTACAGCGCATCTCTCAGATGTTCTCCCTGCTCCATTTGTAGCTGTACAGAACGAGCAGGCAGGTTTGCATCTGTAAGTAAAAATCGCTGCTGCTCTCACTGGCAAGGATCACAGCTGAACAATGATTACAGACATTCACGTGGAACAGCTTCTATTTCAGGAGACCCTAATTCTCACGTGTATTTTTGGGTGACTGACTGTATGTAGCAGGACTTTCCCCCTCCTCTCCAGACACGAAGCTGGAGCCCCTGACGTCGTCACAGAATTATTATTTTTTTTTTTTTTGCAGGGAAAAAAAACCAACCAGGCAAACAATAACTCCATTTTAAAACACCTTAGAGTCAACGTTGCCAAGTTGCTGCTACAGAGGGTGGCATGATATTTCCTCCTCTAAGATTAGCGACTTTTGAACATGATCTAAAATTTATTCGGGCCCAAATTAATTGCATTTGCTTCTGTCTCAAAGCTATTCTTTATTTTCCAGTTTGGCGTATACCTCACGTAGAAAATGAAGCCTCATCCCCCCAGCTTTCCACTGGCTTGAGTGAACTGGTACCTCATACTCTATAATCACTTCTTCTCTGTTCTGACCAGAGATAGAACCTTAGTCCACCTTTCTTGTAGGCAAGTCATACTGACAATTCACAGTCACGCTCAAGAAGATAAAGGCCTTTCTCCCTGATAGTCTTTCCACCTGGTGACCTCGGAGCTTAGGTTCTTGTCGCTGGTACCTAAAAGCACAGTCTCCCACTTGGTATGATGGAGCTGCAACCAGGCCTCCAGGTTAACCCTTGCTCCTCATTTCCCTCAGTACCAATAAGGCCAACCCTTTTGAGGTCTTCGGCGAAATCCCCCAGGACATTAGTGGGTGATTTGCACAAATGTTAAACAGCAAAGGCCTGAAGACCAACTGTGAGTAATTCCTTTAACAACTTTCTCTAGATGAAGCACTAAGCTTCTGACTATCAGAGCTATCTGTTGACGGTTTTCCTTTAGTCAGGTACTTATCTACCTCACGGGTTGCCTATTAATCCCCTGGCAATTTCAATAATGTCCTGTGTGGCACCATGTTAATTGCCTTATCAAGGAACCTCACAGATTTCTCTAGGAAATCCCTTGAAATACCTTAGGTCCTGAAACACACCAGGTTCATCCCGCAACATCTAACTGCCACATGCCCATCACAGCATTTTGTTTTGTCCGTTTGCTAAGAAAGAAGGGGGAGGGGGAGGAGAAGAGATAGAAAGGGTGTGCGTGTACTAGAATGAAAAAACTTCTTGTCCCAGTTCCTTCATTTTGAGATGCTTTGGTAGAAAATGTTCAAGGTGAAATCTTTCTGTAGTTGCCACACGTCTGAATACGCGTCTGAATACAGCCTATTTTCACCTTACCCTGAACATTATACACCCATGGTTTGACAATAAGATTAATGCATATTTACAATCATCTTTACCATTGACCAAACATTTCTGGTGCATGCACGGGTGCCCACACAGGAGCATGTTCACACACTCGCCCCAACCTCTTACCTTCTAAGTACTCCTCCTAGGAGAGATGCATTCAGACACTCTGGAGGAGAAAGGCGCCTTTGAACTTCTCCCACAGTAACTTTATACTTTGAAGTTGAACTAAGCAAAGACAAGCGGCCAGGTACAGAGCAAAACACCTCTCCGGTATTGACTGAAATTCCACCCAGGAAGCCATCTTTATTCATCATCAAAGAAGTAACAGATTTTGGAGGAACTGGAACTGGAGAAAGAAAAGGGGAAGAGGGGAGAGAGAAACCGTCACACCACGAAGGAGCACAGGACAACCACAGTCTCTCTGACATGCACAGAACAGCCAAATGAAAGGGAATTTTGAATCTCTGGCTACTTCCAGCAACCTAAAGGGTGCTGCTCCCCCAACCTCTAGGAAACTGCTCCATGGATGATGGATGGAGAGAAGGGTGGTGCAGTACAGCCTCTATGCAGGGTTTGATCATTGGGAAATAAAATACATATTGGCAAGCACCTGGCAACTTTCGGGTTTGAGCCTGTGTCTCACCCAGAGCCCCCCGATGCCTTTTGTACAACGGACAGCGCCTTTCTGGAGGGGAAAAAAAAAGGAGAATTTACTTTTTTTTACTAATGTTTCCATTACCGCTAAGCTGAGCCAGGAATAAATTCACTAGACGAAGGGAGTTGCTGTCTTAAATAAGTATCAAGGCTGGAGGATACAGCAACCAGAAGACAGCTCTGTTATTGCTTTGTGTTTTTATTAAGTCTGGTTTATGAAATAAAATGAGTCTTTTCCTTCAGAAAAAATGAACACCAGGAAAAAAAAAAAAATCTGATCTAACCATGGTGTTCTCCACCTTGATCATATTGTGCTGTCCGTGAAGTAGTGGGAACTCTCCCACCCCTAAAGAAAGCTGATTTAGATACTGTAACACATATTTAAAGGAAGTTATGGGGGAAAAAAATCAAAACAAAACCATAAAGCAAAACTAAACAAAATAAAACCATGTTATTCTGTCCACGATAAAAAGGAAATATTTCTTTTCTCTGAGAAACTAGTGAGGCTATTTTAAGAGTAACCAAGGGGATTACAACGAGCAACTTCCTATAATAGCAACCAGACACGCTCAGAAATAAACAGAAAATAAATTCGGCTAAACTAAAAATGAGAGCAATTCCCCCATGACATGAATTTTGTTTACAAATGAACTTAAATAGCTCCCTCATAATTGTGTGTAACCGTGATGATTTACAGCAGGTGCTCTAATCAATCAACCAATCGCTTTAATTTATAGGGAGCCTCGCTGCATTTTCCCAGTTGTTTCATTTCTGCAAGTAATTGATAACAAACCGTACTTAAGGTATGTTTTATGCAGGAGTTAATAAGAGCTGACAGCTGCTACTGCTGCTTCCTCTCGGAATCGCGGCACCACGCCTTTCCTTATAGAAAATATACTCCGAAATTGGGTTGGGTTTGGGTTTTTTTTTTTTTTTTTTTTTCCTGGTGGTAGAGTCCTGGCAGTCCAGCGGGCATGTTTCAGAGGAGAAGACTAATTGATTACACACCCTCGTCGAGCTGATACTACTTCACAGTCTCCCATTTCCACTCAATCAATTGCAAAACCAATTCGGCAAATAATAGGGTTCTATTATGCACATATGCCAGCTATTTAGGTAGTTATAATACATGTCAGTTAAGTCATAAAAACCCTGTTTATTTGCAACATATCTGGAGAATCAAACCATTAGGGTTGAGGGGGATATTTAAGTCGTCTGGAGCTGCTAAACAATAAGATCGGGTATCCTAATATATTACCAAGTGCTAACTACTGGGCAATTGCCAATTTTATAACCTCAGTGTATGGAATAGACACAACCGTGTTTCACTGTTTTTATTACAGATCATTTCCTACTGCCAGACCAGACCCCCACAATAAAAGCTCTATAACAGCTAAAAACCAAAAGGCATGTCGATTGTAGATATACATATTGCTTCATATGCCATGTATATAGTCTCCAGTATAAACAAATTATTTTGAGTGGCTTTACTTCAGGGAATCGGGAAGTGAAATGGATTCCTATTTCTCTATTATTTTTAGTTAGGCACTTTATGCAGCTCATAAAGGCGGTTTCAAATAGTTTGAGAACGGCACAGAAACAGTTATTAAAGAGTTAGAGGCCCGCTCCTGCCTTCGTTGCTATTAATAGGATTTTTTTTTTTTTTTGTGCCATTGTTTCTATAGGAAAAGACTCGTTTGGGGTGTCAGAGGTAGCACTGACAGAGAAAAAAAAAAAGTGTCCCTCCCTTTTCCCCCACTATACATAGATATATCACTTATTTCATACGCGATGTTCTGTAAAGCCATTCGAGTGAAGCATCGAGAAAAAAGTTCAATAATAATAATAATAATTTTAAAAAAAATAAAGTTAGATTAAAGCAGTGCCACCAGCCAGATTCTCATGACTGGCATTTTTTACTTCGGACAAACACACGGGCTCAGTGGTTCGAGTACACCTTTACAGTGGCTATATTTAGTGACCAGTTTATCAGGTCACTGTCCAGTGAACTGAGAAATTAAACAAGAGGCAGCAATTCCACGACCATCTGATCTTAGTCCAAACTCACTAAAGAGCAAGGGACCCGTGCAATGCTGAAGTGTACCTCACCCCACCCGCTTTGGCCTTTTGGAGCGCTCATTACATTAGTTAACCTTTGAAATATGGATTTTCAAGTGCTCAGTATTTTCTTTTTTTCTCTTTGCAAATTGCTTTTGGGGAAGCAGGCTGGCTCCCTTCCCTGCTATGCTGAGAGCTCCTCAGCTTTTTTTCCTACCACTGCCTCCTCGAAAAAAGACTGTGTGAACATACCCATCAGTTGGAGTCTAATAACTCTAAACCCATTTTAGAAGCTTACCAGGCGGTGTAAGCATATCTATTGCAATTTCATAGCTTCAGAGAGATGTATTCTATCTAGACTCTATATCTTCTGTAAATTACCTAATGCTGCCTCAAAAAAGTGTTTGCCATGGAATGAATTATCTCTATCTATATCGTATCTATATGTTTATCATGGCTATAGCTTTTCAGATATAGCCCAGACATTGCCAGAGATAATATAACGTGGAGGTTTTAGTGGGTGAAGAGATATACACGTCCGTGTGTGCAGCTGCATGTGGCAAATCCCTGCGTATATGTAAATAAACTATAATGCACAGTATATTTTTAGTCGATGTCGACTTTTCCAGTTAGTTAAGGATTGCCATAACCTCTGAAATAGTCCAGAATAACCCACACGGATGTGCGCAGCGTCCCCACCACTTGTGCTTTAACTTTATTCCATGTAGTTCTTGTTGCCCCCAGTAGAAACGATTCGATTTTCTTTCGCTCCCAAACTCTGTTTGCTGTGCTTATGTGAGCACTCACAGATACATTATTCCCTCTCCAAAATCTCTGCTTTCTTTATTTATTTCTCTCTCCCTCTCTCCTTTCCCTCTTTTTTTCTCTCTTCTCCTTTTCTTTCTCCTCTCTTTCTCTTTCTCTCTCTCTTTTTTTCTTTCTTTTTTTTTTTTTTTTTGTGTGTGTGTCTTTCTCCTCCTGTGGTTACTTCCAGCCTCTTTGTCATTTCTCACCCTTTCATTTCTCTTCAGCTTATCAATAAAGCGGGAGAGCAACAGTAGCCGCTTGATTTGTTAGTAATTATAAGCATACTGTTCCTGCAAACGGGATCTCTAGATGAGTGAGATCGCTTTAAAACGACAGCAGGAAATGGTGGGGAAATGGAGCATGGCGAAACTCAGCGTGAAGCTTTCAGTTCTTTACATGTTTACAATTTTCTGTGCATACATTAAGTCTTAGGGTTTGGGGGTTTGTTTTGTGGTTTTTTTTTTTTTTCTTTTTTTCGTGGTGGTGGTGGTTCTCTGTTGGGTTGACTCTCCACGAACGCCTGAAAACGCGCACAAATGCGCACGGGCAAGAAGAAATGGAAATAAAAGGGCATTTCAAAACTAAAAATCAACAAATAGATAGGATTATATCTTGAAAATAGCTGAATAACGAGGCTCTAAGCTATGGATATCGTTGCAATAACCCTGAGGAATAATATGATGGTCGATCAGTCAATCAATCAATTATCGAGAAGAAATATTCCTTATATATCTTACTAGCAAATGTCATGGACAAACTTATTACTAATGAGCTATCAAACTGCCTCCAAATCTTTTTATCTGCCTATTGGGCCTGACATGAGTAAAAAGTTCTTTGTTTTAACACCAGGACATTGTTGTTAATGATGATTTGATCTGACTCTCTAGCCTAGAAAGTCCAGGGTCAACGTCTTACCAAATGACACTAAAAGGGTCCGTTCTTGGTTTAATTTTAATGAATAAATACAGAAAGTGTGTGTTCATGTCCCCTTCCCTCCTGTCCCCCCTGTCCCCCTCCTCTCCTCCTCTTTCCCCCGTCTTCCCCCTCTCCTCCACTGCAGCCCCTTTTCCCCTGAAAACCGGGAGTAAATTTCAAAGTGAAATGTATTCCTTCCAAAATTGTTTTGCATTCAATTAAAGGGGATCATAAGGTTCAGTGCGTAATCCAGGGAAAAGCACGAAACTGTGTGGCAGCGAAGCAACATCTCCGATTCCCAGATCTATCACCTGAAAAGCTGAGGCCAGAGTGATTTTCCAGTTAATCATTTATCCGCCTATTTCAAGAAGAGGTGGAGAGGAATCTTATGCTGTATTATTAAGAGTTCAAAACAAAAAAAAATTGTTAAATCACCTCCTTTCATAAGTTTCTTTAAAACAGTATGAACAATAGAGCGTGTTTGGAAGGAGACAATGAATTGAGGTGTTGGGGTTAAAGTGGCCTTTCGTGCTAAATCAGATGTGAGTGTGCGGACGATCGTCAGACGCAGCTGAAAGTAAATAAATACATCAGGATAATTTTAAGGTCACTGCTTGTGCCCCAGAGTCACAAAAAATTAACTTGGGACTCGGGCCACGCAAGATTTTGCAAGACGACAACTTCTTTCGCCATAGACGGTGCCAAGCAAATTTCAGATGAGCAGTTGACAAGGGGACCCGATCTTTTCTTCCTGCCACACTGCAAACCTTGCCTTCATCGCAGCAGAAAGCGAGGGAAAGGCCTCAAAACGCCCAGCCGGTAAGCTCTCAAAGCCGAGTTAAATCTGGTATTAATGCTCTTGGTGATTATTATCATCTTGATGATTTATCTGGCTCCCTCCCTCCCACTTTCACCACCCAAATCTTAATGGAACGAGGAGTTAACGATGATTTTTTAATGTCTAGTTGGATTTTTAGACTGTTAATGTACCGCATCCTTCTCATTATTAGTTTATTGATTGTTCATTGACCAGCCCCCTTCAAATCGTATTAACCACCCTCTGCCACTTTAGATTAGGAGAGTTTAAAAAGCACCTTTCATTATTTCACCGCCACCACCACCACCACAGCAGAGTTCAGCCTTGGTAGCTTAATGCTCGCTCTAATGGGGCAGCTAAGAGACGAGGGGCCACGGTCCCTGCCTATTGCATTAATAGCTCAAAGGGGGCTAATACAGAAAATTAGCCTTAAACGAGCTCTGGAGATCTCCAAATGAAAGAGCCATTTATCACGCTGGCTACCTTCACTCCACTCGTTTGCTCTCTCTACTGGGAACAACTCATTTCCTCTTAACTAAATTACTTCAGAAATGTCAAGTAAGCTCAGATAGCAAACATAACAAGAGGCTGTGTATGTGTAATCTATTGTGCGGGATCGATACGCGAGATAAATCGATAGCCGTGTATGAATCCCTATATAATTTCCTTAATATTTTTGGCAATCCTTTTGCATAGAGAGATAATTCCCTCTGCAGGCCTGGAAGACCATAAAAGAGACAGACACTTACAGCCCGGATGATATAATGACGTTTAGACTTCAAGTCCCCATCACGCTTTTCCCACTACGGTGTAATTAAAGCATTTTAGGGACTAAACTAGGTCTTGCTGCAATGGACACCCTCCAACCCTCGTGTAGCAAATCTGTGTTGCGGGGAGTGCTCCACTGCACAAAAATCGGTCAGTATCTGTCTGTCTGTCTATGCCACCCGCCCGCAATAACAACTCACAGAGTTTAAATAACTTATTCTCACTTCAAAGTATATCGTCACAGCGACAAATTGCAGGGAACAAAGTGAAATTGATGCCCAACACTCTCTGTGTTGCTCCTTCTCTTCTCCTGATTAAATATTGTCTGCCACAAATGCGACCTACTATTTATTACCCATTTCTTTTGCTCCGCACCCAGGAAACTCGCTGTGCAAAAAAGAAGCTGAGTTCACGATATTCCTTTATGCTGGAAAGTTTCTTCGAACTCTGCATTATTTCTGAGGAAGAAAACGCTCCTACGGTGACTTTAAAACAGCGGCAGACGAATCTCAGGGTCTTTTTTAGTAACCTAATTTCCAAAGTGCATGTGTGTCCTGTTCATCATGGAGAAACTCGGAGTATCCCTTCCTATAGCTGCAAATAGGCACATGTAATCCCACCTATGTGGGAGAAGGGGTGAAGCAGCTGCTCGACCTGGGGCTGTTGCCATACCCATAACACAATAAGCACACCTCAATTTATACCTAATATATATTATTAGGGGGGGAGGTGTGGTGTGAAAAAGAGTATTTTGGACTGGGTGGTCAACAGAAGTGTTGTGCGAAAAAGAAAACCAAAAGAGATTGTGAAAGGAAAATGTGAGCACGGACCAACGTTCGCAAGAAGTCTCTCGACTACAAATCAAGAACCAATTAATCAAATACACCCAAGAGGAAACATCGCGTATGAGGTGTCAAGCGGGGGTGGGGAGGGGAGGAGGGGGAGGAGAGTGAGGAAAAAAAAAAAGAGAAAAATACAACCAGAGGTTACAGACCCCGAGCACGAAACCTACTAAACATGCAAACTGAACTACAACAGGACAAACAACTTCCCTTTTTTTTTTTTTTTTTTTTTTAAGGAAGGAAAGTAATTTTCTGTTTCTCAAAAACACCTTCGACTTTTCAACCGGTGGACATAAATGATGGCGCAAAATGGGTTGTAAGTTTTCATCTATCCTCCCTCAAATAACAAGAACTTGATCGTATGTGTGTGCGAGAGACAGAGACTGTACTTGAAGATTTAGATTAAAAAACAATAAATACACGGAAGGACGTCGTGCTGCCTTGAACACATTTTAAATAAACACCTTCCCTGTTATTTCGCTTTACATTCGAAAAGATCATCTCCATTAAAGTATTTGTGCGCATTTGACAAATAATAAGGTCCTGGAGATAAGGGCTGTTGATAGTAAGCATAAGGGACAGCATTTCTAAGCCTCATCTCTGGTACTTAAAATTGAATCTAGAAATAGAAACTCCTTAGATAATTAAAGATAACTTTCCCTA
>NW_009647214.1:1235379-1240298 GCF_000708025.1 Charadrius vociferus | reverse complement strand
ACATTTGCAGTGTGTGATCTGTTTAATGTCTATCAGCATAACACAACACTAATCGCCAAGCATCTTCGAGTGACTGTCAGAGAAATGTAAAAAAATTAAGCAGCTGCAATACGCCCAAAATGAGTTATTGTAATTACATTTAATTAGTTTAATTAGTTAATTATTTTGCTTACAGCTGTACAAGAGACTGCAAACATTTGTTAATATCACATTCCCTTTAACAGTATGGGGTGATTCTGCAGTTACACTAAATCATGTGCGCATATGTAGAAAGATTTTAAAAAATGGGCATGAGGAAAGGGGGGATTCTTGGAGGAAGGGGGGAAGGAGGTCGGGGCTGCCTTTCCACAGGCATTTATTCCTCTCTCCTTCACGTTTGATTCTCCTGGGAAAAGCATTAAAGCCCCAAAGGGAAACAACCCCCTTCCCCCATTAAAAGCCAAGGGGTCCCCATCGAGGACTACCGGGGGGAGGGAGGGAAGAGGAGGAGGAGGGGAGGGAGCCGTGGAAACTACATTTGATCATGGGGTGCTCCATTAGAGAGCATTTGTGTAATTAAACCCTTTGAAGGACGGGGGAGGGGGGATCTCAACTCTGACTTTCGCATCTCTTTTCCTTTTCCCTTTCCCTTCACTCTATCTGCCGATCCAATCAACTCTGCATCTCGCTGCCATGTATGTCTGCTTCCCGGGTAAATTAATTGCCCCAAAGTAAAAAATATATCATGAAGATATTGCTACACAGTAAAAGTTTGTCTAGCTTGTTGGAATAATCCATACCTTTTTTAATGACAGACTGGTCCAATAAGTTCATACCGCTGTTATTGGCATCTTCAACTGACTGTGGATATAAAAACATCACTATTCAAATTGACTGGATATTAAAGAATCGCGTACATAAATCATGTCATTCCAAACTGGAGTTTCTGTTATTTCCATTTATATTAATTCACTAGGGGAAGAGGGATTTTTTTTTTTTTTTACTACTATTATTGTTATTATTATTCCCCCAAATCGACAAGGAAATGAAACTCTTACAAATTATATAGTCTTCTAATAAAAAAAATAATAAAAAAGAAAGAGGTGTGAAGCATATGGGGTGCAATACTGGTTTTGTTATCTTATAAACCATAGATATCACACAGACTCCTTTGCATTCGATAAAGCTTTATATTTCTTCCTTTGAAAATCTGGCAATTTGGCAACATCTGCAAGATCTATTGCTTGACATAAATGAACACGATTAAGGACAACTTAAATTCTCCCTCCCCTTTCCTTCCCCCCCCCCTTTTTTTTTTTTTTTTGTTTGTTTGTTTAACCCTGCTACATCTTAATAATTCAAGGGCCATTTACTTTTTATATATAATAGTTTACATTATGGACTTTTAATTAAAGCCTGAGCAATTCGGAGAGCAGCGCAACGCCCACATCATATTAGGGTACAAGCAGAAAGAGATTTACAGCTCCCGAGGTTGTTTCCATGTCCTGGATCAGTGGGGAGGGAGGGGGACCAGGAATATACATAATCAAAAGTATGAGCTATTAAATTGGTTGCCTAGAAAAAGTGTGCCGGTATCTTTTTCAAAGCCATTTCTTTCTTTCTTTTTATTTTTCCCCCTGTTTTTTTCCTTTCTTTCCAGCCCGTTTAGGAGCACACCTGTTATTATGGCATTAACTTCTTTAGCAGGGAAGAGAACAAAGGCGGGCGCAGAGGACAGAGCAAATGTTGGGTTTCATTTCTCAACACGAAAGTGGAATATACAAAAAAATAAAAACCAAAACCAACCCCAAACCCCAAACAAACAAAAATTACCGCTGAATCTGCGGTCGGCGCAGGAGAATCACCTCCCAAAGAGAAGAGGTGTCGTAAGAACAATTTATTGCAGAATTACGACAGGTTCCGTTTTAGGATAAATTCTGGGGTTTCAGAGAGAGGGAGGACCTGGGGGTTTCTCGGTTTTACTATTTTTTTTTCTCATTGTTATTTAGGGTCTGGGTTTTTCCGGATAATTGCATATTTGAGGACTTGTCACTTTTTTTTTTTTTTTTTTTTTTTTCCCCTCGATAAGGAAAACATCTTTACAGCAAAGCAATGATTTTCTTCCCTATTATTTTAACTTTATCTTGGCTACACCGGGAGGCTGAATTTATCCGGATCCAGCCCTTATCTCCGGCTCTCTCTGCTCAGCAGAGACGTTCCAGATGGAAGATGATTTAGGAGAAAATTACATCTCCCCAAAATGTGACGGAACCGTATTTTCTATGAGATCTTGCCTTTCATTTTCCTTGAATCCCCACTCACACGAGCGCCCACAGACACACACAGTGGTTCCTTACGCCGTGTGTTTGTGCATGGCTGTGTCTCTCCCTCATAATCAATATGCTGCTTACCTAAAGGGCACAAAAAATCAAATTGCAAAGTCTCCCCTCCTTTCCCTGAGCAGCTCCCAAAGAGGGATGATGAGCAAATCCTGCAGCCTGCTGGAGTGCATCGTGGTGCACCTCGATGGCACAGAACTGGAGGTAAATATGAAACGCCATCTTTCCTTTTCTCCCCCCTCCCTTATCCCACCTTATCTCTGGAGTCTGTGGTTGCGCACACGCTTTATGTGTGTGCGCGCACTCCGCTCGCTCCATCAGCAACGTGGGTTAGTTGTTGTAGTTAATGAGAAGACTCCTGTCTGATTTTCTATCTAATTACGCCCTCCTGCTGGGTTTTTGTACAGGATATTCGCTCAGCATGCTGGCAGTTAATAGTCACAGAGAGGATCGTAAAGATTTAATTAGGACTGCATGCGGAAACGTGGAAAAACAACTCAGACTTTTAATTACTAGACTTCTTTAGTTAAAAGTGATACCAGGGGTTACTTTATAAGAGACTTGCGTGTTTTGGTGCAACTTAACTTTCCGTGTCTCTAGTTAGTGCGGAGGAGCGCAGACGGCAGTGGGAGCGAGGAGGAGGAGGAGTGGAGGTGTGTGTGCAGAGAGGGGAAAGGTGATGAGTTTTCAGATATACTTCGAAAATCTAGAGAAGATTCCCCTCCCTCCTCTCCTCCAGTAATCTGACAGCGCGGAGCTTCCTGTGTACCACATATATATACATATGTGTATATATATACACCTTAGTCAACAGCTATGGATATATCTGAAAGAAAACCCTAAAAATTGGTCTTTTTGTTTTCCTTTAAAGAGCCTAAAGAATCTGAATTTCCCCCCGTATATTTTCTTTATAATGTCTTTTACTAGTATAACCCTGCTATTGCCTAGCCGGTGTGTGTGTGTGTGTGTGGGGGGGGGAATATCTGGGGGTGCAATGCTGTTTTTCAGAGTCGTTACTAAATGATGCCAATTTGTTTTCAAGAAGTAGGTCTTGGCTTCTCTGTTCCCTGTCCGAGGGCTGTAAATCGCAGATAAAGAATTCCTCTCCAAAAGGGCAGCAATAGCAATACAATACGTCCTGTTTACAATAACAGAGCGCGATCGTGTTACAATCACTTAATTCTACCCCTGGACAATGGCTCACACATGGCCTGGATTTGATGTTTATAAAATAACCACTGTTTCTTTCTGTCACGCACTCTTTTCCTCTCTCTCATTCTCCCTTGTCAGCCCAGCCCGTTCTCACGGCACCTATTTAATCAGACATAAGCTGAAGCAGAGAGACACGTCTTTATCCAACTATATACCTAGATAACGGTTTAACTTTTTTGACTACTAAAATAAGAAAAAAAAAAAAAACAACAAACAAACAAACAAAACACCCCAAAAAACTACCAAGGACCCTTCCTGGAAATTCTGTCTAGCCTTCGTAGATAATGACATCTAAGTAGGAATCCCTGTAGCTAGAACGGATTCCTTGTACCTAAAATAAACCCACCTTAAAAACCAGGGTGGAAAACTGCCCAACTTCATCTGTCATTAGTGGGGGGACAAGAATAGAAAATGCTGAACTGTAGGAGCGAGCACTGGGCTGCTTTCCCTCCTGCCTGTGCTAACTTGTAGTTGGACACTTCTTCCTTCACATGTTTCTCCTTGGGATACCCTCCTCTCCCTCTTCCCCTCCTCCCCCAGCCTGAGACCAAACTTTGAAGAAATAAAGGGCCTGTTTCATTTCCCGGATTCCTTGTACCTAAAATAAACCCACCTTAAAAACCAGGGTGGAAAACTGCCCAACTTCATCTGTCATTAGTGGGGGGACAAGAATAGAAAATGCTGAACTGTAGGAGCGAGCACTGGGCTGCTTTCCCTCCTGCCTGTGCTAACTTGTAGTTGGACACTTCTTCCTTCACATGTTTCTCCTTGGGATCCCCTCCTCTCCCTCTTCCCCTCCTCCCCCAGCCTGAGACCAGACTTTGAGAAATAAAGGGCCTGTTTCATTTCCCGCCGCCTCAACACCCCAAAACAAGAACCCCAGCCCTGCTGGCCCACAGCCTTGTTTGCCCCAGTCCATCCCCATCCCGTCCCATCCCCATCCCACCCCATCCCCGGTCCCGTCCCGTCCCGCTCGGGAGAGCGGGTGGCGAGTGGCCGCGGGGCGCAGCGCTGCGCTTATAGCCTTGAGGGGCGGAGGGGGGGGCACCTTCCTCGAGTGCTGTGCCCTGCACATCCCGCAGAAGGGGCTTTTTATTGGTAAAGGAAGGGAGAGCAGCTTTATATGATCTGAGCAGGACTTTTCTTTTTTTCTTTCTCTTTCTTTTTTTCTTTCTCTTTCTCTCTTTCTCTCTTTTTCTCTCTTACTCTCTCTTTCGCTTTCTCCCTTTCTCCTTTTCTCTCTCCCCCTTCTTTCCTTCTTTCTGTCTCTCTCCCTCGTCTTCTTTCCTTCTTTCTCTCTCCCCTCTCTTTTTGCCTCCTTTCCCTCTCTTCTTTCTCTTTCTCCCTTTTCTTCTTTTTCTTTCTCTCTCCTTTCGCTCTTTCTCCCTT
>NW_009647214.1:1232198-1235337 GCF_000708025.1 Charadrius vociferus | reverse complement strand
TTTACTTCCCTCCTCTCTCTTTTCCTCTCTTTCTCTCGACAGCACAACAATTACGGGCTTTTTTGGGGGGGAGAAGTGTAAATAGCAAAGCATAAACAGTACTTAACGCCTATCGGTTGTAGAGAGAAAGAAGGAGAAAGATCCCCTTTCTGTATCCGGAGAGGTAAAACTCGCCGTGACCTGCAAGCCAGTTCTGTCTGAGCCAGGAATGCGAGCCGAGACCTGCGCATCGCGCCCATGGGGGGTCAGGGGCTGCCCCCAGGTCTCCAAACCAGCTTGGAAACCCCGCAGTCCTCCTTTCTTTTTCCCTTCCTGTAACTTTGACGTCTGTATCTCAACCAGTGCTCCATATCTTTATTTATCCCAAGTCTAAATATATATACGATATATATGACATACAATTTTTTTGGGGGGGAAAGAAAACAAAAAGGAATGGAAGGGAAACTCCAAATGCCGACTAGTAAAACCTAATGCAGGACCTGGCCCCTGGAGGCTCCAGCCTCCGGCTTGGGGGTCCCCACCGGTTGGCTATGCCCTGCTCCAGCACAGTGCAAAGCACCCCAGCACCGAAGCTGTTAAGGGCCTTTCTATTTTTAGGAAATAACACGTGATGATGAGTTTCGCGTGGGATGGGAGAAGGCTGGGAAATACTGTGCTTTGAGCCCGGTGGAACTTCTTTTTTACCTCAAAAAAGGAATAAAACTATTTAAAGTCAGCGCTACCATTATTTAAAATCAGTGCTACCCTACTAACTAAACTTAAAAAAAAAAAAAAAGAGGGGGGTGGCTTGTTCCTGATCACCAGTTATTGCTTTTGTTTTGGGGTTTGTTTATATTTTCCCTCCCTCCCGGATGAAAAAAAATGTAGTAATTTGACAGTTTCATCAAATTCCCCGAACAGCAGGAAATTGGTTGGGGGTGGGTGGGTGGGTGGGGGAACCGGAGTTTACATGGGAAATAACTGGAATTTGAAAAGCCAGGCTTAAACTCTGCCAGCTTTTGAAACACGTGGAATATTTGGAGCAGCGTGTCTGCCTTCCCCCTGCACTCTGCCGGCTTTGCCGTGTAGGGGAGGGTTTGCAAAGCAGAGCCTGTGCGTGACAGCGATGAAATAAATTCTCTTTTATATATATAAATAAAAAAAGGAAAAAAAAAAAAAAAAAAGAAAAAGCGAGGGAGGGGAAGTATCACTATTATAATCCCAGAGCGGAAAAAGGATGGTAACCCCCACCAATATCGCTGTAAAACCCTCCTCGAGCATTCCCAGCCGAGGGATGGGAGTTCCAGCCCTCCAACCTGGAAGGCATCTCCATCGCCCCGGGAGAAAGAAACCGTCGTGCCTTACCTGCACCTCCTCCATCCCTGGGTGTCCGATGCCATGCAGAGAAAGGCTGTCCCCCATGCCGGAGTCAAGGCCATGGTGAGCTGAGTGCAGAAGGACATCTGGCCTCCTTACTGAGTGGTAGTCCCGCCTGGGGTCCAGTCCCGAGAGCTGGGGCAGGGCGGCCCGAGGCTGTGGCAGCAGTGACCCGGTTTCTGATCCCACCTCTTGCCTCTGCCTCTGTCCCCAGGGGTGCTGCTGGGGTTGATGCAAGGGGTTTAGGGAGTAGGGGTCATTGACATGGGAGTAAGGGTCCTGGCTTTGGTGGTAAGGAAGAGGCTGGTAGGGGGGTGGGAAATAAGGCGGCTGGAAATCCGAGGATGGGGTGTGAGAGAGCGGAGGAGCGCTGGAGTAGGGTCCCTGGGAGACGGATCCCAGCTGGGACAGCCTGGAACTGTGGCTGGGCACTCCATCATGCCGGTCCTACGAGGGGAATGAAATGAAAACAACAAAAAAAGAGGACCTTTTAGGAAAAAAAAATAATTAAAAAGTAAACGGAGCACAAACCCACCCCCAAATAAAATAAAATAAAAATGTCAGCAGTTCTAAACTGTGCCTCCTTCCCGCGCCGCAGATGAGAAATGTTCCAGCGTTTCACACTCAGATCGTGTCTATTCCCAGTAAATCTCAAGAAGGGGGAAGGGAGGGTGGTGGGGTTTGAGGGAGAAATGCTAAATGTCATAATTAAAAATGTAGGACTGGTGCTCTATATGCGTGTGTGATCTGTGACTTCAGTCCAATAACACCATTGCCCCTCCAGCAGTCCCCCAAATGAAACCACCGGTTTAAAAAAAAAAATAAAATAAATAAAATTTAGAACCTCTAAGCCACCCGTCCTTCCAAACAACCCACTCCTTGTCCTGCCTAAAGTTTCCAAACATCTGTTTATTCCCTCTGCTGAAGTCCTGAAACTCAAAATCACCAACCCATCCTCATGTGGAAAAGACCAAAAGGAAAGTTGCACTTCTCGGAGGACTCCGAGGTAAGAAGGTGTCCAAGAAAGGACTTGGGAGAAAAAAAAATGAAAAATCACGGGGGCTTTTTGTAAAAAAAAAGTCCCCCCCTAAAAAAAATTAAAAATAATAATTTAAAAAAAAAAAAAAATCACGGGGGCTTTTTGTAAAAAAAAAGTCCCCCCCTAAAAAAAATTAAAAATAATAATTTAAAAAAAAAAAAAAATCACGGGGGCTTTTTGTAAAAAAAAAGTCCCCCCCTAAAAAAAATTAAAAATAATAATTTAAAAAAAAAAAAAAATCACGGGGGCTTTTTGTAAAAAAAAAGTCCCCCCCTAAAAAAAATTAAAAATAATAATTTAAAAAAAAAAAAAGGAAAAAAAGTTTATTTTTTTCCCCTGCTCTCCCCCCCAAACTCCCCTAGCTCAAATCGAGAACACACAATGCAAAAAGGGAGAAGCAGCTGCAAGGCTCCTCCAATTATTGTGCTAAATTACCAAGCCAAAGGCGTTTAAAAAGAGAGAGAGAGGGAGAGAGAGAGACAACAGATCGAGAGAGAGAGAGAACATGCAATTCTAGTACAACATGGATCCAAACTCACCATGGCGGAATAGGTGTGGACTAACATCTGGAAATAAAAAAAGTCTTGTAATAGCTAAAAATAAAATAATGGTGATAATGCTAATAATTGGAGGGAAAAATATCAAGGAGATCTGCAAAGGGACGTGTTGGACACAGGAGAACAGCTTGAGATATTTCGAAGTCTATCCATCAAAAAAAAAAAAAAAAGACCAAAAAAAAAAAAA
>NW_009647214.1:1230262-1232008 GCF_000708025.1 Charadrius vociferus | reverse complement strand
CCTCATAATAATTGATATTCATGACTATTAATATTACACGACTACTTTAAAGGGAGAATGCAGGACCAAATGGAGCGTGAAGCTGGCAGCCAGCTCGAGAGCTCCCCTACTATTGTAAATGACGTTCATTCAGTGGAGAATTACTAGATGTAATCAGACGAGGGGGGCTGGCAGAGGCAGAGTTTGGGGAGAGGGAGAGGGGGGAAAAAGTTTAGCAAAGGAAGAGGCATAACTTCAATTAACTCGAGCGGAGGAAGAGGAGGAAAGTAGACACTGCTGAGCTGGAGCAAGGAAGTGAGATGAAGCAGTGCTAGAGGCGAAGAAGAAGAAGAAAAAAAAATTCCTTTTTTTTTTTTTTACATTTAATTATACATTCCTAATACGAGGAATTGATTGCCTTTGGTGCTTTTGTTCTTGTCGTTTTGGTTTGTTGTTGTCTTTTTTTTTCTTCTTAAACAAATAATGAGGAAAAAAAGGCTTTTCTATTTTTTTTTTTTTTAAGAAATAGAAGAAGAAATGGGCAGTCACTATAATATACGTCTATTTACAGCAGAGATTAAGCCCTTCTGGTGCATGTTACAGATCGTATTTATTCGCAATAGGCAAATAAATACTTGAATCTGCGTTACGTTGGGCTTCACTTTTTTTCTCGACCCTGTTCCTCCCGCCCGCTTTGAAGAAAAAAATAGAAAAAGTACATATTTATCCCGATTTTCACCCAAATGTAAAATGTATGCAGTGAATTTTAAAGGATAGTAAATTTATAGTTTCGAGGCAAAGCCAGGGGCGATATAAAACCTTTTTGATGTTGCAGGAACCCGTTCAACTGGACTGTCTGCCATTTCTGTTAAAGTTCAACTTACGTTCCTTCCTAAATAGACTCACACTTCCCAGAGCCGCCCCCCCCCCCCCCCCCCGCACACACACGCGCACACACACACACACACACACACTTTTGTTTTAAGACCAGATTCAGTTTAAGTGGCTGAGACGCCCCTACCATCGCATTGTTAATTACAAATCAGAAAGAAGAGAGAAAAACACTTTTTTTTTCCCCTTTAAGACAAATACAGAGGGGTTCAGCTCTTAAAAAAACCCCACCAATAATTTATTTTATATATATATTTTTTTTAAGGCTACACGTTACAAAATGACTTGGAGCGCACCCTCAAGTTAGGGTGTCCCTTGCCCGCAGCCAAAATCCCACCCCAACTCCGCTTCTCTCCCACGGCGATCTAAAAACACGAGTGTCCGTGAAATGCAGAGCGGCTTAAAAATCCCTTTCAAAAGGAGGGGGGGAGGGGAGAGAGAAATAATAATAAAAAAGAAACCCAACACAAAAATCCCCGACATTCGCCGACCTCGCTGGCCAGGGAGGGGAGATGTTTTGTCGCCTGCTGCTGCGGGCAGAGACAATGGCCGGGCTGTGCCTGGGGACGGCGAGGGAAAAGCAGCGAGGGCTCAGCGGACTGGGGATGGCCGGCGGGACACACACACACACACACTCACTCACACACACACACAGAGACACACACACACGCCGGGCTGTGCTCATTCTGCATCTGGTTTGCCAGTTGATAATTAGCCTGACGGCAGCTTTTGGGAACGGAGACATTTGTCCCGGGCGGCTGGTGGATCCCTCTCCCCGCTTCCCTCCATCCCGTCCCTTCTCCGGCCGTGACAAGACGGAGCTCTGCCCTCCCTCTGTCGCTTTCTCCGCTTTTTTTTTTTTTTTTTTTTTCTTTC
>NW_009647214.1:1222036-1229598 GCF_000708025.1 Charadrius vociferus | reverse complement strand
CCCCCCGCCCCCCGGTCTGCTTTTTGACCTCGAAAATAGGTCTGAATAAAGCACACAACTTTTCGTGTCCGCGGACTACGCGGAGCTGCTTTTGAATGCATCTGTTCGGGTGTGTGTGCTCACAGGCGTGCAAGAATGTACGTGCCGCTTAATTAATGCGAGTATATGTATACATTCACATCTTATCTACTGGTATATAGGTATAAAAAGTCGTCAAAAACGTATCCGATTCTCAAAACAAAAAAAAAGAAAAAAAAATCCAAATTCAGGTTAAGCTTAGCTTGGAACTACAAAATAAAAATAAAAGAAAGAAAGAAAAGAAAGAAAGAAATGTATCCAGTCCCCGAATACCAGATTGTGTTTCACTTCTATTTTCAGCTTTTTTTTTTTTTTCTCGACATTTGTCCATATTTAATCGAATTATATTTAATTCGAGGTCTAAACAATCAAACTCTTGCCTTTAAGTTGCCTCATTCCAACCCCCAGATCATTTCTTTGATGTTTTAAATCGCATCAAACAGCTTTTCCATGAAAAAAAAAAAAAAAAGGAAAAAAAAAAGTTTAGGACTTGGCATGCTGAATACAAATATGCAAATAAATAAGCATTTAAGCATTTACTCTTGGTTTCCCGTCTGTATACTAGTGTGTATTGCGTCTCTCTATCTGCCTATATGTATATGTAGAGCTATATATGTATTCTGTAGTCATGCCTATATCTATATACTAGGTGTATATTTAAATATACATATACTGTCTTACTCATATGCATATTATATACTCACCTCGTAGATATCTTCATACTTGACATTTTCAACCAGTTTCCAGAGCATGATGGCAGGCTGTTCTCTAGGAGGTGAGTGCATTCATGTGAAGAGCAGATGTCTGGATTCTCAGTACTTCTCTGTCTGTAATGATCCATCTATAATTGGAAATGGGGGACAGACACCAAATCCGACGTTCCTCTTCCATCGCAACTTATATCTGTTGTCTGAAACAATAGGCTGCAGAAGTCTACCTCAATCGGATAGTAAAAAACATTATCTGGTACATAGTTACATATATCTACAGACATATATGAGACTAGATATATATATACACATATATAGACTTAGACTTATATGCAGGCATATAAAGATATATACGTATACGCAGTTGCACATACACAGACATACATATACACATGTATATCTCTCAACATATAACTTTTTCCCTGTACAGACATTTATAAATTGACACATTTATGTATGTAAATGATACATATTCTTGCGCATGTAGGCACATGGATACTCCACGTTACCTATGCATGTATACATACAAACCTGATCAATTTATATTGGAGTGTATATAAACGCGTATTTGTGTATATATTTATACATTTAGACGTATATATATGTATACAGTGATCAAATATATGTATTGTATAGCATATATATCCGCTATTTTACTAGACGGTTAGTTAGATGGATGGATAGAAGAAAGAAAGGAGAAATTAATGAATATTTTTTCGATCCTATTTGTATTAGAATAAAGAATAGGTTGCCTCTGCACTAGGCGATTCATCATTTACAACGAGATATTATGCTTTTCCCCACATGCAATATGCTTTTATTTACATGTCCAGAAATTATCCTCTCATATGCAGTAAAACACCAAACCAGCGTCTCATCAAGCACATTCAAGCAAATCTAAAAGGAGTAAATTTAGATCAGTGATTTTCATTGGAAAGCCTTGCACTTCAGATTTGGACTGTATATTTTATAACTTGGAAACACTTTCTCTGAAAATAAAAAAAAAAAGGGGAAAAGAAGAAGAAAAAAAAGGAGTTTAGCAAACCCTTCTCTGCACACATTTAAATAGCGATTAGTTACTTTCTGAAAACGATTAAAACCAGAGTTGGGTTTGTGCGTTTCCCGGGTAGCCCTCGGTTTGGAAGGGGAGAGGAGGAGTTGGACCATTTGTAACCTTTTTTTTTTTTTTTTAATCCCCCCCCCCGGGCAAACCTTCCTTCGCCCTCTGACTCTGGTACCGCTGTAGCTTGAAAGATTGGCAGAGCGAGTGCCGTAAGATTTCAGGTAGAGCTCAGCAAGGCTCATTTAAGGATTACTGCAGGAATGGCTCCTTCGTTCTTCCTTTCGTTTTTTTTTTTTTTTTTTTTTTTTTTTTTTTTTTTTTTTTTTAACACGTTGTACCGCAAAGAGGCGACCTATTCTGCAGGCGAGCAGAGCCCATCTCTGCCTTTGAAAGGGAACAATTGAGCTTTGCAGTGGGCTGGTGCACTGTGAGGAGGGAGGGGGGAAGAAAAAGGAAAAAAAAAAGGTGGTGGGGGGGAAGAGAGACAGAGAGGCAGAGAGAAAGAAGGTGTTTCTAAATTCAAGGTCCCGTCTCTGGAAATTTCAAGCTCTGTCTACAAGGTTCCTCCAAATCTTTGTTGTTCTACATGGGATCCTATGGGAAAGTGCACAGTGTCCTTTGTACTTTCAAAGGTCCTGCAGGTAAAGACGCTTTTATATATATGTAAGCTCGAAAACGAGGAGAACTTCATCAGGAGACACTTCTGGTGGTGTTTGGTTGGCTGGTGGAAAGGGTGGGCTTTTCTGTCCTTTTTTTTGTTGTTTTTTTTTGTTCTCTTTGGCCTCAAATTAAAGCAGAAAGTAGAAATTCATCCCTTTTTCCCTCAGCTTCTGCAGCCCCCCCCCTCCCCCCGCCCTCCCCGTTTCAAAGTGTACATCATCTTCTAAAAACTCAACCCTCAAAAGGGAAGAGCCAAATGAGAGGCAGATATTATAACAGGAGGTGGACAACGATCCGTCTGAAGTTGGTAAAGAAGGAGGTGGTTTTTGGTTTTTTTTTTTTTTTTCAGCACAGACACCGCTGCACAGAGGAGGAGGAGAAAAGGGCACATCTTCGAGTGGGTTGGACAGATCATTTCAACCCAAGCAATAGTGTAAAAAATGCTGAAAAAAAAAAAAAAAACCCAAGAAAAAAGGAGCAAGGGTGTACGCTGTTCGAATGGGGATGTGCGGAGATATCCATGCAGCCACCTCCTACACCTATAGATCTGAATTGGCCCTCTTAAAAAAATCCCAGGCTTATAAAAGGACAGTTTGGCATCACTTTTCTTAAAAGTCTTTTGAATCATGTCCTGGAAGGCTGGCACAGGGCAGAGTGATTGTGCTTCTTGAACAGCTAATGCTCTGCAACTTCGCGGCACCCTGAATTAAATATGCTCTACGTGCTGGGGGAGGGGAGAGGAGGGGAGGGGAAGGAAAAAAAAAAAAAAAAGAAGAAGCTAAAATAGATCTGACGACCACTGGCTCTTTGCTGACAGAATGGTATAGACAGTAAAATCTTATTTTCAAGTCCCACTATTATTACATTTCTCTTGCACTTGCAAAACACGACGAACGTGTCTCCAGTGATCGTTTGGAAAATTAAATCGAAGAAAGGTTCTTCGCATTTTTTTTTGGTGCTTGTTTTCGCGCCCCCACCCCCCCACCCCCGCAGCCTCTGTGAGTCCAATTTAGCCATTTCCAACAGGAAAACCCGCACCAATTTATACCCGCAACGTGCAATAAACCCCGGGTCCAAATTGCGAGACGCGTACTCAGAACTGACCGTGACAAGCTATACTTTCAAAACTAAAAAAAAAAAAATAATTTTTTTTTAAAAAAAAGGGGAAACCAGGCGTTTTTCGGACATGCTTTTACAATCTCTTGGAACGCACGCCCCGGCTTTTCCAGCCGGGAACCGGGCAGGGGCACCGCAGGCTCAGCCTGGCAGCTGGAATAGTAAAGGAATATATACTTTTGGGGGTTTTATTTTGATTTAAATAATAATAATAATAATTAAAAAAAAGGATGCCTTTAGTAGCCCTGCCCGTGCCGGAGGAAGCCCCCCGCCGCTCCAGCCGCAGCACGGCCGGGCCGTGGCACCGCGGCGGGGGGAGGTCGGGCGGCGGAGCGGCGTTGAGCGGGGCAGCGGCGCCCTCTGATGGGGGTTCCCTTTCCAAAGCTGCTGCCTTCTCCCTCCCTCGACCCAACACCCCCCCACCCCGGTGATCCCCATAGCTGGGGGGTTACAAACAGCCAAACGTTTCCTCTGCTAGAAATGGTGCTGTCATCAGTGTTTAATCCCTTACGATAAAGCTGTAGGTTCTTATTTACACCGATATTTTTTTTCTCTCAGTATTTGAACCTCTTTTTACCCTATAATTAGAATAAATCTTTCAGCCCCCACTTTTAAACGCAGTGTGTAGCCTGAGTCAGATATCCCAACCATCTCATGAGACGCCTGTTAACAGCCCTAGGAGGGAGAGGACCTTCAATACCGTGATGGCCACTTTGGTGAGAAATCAGAAAAAAAAAAAAAAAGAGATCGATCTTAATTCAACAAGTTATGCACCTCTCATTTCACATGATGTTTCCGGGATTATTATTTTTTTTTTCTTTTCTTTCCCAATTTTTCATGCACCTTGTCAAGATCCTGATTCACAAATGGACTTTCAACCCTGCTCTGCCTTTTAAATCCAGCGTGGGTCTCTACAATAAAGCAGATACCCCTCTATATGCAACTCCCAGCAAATCCGTATTGTTGGCTGGAGTTTAAAATCAAACAATTTATCTCAGCGCCCTCTGCTGCTCGCTGCAGGCCTTCGCGTAAAGGCAGGTTTCTGACAGTTCTAACTAAAAATCCAGTCTTTTTGGAAGTGTTTGATATCTTTTCTTTCAAAAGCTCTTCTTTTCCCTCACACTTTTCTTCCATATGTTCTCACGTGTGTTTCAGAATTCAGTATTTTTTTATTAAAAAGTTTCTTTGCAATTTAATTCACAGGGGAAAAAACATGTAACGCTGCAGGTATCTCGAAATGTAGCTTAAAAATTACTGCCTGCTTATTCATGGATTCACAAAAATCATTGGCTTCATGTGCATTTTATACCTTTTCTATGTGAATAGTACCAAAGCTCATCTCTTAAAATAAATCCAACTTCCCATCTTGTTTGCTGGTAAATCTAGTTTCTCTGTTACGTCTGCAGACATAACCAGGGTTTTTCATAGAATCATAAATCATAGAATGGTTTGGGTCACTTCTGGGCATCAGGACCCACCTCCCACAGCCCTGGGGCTGCCAACATCCTCATGCCACTACTTGCAGCAAGTGAAGACAGAGCAGAGGCAGTAACTCAATCTGAAACATCTTTCCTGAAAAAGGCTACGAAACATCCTAATAACCTCACGTAGGAGCAAGCGGGCTAGAAAGGGCTGGTGTGACCATGTCAACCATCAGTACGACCCACTTGTGAAAAAAAGGGACAGAAATATCTTTCTGAAGGCTAGTGGGGTCTTCCCTGTGATCCCTGAGCTCTTGTACAAGAGGAAGAGAGTCAAAAAGCTCTACACCAGAGAGGTTCAGTAACGAGTGATCAACCAAAGAGTCACAGAACAGAAACCTCACCAGCTGGCTTGTTGTCTCTGTCTCTCTCTCAACTTTTTTTGCTAGTAAGACAGGAGTCCTGTCAGTAAATCGTTCATAATACGTTTGAAGATATTTAGTCAGTTTTCCAGAGGACATTTCTGCTGCCTTTGCTTTGGGGTTTTCTCTTCACCTTTCCCCTCTGCATCTGAGTCTTTTGAAATCATAGAATCATAGAATGGTTCAGGTTGGAAGGGACCTTGAAGATCATTTAGTTCCAACCCCCCTGCCATGGGCAGGGACACCTCCCACTAGACCAGGTTGCTTGCAGCTCCATCCAACCTGGCCTTGAACACCTCCAGGGATGGGGCATCCACAGCTTCTCTGGGCAACCTGGGCCAGTACCTCACCACACTCAGAGTGAAAAATTTCTTCCTCATATCTTTTCTGTCTACCTTCTTCCAGTTTAAAGTCATTCCCCCTTGTCCTATCACTACATGCCCTTGTAAAAAGTCCCTCTCCAGCTTTCCTGTAGGCCCCCTTTAGGTACTGGGAGGCTGCTATAAGGTCTCACCGGAGTCTTCTCTTCCCCAGGCGGAACAACCCCAACTCTCTCAGCCTGTCCTCATAGGAGAGGTGCTCCAGCCCTCTGATCATCTTTGTGGCCTCCTCTGGACTCACTCCAACAGGTCCATGTCTTTCCTATATTGGGGGCTCCAGAGCTGGATGCAGTACTCCAGGTGGGGTCTCATCAGAGCAGAGCAGAGGAGAAGAATTGCAAGAGATGAATGACAGCAAGGAGTTTAGGACAAGATACCCTTGGTAAATATTTCCAGTTGAGAGAGAAGACATTGTGCTATCTATTTTTGGCAGCAACTGTAAAATCATCAAATGGTTGGGAAATTGCGGAGAGTAGGAAACTTAAAAGAAGAGAGTAGGTGGGTGGAGAAGAAATTTTAAAACAACATCTGAGCAATTTGTTGTTGGTTTTTTTTTTTTTTAGGATGAGAGTATTCTCAAATATGAAGAAGCAGAGTGGTACAAATAAAACAGCATGATACAAAACATCAAATTTTGCTTTGAGCTAGTAATAACAAATATCCACTCATAGCCAGTAAAGTCACACTGATACAGTCTGAAAGATAGTCATGTTGAGCAGAAGTCTATCCTCTGTTTGGAGAAACAATTAAATGTTTAGATTTCATAGAATCATAGAATCATTTAGGTTGGAAAAGACCTTTAAGATCATTGAACCCAACCGTTAACCTAACACTGCCAAGTCCACCACTGAACCGTCCCTTCGCACCACATCTACACATCTTTTAAATACCTCCAGGGATGGCGACTCCACTACTTCCCTGGGCAGCCTCTTCCAACTTTTGATAACTTTTTTTGTGAAGAAATTTTTCCTAATATCCAATATTAAACCTCCCCTGGCGCAACTTGAGGCCATTTCCTCTTGTCCTATTGCTTGTTACTTGGGAGAAGAGACCGACCTCCACCTCTCTACCGCCTCCTTTCAGGGAGCTGTAGAGAGCGATAAGGTCTCCCCTCAGCCTCATTTTCTCCAGGCTGAACACCCCCAGGTCCCTCAGCCGCTCCTCATAAGACTTGTTCTCCAGACCCCTCACCAGCTTCGTTGCCCTTCTCTGGACACTCTCCATCACCTCAGTGTCTTTCTTGTAGTGAGGGGCGCAACACTGAACACAATGATTTGTCTAACCATGATAAAAGAAGAACTCTGATGTCACTTATCTATCTGTGGTACTCACCTGGCCACCCATCTTTGTCAGCCGGAATCCCAGTTTATGCAGCCCAGGATATGTTTGGCTAATGGGCTGTGAGCGCACAATGCTGGCTCATGTCCAGTTTTTCCCAATTTAGTTCTCCCAGGCCAAGCCTCGTGCAGCCTGTGGGCTGTTTGGAAAAGGAAACCCCTCCACGTGTTGTTTGTATTACTATACTGAGTAGAACTCAGTATGCTGGTACACAAGTTTAGTTATGTACTCTACTCATGTCTCGGTGTTTTATCCCTCTGTACTACCTGTTTTTTCACAAGAAACCTGGTTGCATGATGTCAACAAGGACCTTGGACCTTTAGGCAATGTGATGGGATGCCTCACCAAACACCTTGATAGAGCTTTGGCATCTC